>NC_069509.1:27813822-28168822 GCF_027579735.1 Bombina bombina
AACTGTAAATAGCATTCGATTATAGAACTTTTGATAATATTCGTTCTTATCAACATTCGATTATGTAAATCGAATTTCTACAATAACATTCGTTGTAACATTCGAATTAGAATATAAACACATTCGCCCATCCCTACTTGAAATGTTTGTTTCAAAGAGGTAGGTCAAGTGTACATTGTAAGAACTGCTCATGATCTGTGCTCCGTCTCATTGCACTGCTGATCCATATGCAATGTACTTATGACATTTATATATGGGGTATCCATTAAAGAAAGATAACACTGTGACACTCGTAAAGAAATAATGATTTTAATTAAATATGTTCCTATAATGACTCCTTGTCCCTCACACATGCATCAGCATAAGTCTTAGAGTTCTGGAGCGATAGAAGCGTCCAGTGAATGCTCATACAGTATTGTATGTTTGTCATCCAAGTGAACTCATATTCTGATTACCTTTAGATGTCTTACTTTCATGTGGGCATCATGAGCTAGATCTTATTCATAGAGACGATGTCAGTGTCTGTTAAAGTTTTCAGTCCTATAATTCATGTGCAAGTAATGTCAGATAGAAAGGAACGATTGCCTCATTTACTCCCTCACTTTGCACTAGATATGTAACAAAAAGCAGATACCAAGCAGAACGGCTGAAACAATGAGCGTATGTGCAGAGCCACTGGGAGATGATGAACCTGTATAAGGGTTTTTTGTGGAATCAGAAGTAATTGCTTTATTTGATATGAGCCAAGAATTAAATTCAGAGACGAGGGTATAAACTCCGGGGCGGTTTTCCTCAGCGCATCCATCTCCCCAGCTCACAATGCCAGCTTGGTACCAGATGCCATTTATTTTACAGACGAGGGGTCCACCTGAGTCTCCCTGTAAGATAAAAACAGATTATATTACAGCTTCCACTGTAACCAACTGCTCATTATTTGTGCTGCCATAGGCACATGACAATCTGCTTTCCTCAAAATACTATTTTATCTCATATATTTCTTATAGCTGGAAGTTAGGGACAAATGGAGGCATTGTGCACCCCCACAAGACAATCAAGGATCACTGATATATAAACAAGATGTTAATTTGTTTTTAAAATGTTTTAGAGTTTGCCGATATGTTTTTCTGTAGAAAAACAACAGAAATATCTTGTAATTACAATGGACTCCATGTACGAAGCAGCGAAAGCTTCTCTAGAGCCTTTGCGGGGCAGGTTTGCATATGTGAGCCTGCTTCCCGCAATGTAAGAAGCAGCGGTCATTAGACCGCTGCTTCTTACACCCTACGCCACCTCTGAGGTGGCGAGGGAAAATCACTGAGAGCTTGCTCGCTCTCGGTGATTGACAGCCCCTTCAGTCGCGTAAATGGTCGCACGAATGAAGGGGCAGACATTACACACTCCGATGAGTGTGTAATGATACATACGGGCAAGCGGATCAACAGATCCACTGCCCGTGTGTAGCGAAGACGGGCAGACAGCTTCGCGAGTTGAGAAGCTGTCCATCCGCCGCTTAGTACATGGAGTCCAATGTGTTTAGTTTCCCTTTAAACGTAGAGAAAATGTGACAATGACAGCTTCCTGTTGGCTAAGTCCCTTAAAGGGACAGTAAAGTCAAAATTAAACGTTCATAATTCAGATAGAGCATGTGATTTTAAACATTTTTCCAATTTACTGTTATTATCACATTTGTTTTTTTCTTGTGATATCCTTTGTTAAGAGTAAACCTAGGTAGGCTGATAGAAGCTCAGGAGTGTAACTGTGTCTTTAGCAGTCTAAGACTAGAGATACATTCACACTCCTGAGCTCACATAGGATTGCCCTTTAATAAAGGATACCAAAAGAACTAAGCAAAATTGATAACAAAAGGAAAATCCAAAGCTGTTACAAATTCCATGCTCTATCCAGTCAATTTAAGTTTAATTCTGGCTTTACTGAAACTTAAAGTCAAGTTTAGCTTTATTAACTTTACAATAATAAACCAATAACCATCACATGATTATCCTCAGATTTGTTTGGTTTCTCTATACTTAGTGCCAGACAACACTGCTGGTCACGAACCTCAAGAAATGCAGAGCACACCTACCTGCAGAGCACACCTACCTGCAGAGCACACCTACCTGCAGGGCACACCTACCTGCAGAGCACACCTACCTGCAGAGCACACCTACCTGCAGAGCACACCTACCAGCAGAGCATACCTACCTGCAGAGCACACCTACCTGCAGAGCACACCTACCTGCAGAGCACACCTACCAGCAGAGCACACCTACCTGCAGAGCACACCTACCTGCAGAGCACACCTACCTGACAAGAGTCCTTCTGCCCAGCTTGGTATCCAGCACAGATCTGACTTCCAAGAATTATGGTAACGCTGCTAGAGATGCCTGAGCCAATGTGGTACATGGCGTCACATGAACTGCGGCTGATAATCGGTGTCATCACCTCCTGTAGGGTCTGAGGATATGGTAAGTTCTCTGTGGGATACAAAAGCTGTCAGTTCTTGGAATACAAAGACAGAGTATATTCCTAATTTGTAAGCAATATACATACAGTGAGATGCACTTAGGGCCTGATAGTATTAAACTCATCTCCATGGAGAGAAAACAAACAACATTGTCTCCTTCACCTACAGAGTATTAAACTCATCTCCATGGAGAGAAAACAAACAACATTGTCTCCTTCACCTACAGAACCCTTCATAGTGAGATAAACATCTCTCAATGTAACATTTGTGTTTGTAAAATTCTTTAAGGAACCTCGCGGTACTGACGAGACTTCTTAAATCATCTCGCCTGAGAGGAGAGTTGTACATCAATGTGCCTTTATTGTCTGCCAAAGTTCTACAAAACTGTGAAGGTTACTGAAATCTACGGTCATATAAAATAGAGAATATTTCTACATATTGAACAATATGTAGAATTAAGATCTTTCTAGAGGTATGTCACTATGTTACTTGATACGCTCGTTTGTATCTGTGCTTCTAATTTAAGATGTCAGTTGTGTATGATTGCTTTACTGTTCTTGTAAAATCCATAAAAACTATGCAATAAAAATAATAAAAGAATATTTCTATAATATATATTATTTCAGTTGTTAGATAGCATCAGTCACTATTATATAGTGCAGTTATTCTATTTGATATTCAGTGAGAAACTGTAAAACAAAATATATGTGGCACGTGAGATGACTGCCCTTTATCCTCTTTATAAGTAAGTGTTTGACACTCTGCTATCTGATGACCCAGTATGTGTGACATCAGCCATATAAACTGCTAGTACAGGAGGTCTAGCCAGAAAAGCTAGAGATTAGAGAACTCATTTTTACTTGAATCCCTTACCTGAAGACTTGATGTTACCCCATCCAGTTACCCAACACTCCATGTCATTTGGGAAGCTGATTTCTGCTGATGGCACACAGATAGGTAGGATGTAATCTGTGTATGTGACAGGACTTGATAATTCTAGCAGAGCGATGTCTCCATACGAATTAGCGGTTGTATAATTAGGATGAACTATGATGCGCTTTACATCAGAGGTGACCTCATGTGCATTGGTTAGGGAGAGCTGATAGGCACCGAGACGAACTTTATACAATGATGCCAGTACAGAGCTGGGAGAAAAATATACACTTGTATCAATGAATGGTCTGTGGTACGAGGAAAGTTCACATAAACAATTGGCATTTAATAGTTAGAATGTTACGTGATTTTGTTACCAAACTACGTTTGATGAATACTTTGTACATTATTTCTTAAACATTGTTGGCATATTTGTAAAGATATTTCCCTACATGGGAAAATCTATTAGCGTTTTACATTTGTAAAACAGTTTTCTGCAAATGTGGCAAAATGGTTCAGGATAATTTAGACATTAGAGGCAGCTAGATTAAATGTAACAATGGTAATAGACTATGGCACGTCTATAAGAGTAATTTCAGTCGAGCGCACAAATGAAGAGAAGCCATGCTAGGTAATTATTAGACTTGTGCACGCGTTTCGTCACCAATAAACATTTGTAACAAATATTGGATTTTCGTTTTAACTAAACAAACTATAGGATTGAATATAATATTAGTATTGATTTTCTTTTGTACAAAGTTATAAGGTTCTTTTTCAGATAGAGCATAAGAGCTGAACCTATTATAAACAGCCTCCCTCAATACTTAAAGGGATATGAAACTCCAAAAATGTTTTTTTGTGAATCAGACAGAGCATACAGTTTAAAAAAAAGGTTTCCAAATGACTTCTATTATAAAATTGTCTTTGTTGTCGTGGTATTCTGTGTTGAAGTGATACCTAGGTAGGCATTTAGAATGCTACATGGCAGGAAATAATTCTGCCATATAGTGCTCTTGCAAATGGATAACATTCTTGCAAAATTGCTGCCGTAATCCATACATGTGCATGCTCCTGATGTCTCTGTTTATCAACAAAAGATACCAAGAAAGGAAATAAAATGAGGTAATAGAGGTAAACTAGAAAGTTGTTCAAAATTTCTGCAGCTCTATCTGAATCATGAAAGAGAAGATTTGGGGGTCAATTTATTATAGTGCGAGCGGACATAATACGCTGTCGGCATTTATCATTGCACCAGCAGATCTTGTGAACTGCTGGTGCAATGCTGCCCCCTGCAGATTCGTATTCGATCGGGTTGATTTCTGTCCGCCGCCTCAGAGCAGGAGGACAGGTTATGAAGCAGCGTTCTTTAGACCACTGCTTCATAACTTCTGTTTCCGGCGAGCCGTACGGCGCTTGATAAATATGCCCTTTGGGTTTTTTTGTTACTTTAAGGATATTGGGATTATATTTTGTTAAATGAGAGCCAGTTCCATTTATGGGCAGATCCCATCTTAAGAAACTAGTACATAAGTTGCACCATCTAGAGTGAGGTTAGGTTTTATTTATAATAGTTTGTCAGGAAAAAAATCAACTGCACATTTGAAATTCAGAGTAAGAATATTATTAATATAAATGATTGGAACATAGCAAATAGACAGTGCTACAGCTCCAATAACCATTTGTTAGAATATAGTAGCTGCAGTTGTGCCCTCAGTATAACATTGATATCAGAATCCTTCTCATCTGTACTCACATTCATTTACAATCTTAAAGAGACAGTCTACAATAGAATTTCTATTGTTTAAAAAGATAGATAATCCCTTTACTACCCATACCCCAGTTTTGCATAATTAACACAGTTATATTAATATACCTTTTATCTAAGCCTCTGCAGACTGCCCCCTTAACTCAGTACTTTTGACAGACTTGCAATTTAGCAAATCAGTGCCGACTCATAAATAACTCCACAGAAATGAGCACATTATTATCTATATGGCACATGAACTAGTGCTGTTTAACTGTCAAAACTGTCAAAATGCACTGAGATATGAGGCGGCCTTCAAGGGCTTAGAAATTAGCACATGAGCCTACCTAGATTTAGCTTTCAACAAAGAATACAAAGAGAACAAAGCAAATTTGAAGCTAAAAGTAAATTGGAAAGTAGTTTAAAATTGCACTAGATGGCAGCAGTATTTCCTGTCATGCAGTGCTTCAGACATAAGCACCCTACCTATTTAAGTATCTCTTCAACAAAGAATAACAAGAGAATTAAGCAAATTTGATAATAAAAGTAAATTGGAAAGTTGTTTAAAATTGTATTATCTATCTGAATAATAACATTTTAAAAAAAAAATTGAATTTCATGTCCCTTTAAAGGGATGTTAAACAGTAATACAAAAATCACTTAGCAGTTGTTTATACTTAATAGAAATCATTCCCATATGTATTATCCATCTACTTAAATAGATGTTACCTTTTATTTGTATTGTTTACACTACATTTGTGCTTCCTGTCACAGCCCTACAAGTAGGAGGCGGCCTTTGCAGGAAGGTTTATCTTACCTGATGCCATAAAACTTCTAGGCTAGTGAACAAACCAGATAACAGGGAGTCAGATCTGCTCATTCCCAGAACTGACAGAATGAAAACTTATAACAAGAGATAGAAAGAATTTAGAAGGAGCGCCAAACAGGGAGGCTATAGTACTTATGATGTTGTTTAAATGTGATAATGAGTAGTTAATGGATTAGCCACTAGTTTGTTAAGAAAGGAATGAATCACTCAGAAGTATACATTTAAAAAAAAATATATATTTGATACAATAAACGATGAGTTCAGATAGAAATAATGTTTATATATATATTATCGGGTTATGAAACACAAATTAGATACATAAATTAGAAAAACATCTGCGCATGTCCCTTTGAGCGCAAGACACAATTTAAAAAGCCTAAAGCGCAATTTAAAATGATCTTGTGATATCTGTTAGAATAGTACATCCACTCGGAGGGCATCTAATAGAGCAATAGTAACATAACATATAGTGGATTTTGGAAAATCAATAAATATAGTGATACAGTGTATCAGTGTAAAAACGAAAGTAGAATAAGAACACTAGCAGAAATGTAATGTATCAGTGGGAGAACAATAACAGTAGATTAAAGAGAAGAATAGAAGTTCTGAATAAAGTTCTATATAGAATCCTGTGTATCCAAAGAGTTGCTGATTTTAAAAGACAGTCAAAACTGAAATGGATCCATACATCAGATATCCAAACGGCCGATATCCAACTTCAACAGGCACATTTTAGTAGAATATTTAGCCAAGGGTGTATAAAGGCAAAATGTCTCTTGTTAACCTGTTTGGAAACAAGAGAAAGAAAAAACGACTGGCAAAGAGAACAATATTCCAAACACAAAATAGGAGTTATGCTTACCTATCTATAGCAAATATTTGGGCTGGTCTGTCAGGGTTCGTCAACACGTTTCAACCTCTAAACGAGGTCTTTATCAAGACTAATACCAGCTCCTTTGTTATGCTAGAATTTATATTTTTCCACAGCCTATAGCTTGTAAGGGGTGTGGCTTAGAATTGCGCAATTTTTTGATTGTTTGGCGGCCATATTGGATAAGGGCACCAGTGTGCGCAAGGTTTGATTGTTTAACTGATTTAGACATACATTAGTATTATTATCTATGACTTACAAGATTTGCTATTAGTTTGTTGTTTATGTATTATATTTAGATAGTGATTTTAGACTGCAGCCCGAAATGGTACATTGCAACGATAGGTAAGTTACAGGTGTTGAATATATTGCCCATAAAGACAGGTTATAAAAGTCGCATATCACAGTTAGTATGCAAGAGGAGGGAATGGTCTTTAAGAATATTCTTAATATATATCACCTAACTCATTGCATATTCATGAACGAAAAAACAGTCTTTTAGGGTGTTTTTAGGTATTGATCGTAAAAGGGCCAATATATATTATATTGACCAGACTAAAATAGATTAAAAGCATATAGAGACATATTATGGATGTTGATTATATTCCTTAAAAAATGGTTTACAAGTGTCACATATCGCAATAGGTATTGAAGACGTATTGGATTATAAATGTGTAATATAGTTTATGAAAAATGTTTTACAAGTGTCATATATTGCAATAGATGTACATAAAAGAGGGGATGATCTTTAGGGGTATTTTTAGTATATATCCCCTATTGTAGTTTTTGTGCATAAAAAAGAAGAAAGAAAGAAAAGAAAAAGAAAAAAACAAAAAAGGATTAAAAAGGTGTTTCTGTGTTGGACATAGAAGGACCAATATATATTATGTTACCCAACTTAGATAATAACAGATAGAGTTAAATCCTGACTACAGCCTATATGCTAGTTGTATTAGATATTAACAGACAACCTAAAGGGTATATATATTGTTGAATGTACTTATACTACTTGTCATAGTGTTACTGGAGAAGTTATGAATCTTGTAGACAAAGCCTGTAAGAAATAAGGGGACCTGAGGATAAGGTTACGTTTTCTTAGACTTTCTTAAAATTTCTAAATAAACTTTGCCTTACAGATTGAACTCTTAACTAGCATGTGATTGTAACTAGGTATAATTATAATGTTACTGTTAATAAGGACAAACTGATTACTTAATTAGCCGTTGGGGATTCTATATAACTATATCTAATGTTAGTTATAAAAGATGTGCTATTTCGAATTTGGCATTTAAACCCTTAGGGTGAATCGTATCCATTTCGAAAATCCATTTATATTCGGCTTTAAGTAGCCATTTCTCAAAATTTCCCCCTCTCCAATCTTTGTCGACTATCTGTAGGCCCATATATTTCATCGTCTTGATGTCGCCATTATGCTTTTGTGTGAAGTGTTTATATAGGGGGATATCGGTGTTCTTTGCTTCAATTTTGAGTAGGTGTTCCCTTATTCAATCTCGTAGTGGTCTGCTGGTTTGCCCTATATAGCAGGCCACATGGACATTCAAGGAGGTAGACCACACCTTTGTCTTTGCATCTAATCATCTGTTTCAGTCTGAATTTTTCTTTGGTGTTGAAGGACTGAAGAGAGTTCTTTTTTAGGCCATGTTTGCATGCCTTACATTTAATGCAAGGATAAAATCCTTTTAGCTTGTCTCCTTGGACTCCTTGGACAAGGTGTGGTCTACCTCCTTGAATGTCCGTGTGGCCTGCAATATATAGGGCAAACCAGCAGGCCACTACGAGATCGAATAAGGGAACACCTACTCAAAATTGAAGCAAAGAACACCGATATCCCCCTATATAAACACTTCACACAAAAGCATAATGGCGACATCAAGACGATGAAATATATGGGCCTACAGATAGTCGACAAAGATTGGAGAGGGGGAAATTTTGAGAAACGGCTACTTAAAGCCGAATATAAATGGATTTTCGAAATGGATACGATGCACCCTAGATATAGTTATATAGACTCCCCAACGGCTAATTAAGTAATCAGTTTGTCCTTATTAACAGTAACATTACAATTATACCTAGTTACAATCACATGCTAGTTAGGAGTTCAATCTGTAAGGCAAAGTTTATTTAGAAATTTTAAGAAAGTCTAAGAAAACGTAACCTTATCCTCAGGTCCCCTTATTTCTTACAGGCTTTGTCTACAAGATTCATAACTTCTCCAGTAACACTATGACAAGTAGTATAAGTACATTCAACAATATATATACCCTTTAGGTTGTCTGTTAATATCTAATACAACTAGCATATAGGCTGTAGTCAGGATTTAACTCTATCAGTTATTATCTAAGTTGGGTAACATAATATATATTGGTCCTTCTATGTCCAACACAGAAACACCTTTTTAATCCTTTTTTGTTTTTTTCTTTTTCTTTTCTTTCTTTCTTCTTTTTTATGCACAAAAACTACAATAGGGGATATATACTAAAAATACCCCTAAAGATCATCCCCTCTTTTATGTACATCTATTGCAATATATGACACTTGTAAAACATTTTTCATAAACTATATTACACATTTATAATCCAATACGTCTTCAATACCTATTGCGATATGTGACACTTGTAAACCATTTTTTAAGGAATATAATCAACATCCATAATATGTCTCTATATGCTTTTAATCTATTTTAGTCTGGTCAATATAATATATATTGGCCCTTTTACGATCAACCCTGTTTTTTCAAGACTTTTCAAGACTGTTTTTTTGTTCATGAATATGCAATGAGTTAGGAGATATATATTAAGAATATTCTTAAAGACCATTCCCTCCTCTTGCATACTAACTGTGATATGCGACTTTTATAACCTGTCTTTATGGGCAATATATTCAACACCTGTAACTTACCTATCGTAGCAATTTACCATTTCGGGCTGCAGTCTAAAATCGCTATCTAAATATAATACATGAACAACAAACTAATAGCAAATCTTGTAAGCGATAGATA
Source organism: Bombina bombina (assembly GCF_027579735.1). Lineage (NCBI taxonomy): Eukaryota > Metazoa > Chordata > Amphibia > Anura > Bombinatoridae > Bombina > Bombina bombina. The sequence goes on from NC_069509.1 coordinate 27,823,623, forward strand.
ATAATACTAATGTATGTCTAAATCAGTTAAACAATCAAACTTTGCCCACACTGGTGCCCTTATCCAATATGGCCGCCAAACAATCAAAATATGGCGCAATTCTAAGCCACACCCCTTACAAGCTATAGGCTGTGGAAAAATATAAATTCTAGCATAGCAAAGGAGCTGGTATTAGTCTTGATAAAGACCTCGTTTAGAGGTTGAAACACGTTGACAAACCCTGACAGACCAGCCCGAATATTTGCTATAGATAGGTAAGCATAACTCCTATTTTTTGTTTGGAATATTGTTCGCTTTGCCAGTCGTTTTTTCTTTCTCTTGTTTCCAAACAGGTTAACAAGAGAAATTTTGCCTTTATACACCCTTGGCTAAATATTCTACTAAAATTTGCCTGTTGAAGTTGGATATCGGCCGTTTGGATATCTGATGTATGGATCCATTTCAGTTTTGACTGTCTTTTAAAATCAGCAACTCTTTGGATACACAGGATTCTATATAGAACTTTATTCAGAACTTCTATTTTCTAAAAAGCCTTAAATTTGGGGTTTTATATTGCTATCACAAATTTTGCCCCAATAAGGCAGTCTTTATCTATGTGTTTATAGTCCAAATATTATTATTATTTTTTTTTTTTTATGTTATTCGTATTTTTATTGTGGTTTTAATATCTCATTGTATAACATATTCTACAGTTGCTTTTTGATATCATATGTTTCTATCGGATTGGCCAATCCATTCATATTTGTTGTCATATTTTGTATATTCACTTGAAGAGCGCCGTCTCTTCTATATTTTATTTTAACAAGAAATTATTTACTATACACGTTAACACACTGATCTTTCACACACTATACTGTGTCTTCTTAGTTACCTACCATATACATTATATATATTGATCAAAATATCCATTATTTCCAATAATATTGGAAATAAACTCTTCTCTCTTCACGCAGTTACACTATTGTAACGTAACTTATATAGTCAAAATAAGCATCTACTCTAAGCAAGTCACTCAATAGTTTTCATGCTTTACTCCTATTCGCTACGCCAATTAGCTCATTTCACTTTATATTTTGCACATTAGAAGTAATCTGCACATTAGAAGTGTATTTGTCAGCAACGTTCTCTAATAACGTTCTTTTTTCCTGCTATCCACACACGATAAGTGTCTCTTTAATCTACTGTTATTGTTCTCGCACTGATACATTGTATTTCTGCTATTCACACTTAACAAGTGTTCTTATTCTACTTTCGTTTTTACACCGATACACTTTATCACTATATTTATTGACTTTCCAAAATCCACTATATGTTACTATTGCTCTATTAGAAGCCCTCCGAGTAGATGTACTAGTCTAACAGATATCACAAGATAATTTTAAATTGCGCTTTAGGCTTTTTAAATTGTGTCTTGCGCTCAAAGGGACATGCACAGATGTTTTTCTAATTTATGTATCTAATTTGTGTTTGATAACCTTATAATATATATATATATATATATATATATACATTATTTCTATCTGAACTCATCGTTTATTGTATCAAATATATTTTATAAAAAAAACGTATACTTCTGAGTGATTCATTCCTTTCTTAACGCACATTTAAACAACATCATAAGTACTATAGACTCCCTGTTTGGCGCTCCTTCTAAATTCTTTCTATCTCTTGTTATAACTTTTAACGACCATGGCCTTGCTTCCATTGAGTCGTAATTCAGTTTGCGTGCACTCGCAAACCGTTAAATATGCTGTCGAAAGCAATAGCGTTTAACGACTGTTTCCAATGGCGCGTTATACCTCAATATCGGCTGCCGGACTTCGGCTGCCGAAAAGATTTTCGCGTCCCATAGAAAGTAATAGAAGCCGTTAATCGATAAATTATACCAGGTTTCCATTGAAAGCGCTAACCGTTAATACACTGTCGGAGGCTGTCGATACATTGAGACATATTACCCCCAGCTCAACTAGGTGTAAAGGAGGAAAAAGAGCTTTTTTGAGGCCTGTTTCTCATTGAAATTGCAAATCCCAAAGAAATTATGAGTGTTTCAATGTACAAATAACATTATATATGCTACATTTATTGGTCCTATGTATAGGAATATTTGCACCCATGTTGTCATAGAAATATCAATATGTATGTACATATAAAAATATATGCAAGCACCACAATTATGGAGCGACCTCCCGCACACTTTCAAACCTTCCCCATGCCTAATATTCTTTAAGAGATCCCTCTCTACATATCTCAAAACAGAATGCACCTGTCATTGTTGATTATATATTTCCTACCTGTTCTATGTTAAATTTTTGGGCATATGTATTATTATTATTTTTTATTTTATTGTACCCATTGTATCAATGCAATGTTTTGTGTACCCAGGACATACTTGAAAACTATAGAAATCTCAATGTATCTTTCCTGGTAAAATATTATAAAAATAAATAAAATATCTACCTATTCAAAATGAAACCTTTGCCCAGGGATGCTATATATAATCTCAATACATATAGAAAAATAATTCAAAGGAAATAAGTTGTTTATAATGAAGATGAGTTTTATTATTACAGATTTACCCTCATTCAAATGTAATTTTCAATGTGAAAATCATATTTATTCAATACAAAACGATAACACATTAAAGTTATAATGTGTCATAGTACTAATATTTATAAAATATATGTAATGTCATGTCTGCTAAAGCAGATAATACATTTGCAATATTTAGACTATTAACCAAAATACATACGTGCTTAATATTACATACTTCAAGAGATATGAAGTATTGTCTTTAACATGGAGTTATTGAAACAATTTAAAAGTGCATTGTGCATTGGTCCCAGGGAGAGTCTGTGTCTGTTCATATGATGTCAATTAAAATGTATTAATCACCTCTATATCATGGCAATCACATATATGTTGTGTATACATCAGTGCTTAAATATCATAAAGATACATTTATCTAATTATTCTAAATATTGAATAATAATCTTGACAAAAAGGAGTGCATTAGTCATGATAGGTATTAGTCATGATAGGTATATATTTCAGATATTACATTCCACATAGGACTAGAATGAATGCAAGGTGTTTGGCCATATCAACAGGAAGGAATATTTACTTTTCAACTCTTCTATAACTGTATAAGCCTTATTAGCTTCATCTGAAGGAGCAAACAACATATGCTTGTGGAATATAAATCATAACATTTACACATGTCACGTTGACCAATGTTAGATAGCATATACTGTATAAATTTCAGACACGTATCCCCAAGTATTCTTAAACGGCATAATATCCTCAATAAAAGGACACATACATTTATCAACAATGTACACCTGCATATTAATTGACATCATGTGAAATAAAAATGAATAAAGCTGTTAATGTTTTGAAAATAAACAGCTATTAAAACAATTTTGAAATATATTTTCTAATTTTGATTAGAAAAATATATGCATATTTATGAGATGGAAATCACACTTAAGAAAGTGCTTCATACAAAAAAATTAGATATTATATATCTGGAAATAATTTAAAAAGAAAAATACTTATTAATGCTTGCGGCGGGATTTGGCCTTTGGAGGAGAGGTACTTGGGATGGAAGTGTGGCGTCTTGGGCGACGCACACCAGCTGACTGGGAGGCTAAAACATGCGATTCAGGGTCCTGCAGGGAGATAACGGAGGATGCGAGTGAGGAGGGAGTTTGCGGCCTATCTGCAAGCCTCTCCACTGCCTCTGCCAGGCGGACGAGTGCGGCATTATGTATGTCCATCTGGCTCTGTAGCCTCCTGAAATCATGCTGCTGCTGGAGCCTAGTAAGTCTAAGCTCCCTGTGAATGAGCCTCAGTAGAGCATCCTGCTGGGACTGTGCGGGGATATTGGATTCCATGGGGGGCACTTGTGGCTGTATAGGTGTCTCCGGCACATATTCCTGGCTCTGTGTGAGGTTGTCGTCACTCAGTCTTGGGGACTGTGTGGGTGGCTCAATATCCAATTGAGGACAGACATTGGTGGGGGGGGGTGGTGATTGTTGTTGTGGTGGTAGTGGTGGCGGCATTTGTTGTGCCATGGGAGGGTGCTGAATCTGTTGTTGAGGTGGCATATAGTACATATGCTGCGGTGGAGGATGCATCTGCTGATGCTGTGGTGATGAAGGAGGCATCTGCTGATGCTGTGGTGATGAAGGATGCATCTGCTGATGCTGTGGTGGTGGAGGATGCATCTGATAATGCTGTTGTGGTGGAGGATGCATCTGATAATGCTGTGGTGGTGGAGGATGCATCTGATAATGCTGTGGTGGTGGAGGATGCATCTGATAATGCTGTGGTGGTGGAGGCTGCATCTGATGATATGTCCTCCCAGATGAATATGGGGATGGGCCAGGAACATTTTCAACCTCATAGGCCAGTGGCTGTTGCTCATCTCCTTCAAGTATGCTGAGGTAGGAGTATCCAGCTTCAATAACATCCCCCTCCTCCTCCTCACTGAATTCCGGAACATCACTGGCCTCCGGTCTTGTTGAGGACTCATACTCATGTTCCAACTCTGAAAAATAAATTGTAATTATAAATTAATCTGATGAAACATCTAACATTTGAAAATCAAATTTATAGATATAGATATAGTTTTATATATATATATATATATATATATATTAATATAAAAGAGAAAACAATCATATACAGAATTCAGCGCAACAATTACCATATATAAGTTATTATTCTATTATAAGGCGTACTAGTACTAATAAAGTCTTAGTGTAAGTATACTTTTCGTTGGTACGAAAAGCCTACAGAGTCTTTTCTGCTTCCAATCTTAATGTGGAATATGATCTACAGCATTCACTATAATGGATGTCTCCTTACCAGATTTACCCTCAATCATATGAGGTAATGAGTGGTCACGAAAAGGTAAATTCAGGTGATTCTGGAGCGGCGGTGGTGTGTTGTCTGTGACCGTTTTTCACAGGAGAGTGTTGATACTCTGTTCTTGTACGTGCCACTTGCTGAATGGAAACTTCCAATAACTCTTTTCCTTATATTGAGGAACTTGTCTGTGGTCTCTCAGGAGTATGGTATTTATAGAGGAAAAGAGAACAAAAGAAACATAGCGTAATACTGTATACAAAGTGTTAATTTATTACAGTGAATTAAACGCTACACACTTACATTATAAAACCTCAATCCATAATGAGGTAAGCATTCAAACATTTAAAATAGTTAAAAGGTGTAGATTGAACCAGGTCAATCTAATGGTGTAGAGCTTGAAACAGGAAAACTTGATAACCGGTGATTTAAATCCGTTAATAAATACACAGTCACTTGTATATGTTGATAGAAAATTGCAGTGCACTTGCAATAACCAAATAGTGTGACTGGAAAAAACAATGTTGTGGGATTAAAGAACCACTATTAGTCCTGTGGTTAACTGACAGGCTATGTTATTTTGAGTAAATAGGGAGCCTGCTGTAATGCGAGAGGCTTGGAGTATGGCAAGCAAAAAATGATGAGCCGGACCGCTGGATAAAGTAAAACTGCACTGCCACTATTCAAAAGACCTTACGCGTTTCGAAGTGTGTCCGTATGGTACTTCTTCGTCAGAGGTAATGTGGTTGTGCAGTGGATCCGGTGTTCTATTTATACCCAATAAAGGGGAGTGGTTATGCTACGTCTTATTTGTACGTCAGTGCGTAGCGGTCCGCTCATGCCAGATCTCTGCCTGTATATCAATGTATCCATGGGAACGGCAAACGCCGAAAATTTATTAGAACTATGAACCATGAGTGGAGGTAAAATTTACCAGATTTAACTACTTTGTGTATTCTATACAATTGTTGGTATAGATTGAAAGTTCCACTGATGATAAAAGTAAATGTTTAAAGTTCACGTTGAACTGACATTATTTGTGCGGCGTCTGCGGTAACCATGGTAACTTCTTTGTTGATTTTTTGAAGAGTATTTTTACTATTTAAATGTTAAGAGTTGAAAGCCCTATAACTTGTGGTCGTGACTCTAAGTGGAATAGTATTCTCTTATACATGTCTTTCTTTTTATATGCAAATAAAGGAATTCGTTAGAAGGATTTATTTCTTTTCTTCTCCTTTCTTTCTTACGTATAGTTAAAAATGTTTATTGCAGTGTTTACCCTAATGGTACTGATTGGATCTGATTGTGCTTCTAACTCATGGATGGGGTTATTTCTAAAGTGTTTAAATAGATGAAGGGAAAAAGGAGGGAGGAGGATTGTTCCGTAACTGATAGTACCCCAGTTAAGGGTCCCAATGATGTAATTATTGATATTCTACATTGGCTGTATGTAATCTTAGCTGCTTCTGGCAGGACTTTGGACTAAGCATTTGCCTATAAAAATGGAAATGATTTCTAATTAGTTAATACAACTTATTTGTGTATTTAGTATAGTAAGTATTAAATTGGAGATATCTTATATAGGTATATACAATTATTTGCCTATCCAAAGAGCCATATGTCTTGTATTTGTATGCTCCTATGTGAAATTTTATTTGTATATACTGGTATGTAGATTAAGATTCTATCATGTATCTATTAGATTATAAAAAGGCCGCTAAGTCAATTTCTTCGTTTAGGCCTTTGGGTGTTAGGGTGCCCATATAGTGAATCCAAAATGATTCTCTTTGTCTTAGTAGATTGAATCTATCTCCTCCCCTTTTGGGAACTTGGACATGTTCTAAAATTGTCCCCTTAAGGAGTTGTGGATTTTGTTGGTGGAATTTCTTAAAATGCTTGGGTACACTGTGATCTTTGTGTCCATTTTCAATTTTTTTGAGATGTTCCAACAGGCGAGTTTTATAAGGTCTTTTTGTGCGTCCTATGTATTGTTTTTTACACGGGCACTCCAAAAGGTATACCACAAAAGTGGTTTTACAATTTGTTAGTTTGTTTATTACACATTTTTTGTGTGGGTATGTGTTCGATTGGACTAATTTTGTAGGCTTTGACTGGTCATATGCGTGTTCACAGCCTTTACAGTTGAGTCTGTTACACTTAAAGAATCCTTTACTTTTTTCCGTTAGCCAATTGTCCCCTGTTCTCTGTTTTATTTGGCTGGGGGCCAGCATTTGTTTGAAATTCCTATTTTTCTTAAAAATTACTTTCGGTACATTCCCAATTGTATTTTTTAGAAATTTATCTTGAAGAAGAATTGGCCAGTATTTCTTTAGTATTCTTCTAATCTCTGGTGCTGCTTCGTTAAAGGTAGTTACTAGGCTGATGTTCTTATTAGATGTTTGTTTCTTTTCGTTCTGACTTTTGTTTAAAAGATGGTCTCTCTCTAGCATTTTAGCCCTTGTAAAGGAGGACTCTATCAGTTTTTTGGGGTATTTTTTCTGTATAAATTTCTGTTTGAGATTTTCAGATTCTTGGTTGAAGTCAGTTAGTTTGGTACAATTTCTTCTAATGCGTTGAAATTGTCCGAACGGGATGTTGTTTATCCATGGTTTGTAATGGCCACTATCTGCTTGTAGATAGCCATTGCAGTCTGTCTCTTTAGAGAATAATTTTGTCATGATTTTGCCACCTTCTTGGAAAAGTACCAAATCAAGAAACTCTATGCATATTTCTGAGATCTTAGAGGTGAATTTTAAATTCATTTGGTTCAAGTTCAGATGTTCAATAAACTCTTGACAACTGTTATTTTCTCCATTCCATATGACTATGATGTCGTCTATGTACCGGCCCCACCATATTATGTTGGCTGCAAATGGGTTGTTGTTATATACATGAGTCTCTTCCCATTCTCCCATATAGAGATTAGCATAACTGGGGGCCATGGTTGTGCCCATGGCTGTCCCGCTAATCTGAAGAAAGAATTTTCCGTCAAACAGAAAGTAGTTTTTTTCGAGAACAAATCGGATACTATCTGTTAAGAAATTCTGATGTACATTAGTTAGTTGGGTTCTCGACAGGGTACGTGCGATAGTTTCTATTCCCAATTCATGGGGAATACAGGTGTAGAGCGATGACACATCTAGTGTCATCCATTTATATGAATTTTTCCATTCTAGATCTTTTAATTTTATTATCAGATCCGTAGAGTCTCTTATGTAGGATTTTAGGAGGGGCACAAGTGGTTTCAAAAAGAAGTCCACATATTGTGATAATCTAGCTGTAAGCGAATCTATCCCCGAAACTATCGGACGTCCAGGAGGTTTCTGTTGGTCCTTGTGTATTTTCGGAAGATGATAGAAGATAGCCTTCCTCGGGTAGTGATGTGATAGATATTTTGATTCATTTTGGTTTAGTAAATTATTTGATATGGCTGTGTCTATCAGGGAGTCATATTCTTTTTGGAACATGGATGTCGGGTCTCCTCTTAGTTTCACATACGTGAGGGGGTCATTCAATAATCGGAATGCCTCCGTTAAGTAGTCTACTTTATTTTGGATAACCAATCCACCGCCCTTATCTGCTTCTCTCAAGATTATATCATCCATTTCCATAATGGATTTTAGGGCTTCTTTATCTCTTTTGCACAAATTGTCTTTTTTGATTTTGAAATGTGTACATAGTTCTTCTAATTCAGTTTGTACCAAGTCATTGAAAGTTGGGATAAAATTCCCTTTCGATTGAGTAGGATAGAAAATGGAAGCAGGTCTAAGGTTAGAGTGCCTCTTAAGTATTATTTCGGAATCATCAAAATATGTCTCGTTCTCGAGATGTAATTCCTCCAGAATATTGAGAGTTTCCATATCCGTGTCTGCGAGACCTTCCATGGTATATGTCCCTTGATTAAGTTTTAACTTTTCATGATGTCGACACAGAGTCAGTTTACGTATAAGTTTGTCCTCATGATGTTTGTTTCGAATTCTGGGTCCCACCAAGCCTCTTCCGAAATGCCAAGGACTCCAAAAAGAGGGAAACAGGACAACAATTATTAAAGATATTTAATCTATCCTCCTATATTTTTTCAGAAACCCAACTGGAGGTCCTTGCGAGAGGGCTCAGTTTTGCCCCCACTAGAGGCCCAAACCCCTTCAATTTATTTATTGATTTCAATAAACTTATACGTAAACTGACTCTGTGTCGACATCATGAAAAGTTAAAACTTAATCAAGGGACATATACCATGGAAGGTCTCGCAGACACGGATATGGAAACTCTCAATATTCTGGAGGAATTACATCTCGAGAACGAGACATATTTTGATGATTCCGAAATAATACTTAAGAGGCACTCTAACCTTAGACCTGCTTCCATTTTCTATCCTACTCAATCGAAAGGGAATTTTATCCCAACTTTCAATGACTTGGTACAAACTGAATTAGAAGAACTATGTACACATTTCAAAATCAAAAAAGACAATTTGTGCAAAAGAGATAAAGAAGCCCTAAAATCCATTATGGAAATGGATGATATAATCTTGAGAGAAGCAGATAAGGGCGGTGGATTGGTTATCCAAAATAAAGTAGACTACTTAACGGAGGCATTCCGATTATTGAATGACCCCCTCACGTATGTGAAACTAAGAGGAGACCCGACATCCATGTTCCAAAAAGAATATGACTCCCTGATAGACACAGCCATATCAAATAATTTACTAAACCAAAATGAATCAAAATATCTATCACATCACTACCCGAGGAAGGCTATCTTCTATCATCTTCCGAAAATACACAAGGACCAACAGAAACCTCCTGGACGTCCGATAGTTTCGGGGATAGATTCGCTTACAGCTAGATTATCACAATATGTGGACTTCTTTTTGAAACCACTTGTGCCCCTCCTAAAATCCTACATAAGAGACTCTACGGATCTGATAATAAAATTAAAAGATCTAGAATGGAAAAATTCATATAAATGGATGACACTAGATGTGTCATCGCTCTACACCTGTATTCCCCATGAATTGGGAATAGAAACTATCGCACGTACCCTGTTGAGAACCCAACTAACTAATGTACATCAGAATTTCTTAACAGATAGTATCCGATTTGTTCTCGAAAAAAACTACTTTCTGTTTGACGGAAAATTCTTTCTTCAGATTAGCGGGACAGCCATGGGCACAACCATGGCCCCCAGTTATGCTAATCTCTATATGGGAGAATGGGAAGAGACTCATGTATATAACAACAACCCATTTGCAGCCAACATAATATGGTGGGGCCGGTACATAGACGACATCATAGTCATATGGAATGGAGAAAATAACAGTTGTCAAGAGTTTATTGAACATCTGAACTTGAACCAAATGAATTTAAAATTCACCTCTAAGATCTCAGAAATATGCATAGAGTTTCTTGATTTGGTACTTTTCCAAGAAGGTGGCAAAATCATGACAAAATTATTCTCTAAAGAGACAGACTGCAATGGCTATCTACAAGCAGATAGTGGCCATTACAAACCATGGATAAACAACATCCCGTTCGGACAATTTCAACGCATTAGAAGAAATTGTACCAAACTAACTGACTTCAACCAAGAATCTGAAAATCTCAAACAGAAATTTATACAGAAAAAATACCCCAAAAAACTGATAGAGTCCTCCTTTACAAGGGCTAAAATGCTAGAGAGAGACCATCTTTTAAACAAAAGTCAGAACGAAAAGAAACAAACATCTAATAAGAACATCAGCCTAGTAACTACCTTTAACGAAGCAGCACCAGAGATTAGAAGAATACTAAAGAAATACTGGCCAATTCTTCTTCAAGATAAATTTCTAAAAAATACAATTGGGAATGTACCGAAAGTAATTTTTAAGAAAAATAGGAATTTCAAACAAATGCTGGCCCCCAGCCAAATAAAACAGAGAACAGGGGACAATTGGCTAACGGAAAAAAGTAAAGGATTCTTTAAGTGTAACAGACTCAACTGTAAAGGCTGTGAACACGCATATGACCAGTCAAAGCCTACAAAATTAGTCCAATCGAACACATACCCACACAAAAAATGTGTAATAAACAAACTAACAAATTGTAAAACCACTTTTGTGGTATACCTTTTGGAGTGCCCGTGTAAAAAACAATACATAGGACGCACAAAAAGACCTTATAAAACTCGCCTGTTGGAACATCTCAAAAAAATTGAAAATGGACACAAAGATCACAGTGTACCCAAGCATTTTAAGAAATTCCACCAACAAAATCCACAACTCCTTAAGGGGACAATTTTAGAACATGTCCAAGTTCCCAAAAGGGGAGGAGATAGATTCAATCTACTAAGACAAAGAGAATCATTTTGGATTCACTATATGGGCACCCTAACACCCAAAGGCCTAAACGAAGAAATTGACTTAGCGGCCTTTTTATAATCTAATAGATACATGATAGAATCTTAATCTACATACCAGTATATACAAATAAAATTTCACATAGGAGCATACAAATACAAGACATATGGCTCTTTGGATAGGCAAATAATTGTATATACCTATATAAGATATCTCCAATTTAATACTTACTATACTAAATACACAAATAAGTTGTATTAACTAATTAGAAATCATTTCCATTTTTATAGGCAAATGCTTAGTCCAAAGTCCTGCCAGAAGCAGCTAAGATTACATACAGCCAATGTAGAATATCAATAATTACATCATTGGGACCCTTAACTGGGGTACTATCAGTTACGGAACAATCCTCCTCCCTCCTTTTTCCCTTCATCTATTTAAACACTTTAGAAATAACCCCATCCATGAGTTAGAAGCACAATCAGATCCAATCAGTACCATTAGGGTAAACACTGCAATAAACATTTTTAACTATACGTAAGAAAGAAAGGAGAAGAAAAGAAATAAATCCTTCTAACGAATTCCTTTATTTGCATATAAAAAGAAAGACATGTATAAGAGAATACTATTCCACTTAGAGTCACGACCACAAGTTATAGGGCTTTCAACTCTTAACATTTAAATAGTAAAAATACTCTTCAAAAAATCAACAAAGAAGTTACCATGGTTACCGCAGACGCCGCACAAATAATGTCAGTTCAACGTGAACTTTAAACATTTACTTTTATCATCAGTGGAACTTTCAATCTATACCAACAATTGTATAGAATACACAAAGTAGTTAAATCTGGTAAATTTTACCTCCACTCATGGTTCATAGTTCTAATAAATTTTCGGCGTTTGCCGTTCCCATGGATACATTGATATACAGGCAGAGATCTGGCATGAGCGGACCGCTACGCACTGACGTACAAATAAGACGTAGCATAACCACTCCCCTTTATTGGGTATAAATAGAACACCGGATCCACTGCACAACCACATTACCTCTGACGAAGAAGTACCATACGGACACACTTCGAAACGCGTAAGGTCTTTTGAATAGTGGCAGTGCAGTTTTACTTTATCCAGCGGTCCGGCTCATCATTTTTTGCTTGCCATACTCCAAGCCTCTCGCATTACAGCAGGCTCCCTATTTACTCAAAATAACGTAGCCTGTCAGTTAACCACAGGACTAATAGTGGTTCTTTAATCCCACAACATTGTTTTTTCCAGTCACACTATTTGGTTATTGCAAGTGCACTGCAATTTTCTATCAACATATACAAGTGACTGTGTATTTATTAACGGATTTAAATCACCGGTTATCAAGTTTTCCTGTTTCAAGCTCTACACCATTAGATTGACCTGGTTCAATCTACACCTTTTAACTATTTTAAATGTTTGAATGCTTACCTCATTATGGATTGAGGTTTTATAATGTAAGTGTGTAGCGTTTAATTCACTGTAATAAATTAACACTTTGTATACAGTATTACGCTATGTTTCTTTTGTTCTCTTTTCCTCTATAAATACCATACTCCTGAGAGACCACAGACAAGTTCCTCAATATAAGGAAAAGAGTTATTGGAAGTTTCCATTCAGCAAGTGGCACGTACAAGAACAGAGTATCAACACTCTCCTGTGAAAAACGGTCACAGACAACACACCACCGCCGCTCCAGAATCACCTGAATTTACCTTTTCGTGACCACTCATTACCTCATATGATTGAGGGTAAATCTGGTAAGGAGACATCCATTATAGTGAATGCTGTAGATCATATTCCACATTAAGATTGGAAGCAGAAAAGACTCTGTAGGCTTTTCGTACCAACGAAAAGTATACTTACACTAAGACTTTATTAGTACTAGTACGCCTTATAATAGAATAATAACTTATATATGGTAATTGTTGCGCTGAATTCTGTATATGATTGTTTTCTCTTTTATATTAATATTTCTATAAGTGACAAGGGTACACTTTGATCTTTTCAAGCTGCACTACCATTTGAACAATCAGGTAGTTTCATTATACTACTCTCTATAACACTTTCTGTCCATTTACAACATTAGGTATAATTTAGCGCTGGTAACTTCTCTTGTCCTACTCCATATATATATATATATATATATATATATATATATATATATATATATATATATATATATATATATATATATTATTTCTGTATGAACTTAAACATATTTAACCAGAGGTGTATATTTAAAGATTGTGCCTCCAAGCGACTCTTTGTATTACACATAGTCCATATATATGATATAGATAGAAAGAATTTAAATCTATACCCTTGCTTGTTTGAGCAGATAGCCACTCCAGAAATCAGGATGAATATATCCACTACAACTATGTTAAGATGCCATTAAAGGGGCAATGAAGTACAAATTAAACTTTCATGATTCAGACAGAGCATGCAAATTTAGTCAACTTTTTATATTTTACTCCTATTATCATATTTTCTTCCTTCTCTTGGTATCTTTATTTGAGAAGCAAGAATGTAAAGCTTAAGAGCCAGACAATTTTTGTTTCAGAACCTGGGTTGCTGTTGCTTATTGGGTGGCTAAATGTAGCCACCAATCACGAGCGCTAGCCAGGGTTCTGAACCAAAAATGCAAAGTCTCCATAGCTTACATTCCTACTTTTTCAAATAAAGATACCAAGAGAACAAAGAAATATTGATAATAGTAGTACATTAGAGAGTTGCTTAAAATTGCTGCTCTATCTGAATCATGAAATAAAAACATTGGGTTTACTATCACTTTAAGTTACTGTGCAAATTAGACTTTGAACCATGTAAAACATTACTTGTACTAATCCTACCTAGGTATGTTTTCCACTGATGCTTGAACACAATTGATTACTAAACATATATAATATATGAACATTCTATATTCTGTATTACACATGTGTATGATTACATTTATATTTTAAAAAACAAAGCCGATATATATTTCTGATGTTAACATATATTTTTTAGAAATAAAACATTTATTACATATGATATTTAATATTCACCTTCATGGACCTCTTCAGCTGGCACAGAGGTGTCCATTGTCCCCTTACATCCGTAAACAGATTCATCCGAGATGACATTGGACAGCATCTCCTCCCATGACCTTAGGTGTATTCTCTTGCTAGGACCACCACCTGTCCCACGTGCATATTTGGCCTGCTGTGCCAGCTTAGCTTTGGTTTCCCTCCTGCAGTCATGATAGCGGTGTTTAATGCTGGCAGTAGAACGATTACGTCCTAAGCAGCTGACTGCCACTCGAATCTCCTCCCACAGCTTATTCCGGACAGCCGGCCTCAGGTTAGGGTTCTCCAGCTGAGCTGCCCTCTCCAAGTATGCCTCAACAAGAGCCTCCTTCTCCTCCTCAGAGTACCTCTCCTCTCTTAGCCTGCCCTTCACACCTGAAGGGCCAGCAGACACAGACTCTCCCTCCTGTGACTGGGGACCAGCCCTCTCTACCTCCTCTGTCCCTGCAGGCTGTGACAGGCTACCACCAGCCCCACCCCCAGTTGCCACAGTCTGCCCCACTTTCCCTTTTCTTTTTGTGCCTAGCTGAGGCTGACTCCTCCTCACTCCTCCCACCTCCATTCCTCTTCCACCCTCTCTCCTTCCCTCCTCTGCCAGGGTTTGAGGAAGGACAAATCCTCCACCCAAACCTCGGCCCCTATTCCTGCCCATACTACTCCCTACTTCCCCCTCCCCCTCCCTCTATCCACCCTCACCACTGCCCTCCCCCTAGCCACCCCCTTCCCAACTCCACTAGGCCTATCCATCCCTTTCTCCTTCCTCCCTAACTCTAACCTAACACTAAAGTCCCTAGCTTACCTAACTACACTAATTCACCTAACTAAACCCTAAATTAAATATCCCCAAAACTAACTACCTAACCTATCTAGACCCTAACTATCTCTATTCTATATCCCTCAAAATAAAAATAAAATGTGGGGGTGAAAATAAACAAAGGGATGTAAATGAAAAAGGAAAAACTAAGGAGGATTAGAACAAAATTATAGAAAAATAATAAGGGATGCAAATGAAGAAAGGGGTGAGCTATATAGTCAAATGAAACAAAAAATATGGGATGTTAAAAAAAAAAAAATAGGATGGGCAAAATGTATATATAAAAAAAAAAGTTATATAGTGAGGAAGGGAAGGGTAGTCAAAGGGGGGATGGGAAGTGGAATAAGGGGATTAATGAAAGGAGTAATAAAGGAAGATGGGGATATGGGGGTTAATGAAAAAAAAAAAAAGTGAATGTGTTTGTATCAAATAAAAGTGTGTATGTGTGTGTGTGTGTATTTGTGTGTATAAACTAATGTGTGTTAATTAACTAATGTATGGATGTGTGTGTGTGTTCCTAATATTATATGAGGCCTACAATAAGAATATATGAAAATCAAATATCAAACTCTCCACTAACTCTCAAACAACTCTCAAAAACCCAAAACTCCTACCAACGCAACTAGCTCCCGTGTCTTTCTCTCTAGAGGCGATCACAGGTAAAGAGTGCAGGCGCAAACCGTTATTCTTATAGACAGAGGTCGGGTTACCATGGCAATGCACTTGTTATGGCGCGCTTTTCGACAAATCCGACATCGGTTGGCAACGCAAACTTACGTACGGCCGAAAAGAGCGACTGCGCGCAACACGCTAATCTTTTCAATGGAAACCTGGTACTAAAATGGAGCCGTAAATTACTTTTAGCTGTCGTCCGCTTCGGTAGCTTACGGCTCCATTTTTAACGACTCAATGGAAGCGAGGCCCATATTGGGCAGTTGTTTTCTAGAAGTGAATTTAAGTAAGTTATTTGCTCTTTTTTTACACGATCGTTATCTTTTTATATTTACTTTGATTTAACATTTTTGTTTTTACCAAAGGAGCACTGTTTATTATTCCTTTAATGAGTTTAACTTCCTTGCAGGGCGGTTTAACACTCAGTTATGTACAATAGACACTTTAGTGCATTTTCATTTTGCACTTGTATTCCTCTTTAGGTAAAGTGCAGAACAACCTCAGGATATGCAGAAATAAACCGCATTGTTCTGCTCTGTACCTGCTAAATTAAGCTTAAACAATAAGCACAGAGACACCAAACAGGATGGGCTGGTCCCCTTCATGCACTCAGAAATGCACCTAAAGCAGAGTCAGGAAAACTATCTGCAGGTAAGTGTGTCTGGACCCTCACCTGTTAGTAGCACTCCCTGTAATTGTACCCTGGTGTGCAGACGGGTAACTGGGCAGTGCCAGCTGCAAATGAGTATTCCCTGCAAATAAAACCTATAGCGCAGTGTTTCTCAACCGCGGCCCTCAAGTACCCTCAACACGCCATGTTTTTATTATAGCTGAACCAGCGCACAGGTGAAGTAATCAGCTGATGGGTAAGAGCAGGTTAGTAACCATGGTTACTGATCAGCTGATTATCTAACCTGTGCACTGGTTCAGCTATAATGAAAACATGGCGTGTTGTAGGTACATGAGGACTGAGGTGTAGAAACACTGCTATAGCGGATACTGCCTCCCCTTCTACAGATCTCCCAACTGTTGGGAGGTCTGCCCCTTTCCCCTCATGGCAAATCTCCTGTTTTTTAGGGACAAACCTAGTTCCCGCCACTACACACCCAGGCTAACAATGAAACACCCACAGACCTGTGCCATTACAGTTCCACCCACTAAACACTCAGGCTAACAATGACACTCCCACAGCCCTGCCCCATCAAAGTTCCATCCACTACACACCCAGGCTAACAATGACACTCCAACAACCCTGCCCCATTACAGTTCCAGCCACTACACACTCAGGCTAACAAAGACACTCCCATAGCCCTGCCCCATTACAGTTCCATCCACTACACACCCAGGCTAACAATGACACTCCCACAACCCTGCCCCATTACAGTTCCACCAACTACACACTCAGGCTAACAATGACACTCCCACAGCCCTGCCCCATTAAAGTTCCATTAACTACACACCCAGGCTAACAATGACACTCCCACAACCCTGCCCCATTACAGTTCCACCCACTACACACCCAGGCTAACAATGACACTCCCACAACCCTGCCCCATTACAGTTCCACCCACTACACACCCACGCTAACAATGACACACCCACAGCCCTGCCCCATTACAGTTACACTAACTACACACCCAGGCTAACAATGACACTCCCACAACCCTGCCCCATTAAAGTTCCATCCACTACACACCCAGGCTAACATTGACACACCCACAGCCCTGCCCCATTACAGTTCCAGCCCCTATACACCCAGGCTAACAATGACACACCCACAGCCCTGCCCCATTACAGTTCTACCCACTACACAACCAGGCTAACAATGACACACCCACAGCCCTGCCCCATTAAAGTTCCATCCACTACACACCCAGGCTAACAGTGACACTCCCACAGGCCTGCCCCATTAAAGTTCCATCCACTACACACCCAGGCTAACAATGACACTCCCACAGCCCTGCCCCATTAAAGTTCCATCCACTACACACCCAGGCTAACAATGATACACCCACAACCCTTCCCCATTACAGTTCCATCCGCTACACACCCAGGCTAACAATGATACACCCACAGCCCTGTGCCATTACAGTTCCACCCACTACACACCCAAGCTAACAATGACACACCCATAAACCTCCCCCATTACAGTTCCAACCGCTACACACCCAGGCTAACAATGACACACCCATAGCCCTGTCCCATTACAGTTCCATCCACTACACACCCAGGCTAACAGTGACACTACCACAGCCCTGCCCCATTAAAGTTCCATCCACTACACACCCAGGCTAACAATGACACTCCCACAGCCCTGCCCCATTAAAGTTCCATCCACTACACACCCAGGCTAACAATGATACACCCACAGCCCTGCCCCATTACAGTTCCATCCACTACACACCCAGGCTAACAATGATACACCCACAGCCCTGTGCCATTACAGTTCCACCTACTACACACCCAGGCTAACAATGACACACCCATAGCCCTTCCCCATTACAGTTCCAACAACTGCACACCCAGGCAAACAATGACACACGTTTGAAAAAGGAGAAAGGGACCAATGGCACTACTAATGTGAGTGCTATAGATGTACTCTTTCAGTGGTTATCTTTATAGCCACTACCAACTTGTCAAACAATGACACACCCATTGCCCTGCCCCATTAAAGTTCCATCCACTTTACACCCAGGCTAACAATGACACGCCCACAGCCCTGTGCCATTACAGCTCCACCAACTACACACCTAGGCTAACAATGACACACCCACAGCCCTGTGCCATTACAGTTCCACCAACTACACACCCAGGCTAACAATGACACACCCACAGCCTTGCCCCATTACAGTTACACTAACTACACACCCAGGCTAACAATGATACACCCATAGCCCTGCCCCATTATAGTTCTATCCACTACACACCCAGGCTAACAATGATACGCCCACAGCCCTGTCCCATTACAGTTCTATCCACTACACACCCAGGCTAACAATGATACGCCCACAGCCCTGCCCCATTACAGTTCCACCAACTACACACCCAGGCTAACAATGACACACCCACAG
The DNA here is from genome assembly GCF_027579735.1 of Bombina bombina. Classification (NCBI taxonomy): domain Eukaryota; kingdom Metazoa; phylum Chordata; class Amphibia; order Anura; family Bombinatoridae; genus Bombina; species Bombina bombina. The sequence goes on from NC_069509.1 coordinate 27,842,481, forward strand.
CCCTGCCCCATTACAGTTACACTAACTACACACCCAGGCTAACAATGATACACCCATAGCCCTGCCCCATTATAGTTCTATCCACTACACACCCAGGCTAACAATGACACACCCACAGCCCTGCCCCATTACATTTACACTAACTACACACCCAGGCTAACAATGACACACCCATAGCCCTGTCTCATTACAGTTCCTCCCACTACACACCCAGGCTAACAATGATACACCCACAGCCCTGTGCCATTACAGTTCCACCCACTACACACCAAGACTAACAATGACACACCCATAGCCCTATCTCATTACAGTTCCACCCACTAAACACCCAGGCTAACAATGACACACCCATAGCCCTGTCTCATTACAGTTCTACCCACTACACACCCAGGCTAACAATGACACACCCACAGTCCTGCCCCATTACAGTTCCATCCACTACACACCCAGGCTAACAATGACACATCCATAGCCCTGCCCCATTACAGTTCTACCCACTACCCAACCAGGCTAACAATGAAACACCCACAGCCCTGCCCTATTACAGTTCCATCCACTACACACCCAGGTTAACAATGACACACTCATAGCCTTGCCCCCTTACAGTTCCCCTGTTCTGTTATATTTGCCGACTTTGTTACATTCCGCCTACCTCCAGCCATGCCTACCAAATTATTACAAAGCCCGTTGGTGACGCATGCGCTCACTGCAGCATTGCTACAATAAAGTGCAAAATGACACTAAATAGCACGCATGCACCCATGCCGCAGTCGGCAAATATTACATAAGCGGGTCAAACACAGTTTTGGCACTAGCTGGGTCAGGTGGCATACAAATTAATCATGCTTACGTTTTCACAATATACATAGTTACAAGTACTTAGATGTCCCCCAGAGTGTTTGTAAATATTTATATTATGTAAAATAGGTGCAATCTATTTGTCTGCCACCCAACTAGTGCCCAAATTGTGTAGGTCCCCAGAGTGCTTGTAACTATGTATACTGTGAAAACATAAGTACGATCAATTTGTATGTTGAATTTTTTATTTACTCAATGGCCGTACAGCACCTCTCTTTTTTTTGGCACAATCAATTTGTATGCCACCTGACCCAGCTAGTGCCAAAACTGTGTTTGACCTGCTTCTGTAATATTTGCCGACTGTGGCATCGGCGCATGCATGCTATTTAGTGTCATTTTGCACTTTATTGTAGCAATGCTGCAGTGAGCGCATGCGTCAACAACCGGCTTTGTAAGAAATTAGTAGGCGTGGCCAGAGGTAGAGGAATGTAACACAGTCGGCAAATAATACAGAGCACCACCAACTACACACCCAGGCTAACAATGGCACACCCATAGCCCTACCCCATTACAGTTCCAGCAACTACACACCCAGGCTAACAATGACACACCCACAGCCCTACCCCATTACAGTTCCATCCACTACACACCCAGGCTAACAATGACACACCCACAGCCCTACCCCATTACAGTTCCATCCACTACACACTCAGGCTAACAATGACACACCCACAGCCCTGCCCCATTACAGTTCCATTCACTACACACCCAGGCGAACAATGACACAACCATAGCACTGCCCAATCACAGTTCCAGCAACTACACACCCAGACTAACAATGACACACCCATAGCCCTGCCCCATTATAGTTCTACCCACTACACACCCAGGCTAACAATGACACTCCCACAGCCCTGCCCCATTACAGTTCTACCCACTACACACCCAGGCTAACAATGACAATCCCACAGCCCTGCCCCATTACAGTTCTACCCACTACACACCCAGGCTAACAATGACACACCCACAGCCCTGCCCCATTACAGTTCTACCCACTACACACCCAGGCTAACAATGACACACCCACAGCCCTGCCCCATTACACTTCTACCCACTACACAACCAGGCTAACAATGACACAACCACAGCCCTGCCCCATTACAGTTCTACCCACTACACACCCAGGCTAACAGTGACACTCCCACAGCCCTGTACCATTACAGTTCTACCCACTACACACCCATGCTAACAGTGACACTCTCATAGCCCTGCCCCATTACAGTTCTACCCACTACACACCCAGGCTAACAATGACACACCCACAGCCCTGCCCCATTAAAATGCCACCCACTACACACCCAGGCTAACAGTGACACTCCCACAGCCCTGTACCATTACAGTTCTACCCACTACACACTCAGGCTAACAATGACACTCCCACAGCCCTACCCCATTACAGTTCTACCCACTACACACCCATGCTAACAATGACACTCCCACAGCCCTGTCCAAATACAGTTCTACCCACTACACACCCAGGCTAACTATGACACTCCCACAGCATTGTCCAAATACAGTTCTACCCACTACACACCCAGGCTAACAGTGACACTCCCACAGCCCTGTACCATTACAGTTCTACCCACTACACACCCAGGCTAACAGTGACACTCCCACAGCCCTGTACCATTACAGTTCCACCCACTACACACCCAGGCTAAAAATGACACACCCACAGCCCTGCCCCATTACAGTTCTACCCACTACACACCCAGGCTAACAGTGACACTCCCACAGCCCTGTACCATTACAGTTCTACCCACTACACACCCAGGCTAACAATGACACTCCCACAGCCCTACCCCATTACAGTTCTACCCACTGCACACTCAGGCTAACAATGACACTCCCACAGCCCTGCCCAATTACAGTTCTACCCACTACACACCCAGGCTAACAATGAAACACCCATAGCCCTGCACAATTACAGTTCTACCCACTACACACCCAGGCTAACAATGACACACCCATAGCCCTGTACAATTATAGTTCCAACCACTACACACCCAGGCTAACAATGACACACCCACAGCCCTGCCCCATTACAGTTCTACCCACTATACACCCAGGCTAACAATGACACACCCAAAGCCCTGCCCCATTATAGTTCCAACCACTACATACCCAGGCTAACAATGACACACCCACAGCCCTGCCCCATTATAGTTCCAACCACTACACACCCAGGCTAACAATGACACACCCACAGACCTGCCCCATTATAGTTCCAACCAATACACACCCAGGCTAACAGTGACACTCCCACAGCCCTGTACCATTACAGTTCTACCCACTACACACCCAGGCTAACAATGACACACCCACAGCCCTGCCCCATTACAGTTCTACCCACTACACACCCAGGCTAACAATGACACACCCACAGCCCTGCCACATTACAGTTCTACCCACTACACACCCAGGCTAACAATGACACTCCCACAGCCCTGCCCCATTACAGTTCTACCCAATACACACCCAGGCTAACAATGACACACCCACAGCCCTGCCCCATTACAGTTCTACACACTACACACCCAGGCTAACAATGACACTCCCACAGCCCTGTACCATTACAGTTCTACCCACTACACACCCAGGCTAACAGTGACACTCCCACAGCCCTGTACCATTACAGTTCTACCCACTACACACCCAGGCTAACAATGACACACCCACAGCCCTGCCCCATTATAGTTCCAACCACTACACACCCAGGCTAACAATGACACACCCACAGCCCTGCCCCATTATATTTCCAACCACTACACACCCAGGCTAACAATGACACACCCACAGCCCTGCCCCATTATAGTTCCAACCAATACACACCCAGGCTAACAGTGACACTCCCACAGCCCTGTACCATTACAGTTCTACCCACTACACACCCAGGCTAACAATGACACACCCACAGCCCTGCCTCATTACAGTTCTACCCACTACACACCCAGGCTAACAATGACACACCCACAGCCCGGCCCCATTACAGTTCTACCCACTACACACCCAGGCTAACAATGACACTCCCACAGCCCTGCCCCATTACAGTTCTACCCAATACACACCAAGGCTAACAATGACACACCCACAGCCCTGCCCCATTACAGTTCTACACACTACACACCCAGGCTAACAATGACACTCCCACAGCCCTGTACCATTACAGTTCTACCCACTACACACCCAGGCAAACAGTGACACTCCCACAGCCCTGTACCATTACAGTTCTACCCACTACACACCCAGGCTAACAATGACACTCCCAAAGCCCTGCCCCATTACAGTTCTACCTACTACACACCCAGGCTAACAATGACACACCCACAGACCTGCCGCATTACAGTTCTACCCACTACACACCCAGGCTAACAATGACACACCCACAGCCTGGCCCATTACAGTTCTACCCACTACACACCCAGACTAACAATGACACACCCACAGCCCTGCCCCATTATAGTTCTACCAACTACACACCCAGGCTAACAATGACACTCCCACAGACCTGCCCCATTACAGTTCTACCCACTACACACCCAGGCTAACAATGACACACCCATAGCCCTGCCCCATTACAGTTCTACCCACTACACAACCAGGCTAACAATGACACACCCACAGCCCTGCCCCATTACAATGCCACCCACTACACACCCAGGCTAACAGTGACACTCCCAAAATCCCCTCTACCATTACAGTTCTACCCACTACACACCCAGTCTAACAGTGACACTCCCACAGCCCTGTACTATTACAGTTCTACCCACTACACACCCAGGCTAACAATGACACTCCCACAGCCCTACCCCATTATATTTCCAACCACTACACACCCAGGCTAACAATGACACACCCACAGCCCTGCCCCATTATAGTTCCAACCAATACACACCCAGGCTAACAGTGACACTCCCACAGCCCTGTACCATTACAGTTCTACCCACTACACACTCAGGCTAACAATGACACACCCACAGCCCTGCCCCATTACAGTTCTACCCACTACACACCCAGGCTAACAATGACACACCCACAGCCCGGCCCCATTACAGTTCTACCCACTACACACCCAGGCTAACAATGACACTCCCACAGCCCTGCCCCATTACAGTTCTACCCAATACACACCCAGGCTAACAATGACACACCCACAGCCCTGCCCCATTACAGTTCTACACACTACACACCCAGGCTAACAATGACACTCCCACAGCCCTGTACCATTACAGTTCTACCCACTACACACCCAGGCAAACAGTGACACTCCCACAGCCCTGTACCATTACAGTTCTACCCACTAGACACCCAGGCTAACAATGACACTCCCACAGCCCTGCCCCATTACAGTTCTACCCACTACACACCCAGGCTAACAATGACACACCCACAGACCTGCCCCATTACAGTTCTACCCACTACACACCCAGGCTAACAATGACACACCCACAGCCTGCCCCATTACAGTTCTACCCACTACACACCCAGACTAACAATGACACACCCACAGCCCTGCCCCATTATAGTTCTACCAACTACACACCCAGGCTAACAATGACACTCCCACAGACCTGCCCCATTACAGTTCTACCCACTACACACCCAGGCTAACAATGACACACCCATAGCCCTGCCCCATTACAGTTCTACCCACTACACACCCAGGCTAACAATGACACACCCACAGCCCTGCCCCATTACAATGCCACCCACTACACACCCAGGCTAACAGTGACACTCCCAAAAACCCCTCTACCATTACAGTTCTACCCACTACACACCCAGGCTAACAGTGACACTCCCACAGCCCTGTACTATTACAGTTCTACCCACTACACACCCAGGCTAACAATGACACTCCCACAGCCCTACCCCATTATATTTCCAACCACTACACACCCAGGCTAACAATGACACACCCACAGCCCTGCCCCATTATAGTTCCAACCAATACACACCCAGGCTAACAGTGACACTCCCACAGCCCTGTACCATTACAGTTCTACCCACTACACACCCAGGCTAACAATGACACACCCACAGCCCTGCCCCATTACAGTTCTACCCACTACACACCCAGGCTAACAATGACACACCCACAGCCCGGCCCCATTATAGTTCTACACACTACACACCCAGGCTAACAATGACACTCCCACAGCCCTGCCCCATTACAGTTCTACCCAATACACACCCAGGCTAACAATGACACACCCACAGCCCTGCCCCATTACAGTTCTACACACTACACTCCCAGGCTAACAATGACACTCCCACAGCCCTGTACCATTACAGTTCTACCCACTACACACCCAGGCAAACAGTGACACTCCCACAGCCCTGTACCATTACAGTTCTACCCACTACACACCCAGGCTAACAATGACACTCCCACAGCCCTGCCCCATTACAGTTCTACCCACTACACACCCAGGCTAACAATGACACACCCACAGACCTGCCCCATTACAGTTCTACCCACTACACACCCAGGCTAACAATGACACACCCACAGCCTGCCCCATTACAGTTCTACCCACTACACACCCAGACTAACAATGACACACCCACAGCCCTGCCCCATTATAGTTCTACCAACTACACACCCAGGCTAACAATGACACTCCCACAGACCTGCCCCATTACAGTTCTACCCACTACACACCCAGGCTAACAATGACACACCCATAGCCCTGCCCCATTACAGTTCTACCCACTACACACCCAGGCTAACAATGACACACCCACAGCCCTGCCCCATTACAATGCCACCCACTACACACCCAGGCTAACAGTGACACTCCCAAAAACCCCTCTACCATTACAGTTCTACCCACTACACACCCAGGCTAACAGTGACACTCCCACAGCCCTGTACTATTACAGTTCTACCCACTACACACCCAGGCTAACAATGACACTCCCACAGCCCTACCCCATTATATTTCCAACCACTACACACCCAGGCTAACAATGACACACCCACAGCCCTGCCCCATTATAGTTCCAACCAATACACACCCAGGCTAACAGTGACACTCCCACAGCCCTGTACCATTACAGTTCTACCCACTACACACCCAGGCTAACAATGACACACCCACAGCCCTGCCCCATTACAGTTTTACCCACTACACACCCAGGCTAACAATGACACACCCACAGCCCGGCCCCATTACAGTTCTACCCACTACACACCCAGGCTAACAATGACACTCCCACAGCCCTGCCCCATTACAGTTCTACCCAATACACACCCAGGCTAACAATGACACACCCACAGCCCTGCCCCATTACAGTTCTACCCAATACACACCCAGGCTAACAATGACACTCCCACAGCCCTGTACCATTACAGTTCTACCCACTACACACCCAGGCAAACAGTGACACTCCCACAGCCCTGTACCATTACAGTTCTACCCACTACACACCCAGGCTAACAATGACACTCCCACAGCCCTGCCCCATTACAGTTCTAGCCAATACACACCCAGGCTAACAATGACACACCCACAGCCCTGACCCATTACAGTTCTACCCACTACACACCCAGGCAAACAATGACACTCCCACAGCCCTGTACCATTACAGTTCTATCCACTACACACCCAGGCTAACAGTGACACTCCCACAGCCCTGCCCCATTATAGTTCCACCCACTGCACACCCAGGCTAACAATGACACTCCCACAGCCCTGTACCATTACAGTTCTACCCACTACACACTCAGGCTAACAATGACACACCCACAGCCCTGTACCATTACAGTTCTACCCACTACACACCCAGGCTAACAATGACACACCCATAGCCCTGTACCATTACAGATCTACCCACTACACACTCAGGCAAACAATGACACACCCACAGCCCTTTACCATTACAGTTCTACCCACTACACACCCAGGTTAACAATGACACTCCCACAGCCCTACCCCATTACAGTTCTACCCACTGCACACTCAGGCTAACAATGACACTCCCACAGCCCTGTCCAATTACAGTTCTACACACTACACACCCAGGCTAACAATGACACACCCATAGCCCTGCCCAATTACAGTTCTACCCACTACACACCCAGGTTAACAATGACACACCCGTAGCCCTGCCCCATTATAGTTCCAACCACTACACACCCAGGCTAACAATGACACACCCACAGCCCTGCCCCATTACAGTTCTAGCCAATACACACCCAGGCTAACAATGACACACCCACAGCCCTGACCCATTACAGTTCTACCCACTACACACCCAGGCTAACAATGACACTCCCACAGCCCTGTACCATTACAGTTCTATCCACTACACACCCAGGCTAACAGTGACACTCCCACAGCCCTGCCCCATTATAGTTCCACCCACTGCACACCCAGGCTAACAATGACACTTCCACAGCCCTGTACCATTACAGTTCTACCCACTACACACTCAGGCTAACAATGACACACCCACAGCCCTGTACCATTACAGTTCTACCCACTACACACCCAGGCTAACAATGACACACCCATAGCCCTGTACCATTACAGATCTACCCACTACACACTCAGGCAAACAATGACACACCCACAGCCCTGTACCATTACAGTTCTACCCACTACACACCCAGGCTAACAATGACACTCCCACAGCCCTACCCCATTACAGTTCTACCCACTGCACACTCAGGCTAACAATGACACTCCCACAGCCCTGTCCAATTACAGTTCTACCCACTACACACCCAGGCTAACAATGACACACCCATAGCCCTGCCCAATTACAGTTCTACCCACTACACACCCAGGCTAACAATGACACACCCGTAGCCCTGCCCCATTATAGTTCCAACCACTACACACCTAGGCTAACAATGACACACCCACAGCCCTGCCCCATTACAGTTCTACCCACTACACACCCAGGCTAACAATGACACCCCCACAGCCCTTCCCCATTACAGTTCTACCCAATACACACCCAGGCTAACAATGACACACCCACAGCCCTGCCCCATTACAGTTCTACCCACTACACACCCAGGCTAACAATGACACTCCCACAGCCCTGCCCCATTACAGTTCTACCCACTACACACCCAGGCTAACAGTGACACTCCCACAGCCCTGTACCATTACAGTTCTACCCATTACACACCCAGGCTAACAGTGACACTCCCACAGCCCTATACCATTACAGTTCTACCCACTACACACCCAGGCTAATAATGACACTCCCACAGCCCTGTCCCATTACAGTTCTACCCACTACACACCCAGGCTAACAGTGACACTCCCACAGCCCTGTACCATTACAGTTCTACCCACTACACACCCAGGCTAACAATGACACTCCCAAAGCCCTGCCCCATTACAGTTCTACCCAATACACACCCAGGCTAACAATGACACACCCACAGCCCTGACCCATTACAGTTCTACCCACTACACACCCAGGCTAACAATGTCACTCCCACAGCCCTGTACCATTACAGTTCTATCCACTACACACCCAGGCTAACAGTGACACTCCCACAGCCCTGCCCCATTACAGTTCTACCCACTACACACCCAGGCTAACAATGACACTCCCACAGCCCTGCCCCATTACAGTTCTACCCACTACACACCCAGGCTAACAGTGACACTCCCACAGCCCTGTATCATTACAGTTCTACCCACTACACACCCAGGCTAACAGTGACACTGCCACAGCCCTGTACCATTACAGTTCCACCAACTACACACCCAGGCTAACAATGACACACCCACAGCCCTGCCCCATTACAGTTCCACCAACTACACACCCAGGCTAACAATGACACACCCACAGCCCTGCCCCATTACAGTTCTACCAACTACACACCCAGGCTAACAATGACACACCCACAGCCCTGCCCCATTACAGTTCCACCAACTACACACCCAGGCTAACAATGACACTCCCACAACCCTGCCCCATTACAGTTCCACCAACTACACACCCAGGCTAACAATGACACACCCATAGTCCTGCCCAATTACAGTGCACAGGTGAGCAGCAGCACTCACATTACCCTCACCATCCTGTATTGGTAGCTTCTGGCAAATGGTGAGAAATATGCCTTGTGGGTAAGGCATCTGCCTTACATTGCCATAAAGCTGAAAATACAGGTAAAATTCCAGGTGGGGACCTACCTTTGCCCCCCTCCCACCTGGACACCTTGACAAAACAAATTTGATTAAAAAAAAAAAAGTGTAAACTTGTCTTTATAATTGCACTTTCTGTCTGAATCATGAAAGTGTAATTTTGACTTGTATGTCGTTTTAAAATAAAAATAAATATTTGTTTACTCTGATGTGTATTTTTTGTATCCCCAGATAAATAAAATATTACAGATTATGGATAAAGGCAAATAGGGACCACTATGACAAAGTCTTCTAATATTATCAAGATTACTACTCTAAAACGTAGATGATTAATTACTTACTTTTCAAAGCAGTGTGCTGCTGTCATCACCCAATGGTTAGAGATCAGAGACCCCCCACAAATGTGAGACCCCTGGTATTTCAAACTGATCTGCCATGGCCACTTCCCTTCCACTGCATTGGTACCTCCCACTATCCGACTGGAGATCAGGGGAGAGCCACATACTGGACGAGAAGTTGTTGTTGTGACAGACGTAGAGGGGGAGGGAGAGACTGTGGGAAAAATATGATTTATGATAATAATTAAGTATAAATGTAAATAAAAGGCAAAACATTATATGTAACTTAGTGTAATGTGACCATAAAAAATACAAAGTTACTAGACTGAGTAGGAGAAGGTGTTGATTCTTGCTATTACTTTGAATTGGGAGGTTAATTTAAAGGGACAGTCTACTCCAGAATTGTTGTTGTTTAAAAAGATAGATAATCCCTTTATTACCCATTCCCCGGTTTTGCATAACCAACACTGTAATATTAATATACTTTTTACCTCTGTGATTACTTTGTATCTAAGCCTCTGCTGACTGCCCCCCTATTTCAGTTCTTTTGTCAGACTTGTATTTTAGCCAATCAGTGCTGACTCCTAGGTAACTCCATGTGCGTGAGTACAATGTTATCTATATGCCACACATGAACTAACGCCATCTAGCTGTGAAAAACTGTCTAAATGCACTGACATAAGAGGCGGCCTTAAAGGGCTTAGGAATTAGCATATGAGCCTACTTAAGTTTAGCTTTCAACAAAGAATACCAAGAGAACAAAGAAAATTTGATGATAAAAGTGAATTGGAAAGTTGTTTAAAATTTCATGCCCTATCTGAATCATGAAAGTTTAATTTTGACTAGACTGTCCCTTTAAGGATTTAAACTACTTTAATTTTTAATATACATAGGTCACCTGCAAAGATTTTTTACTCAAAGCAATTACTGATAAGCTTATATAGAAGTATTAATAAATCAGTAACAGATTAACAGATTTTTAAGATTTTATTAAATATATATTTTATTATTAAAGGGACATAAAACAAAAAAAAAAATCAGTCATGATTCAGATAGAACATACAATTTTAAACAGCTTTACAATTTAATTTTGTTATCTAATTTGTTTAGTTCTCTTGCTATCCTTTGTTGGAAAGCATACCTAGGTAGCCTCATGAGCTAGAAGCTAGCTGCAGATTGGTGTCTGCACATATATGCCTCTTGTCACAGGCTTATTGATGCGTTCAGCTAGCTCCCAGTAGTACATTGCTGATCCTTCAACAAAGGATAGCAAGAAAACTAAACAAATTGGATAACAGAATTAAGTTGTAAAGCTGTTTAAAATTGTATGTTCTATCTGAATCATGTAAGAATTTGTTTTTGTGTACTATAAAATGTCACATTTATATCCTATATTCTCTCTACTTGAAACATAACATAAAAAGACTGAACTGAATGAATAATTTTGAAGAAGTTAATAGCTTCACTACTGTAATATGATTTACCCAGTTGTTCTTACCCATATATTTATATAATAACAACTTGATGGCAGAGTATTAAAGAAACATTCTAAATCATCTTTAGAAAACCGTTAGAGTATGTTGTGTTTACATTACTGACCCTAGATTATTATGTGTTTAACCTAAAAATAGAAGTAAAGTAATTGCAGTGATTGGTGAGTGTAACTGACACTCCAGCCTAGCTAACCAATCAGGCTCTGCTCAGGAGATGCAAAGCTTGATGTTCCCAAGCAGGATTTTACCTATGTTTTTAACCCCTTGGTGGTGGATTATCTAGGATCAGCAGGACCTTACATTAGCAAAATGTTGTTTCAATCCTCTACTGAACTAAATGGAAATGAACTTGCTAACACTAGGTGCTAGTCCTTTTAGCCTACACATAATAACATACAGAATGATGTCTGAAAACCTTTGCAGATAAATCATTTGTTAAGCTTTACTAAATAAATAAAATTCTCAAACTTGCATAAATGTAAAAACCATCTATATAATATATATATTTTCTATGTATAATCTCTGACTAGCAGAGCTGTTTAGGCACAAATACACTGAAGGATGTGTAAACTGTACAGAAATGATATTTGGAGGTTAGGTTGGGTGTGCATAGTCATTACCTGTTGCCTGTGCCACTTGGATAATTCCTTGAAAAAAAAAAAAAAGAAAAATCATTCTGTGTACAGCGGTACAATAATAGCTGACCCAAATCAAACAAATCTATTTGTCAATCACAACATGAAAAAACACTGGGAAGGCAACGTCTAAAAATATATTTAGACAGACAAAACAAGTATAGACAGTTCTAGAGATCCAGAGAGAGTGTGTGACTGATGTCAGTAACAGATAAGAATGACACAGCATGTAGGTGGGTCAGAAACTACAGACGCATATTGTACAATATGAGCAGTAATTGAAGCAGAGCATATGTGCTTAACAGCTGTATGTTCTCAAAGATCAGTGACTATTAAGTAGGATTCAATAAATATATAGGGCCTCCATATACCAGAAACTGTTTTATTCAGAAAACCTAGTAGATATGAGAAAAAAACGTTATATTAATCATAATTATAGCAGGGAGATTCCTACAGTTTTAAAATATTACAGGGATATATGTACTATACAAACACGCACACACAAACATACACACACCAACACTAACATACATACACACACTCACACACAGACACTCACATACACATATGCACACTCACATACACACAGACAGACTAACATACATGGACACACACTAACACACATACAAACACACAGTCACTCATAAACACAAACACACACTGACATATACACACACTCACATACATACTTACACACACTCACATACACACACAAACACTAACATACATACACACACACTAACATACATACACACAGACACTCACACACACACTAACATACATGCACACACACTAACACGCATACACACACACAGTCACTCATAAACACAAACACACACTGAAATATACACACACTCACATACATACATACACACACACTCACATACACACACAAACATTAACATACATACACACACAAACATTAACATACATACACACACACTAACATACATACACACAGACACTCACACACACACTAACATACATGCACACACACTAACACGCATACACACACACTCATAAACACACACACTAACATACATATACACTGAGCTCGCATTGAGCTCGCATTCTATTGGCTGATCGGAACAGCCAATAGAATGCGAGCTCAATCTGATTGGCTGATTGGATCAGCCAATCCGATTGAACTTGAATCTGATTGGCTGATTCAATCAGCCAATCAGATTTTTCCTACCTTAATTCCGATTGGCTGATAGAATCCTATCAGCCAATCGGAATTCGAGGGACGCCATCTTGGTTGACGTCATTTAAAGGAACCTTCATTCGGACTTAGGACGTCGTTAGAAGAGGATGGATCCGCGTCGGCTGCTTCAAGATGGTCCCGCTCCACGCCGGATGGAAGAAGATAGAAGATGCCGCTTGGATGAAGATGTTTGCCGGTCCGGATCTCCTCTTGTTGCCGGATAGGATGAAGACTTTGGACCCTCTTCTGGACCTCTTCTTGCCGGATAGGAGGAAGACTTTGGACCCTCTTCTGGACGGATCGGTGATACCCGGCGTGGTGAAGACAAGGTAGGAAGATCTTCAGGGGCTTAGTGTTAGGTTTTTTAAGGGGGGTTTGGGTTAGATTAGGGGTATGTGGGTGGTGGGTTGTAATGTTGGGGGGGGGTATTGTATGTTTATTTAAATGCAAAAGAGCTGTTTTCTTTGGGGCATGCCCCGCAAAAGGCCCTTTTAAGGGCTGGTAAGGTAAAAGAGCTGTTCAATTTTTATTTTGGAATAGGGTAGGGCATTTTTTTATTTTGGGGGGCTTTGTTATTTTTTTAGGGGGCTTAGAGTAGTTGTAATTAGTTTAAAATTCTTGTAATCTTTTTTTATTTTTTGTAATTTAGTGTTTGTTTGTTTTTGTAATTTAGTTTAGTTGATTTAATTGTAGATAATTGTAGATAGTTTATTTAATTAATTTATTGATAGTGTAGTGTTAGGTTTAATTGTAACTTAGGTTAGGATTTATTTTACAGGTAATTTTGTAATTATTTTAACTAGGTAGCTATTAAATAGTTATTAACTATTTAATAGCTATTGTACTTGGTTAAAATAAATACAAAGTTGCCTGTAAAATAAATATTAATCCTAAAATAGCTACAATATAATTATTATTTATATTGTAGCTATATTAGGGTTTATTTTACATGTAAATATTTAGCTTTAAATAGGATTAATTTATTTAATAAGAATTATTTTATTTCATTAGAATAAAATTATATTTAATTTAGGGGGGTGTTAGTGTTAGGGTTAGACTTAGCTTTAGGGGTTAATACATTTATTAGAGTAGCGGTGAGATCCGGTCGGCAGATTAGGGGTTAATAATTGTAGGTAGGTGGGATAACGTAGGTTGCGGCGGTGTACGGAGCGGCAGATTAGGGGTTAAAAATAATATGCAGGGGTCAGTGATAGCGGGGGCAGCAGATTAGGGGTTAATAAGTGTAAGGTTAGGGGTGTTTAGACTCGGGGTACATGTTAGGGTGTTAGGTGCAGACTTAGGAAGTGTTTCCCCATAGGAAACAATGGGGCTGCGTTAGGAGCTGAACGCTGCTTTTTTGCAGGTGTTAGGTTTTTTTTCAGCTCAAACTGCCCCATTGTTTCCTATGGGGGAATCGTGCACGAGCACGTTTTTGAAGCTGGCCGCGTCCGTAAGCACCGCTGGTATTGAGAGTTGCAGTGGCGGTAAATATGCCTGTACGCTCCCTTTTTGGAGCCTATAACGCAGCCCTTCTGAGAACTCTCAATACCAGCGTTATTTAAAAGGTGCGGGGAGAAAAAAGCACGCGTAGCTAATGCACCCCTTTGGCCGCAGAACTCTAAATCTAGGCGTAAGTTTATTGTGTTATCCTATAAAACAAATGGCAAATGACCCCAAACGTTAGTGAATTGAATAGAACTTGTAGCATTCATTCTTAGTGAAACTATGAGCCCATGAATAAACTTTAGCAAATAGATTAGACTTTTATAATTATATTTTATTTCTCTAGCACTGTACTTAAAACAAACATCTAATGTGCATTGTTTTACAGTAGAAATGGCCTTAAAGGGACATTCCAGACAAAGTTAGAATCCACGTGGATGCATTTAAGTTTTAAATATAAACATATGTATATTATACATGTATTAGCAAAAATGCTTCTAATAAAATCTATAGCTGTTTCAAAAGTGTATTAAAGTATGCACCGTGCACCAGCATTTTAAACACAGCACTTGCTGAGAGTGCCTACGGTGCTTGTACCATCTATTGATGACTCAATTTTGTAATTGCTGACATGATACAAGCCCCACTGGTGCTCTGAGCAGCTACAGCATTTTAAAAGAGGGTGCACTGACAATATCTAGCTGTGCTTCACGTGCACGTGCACATGCAGAGAAAAATGTTAACAATAAAACAGTGATAACTTTTACTAGAAGCTTTTTTGTCAGTACATTTAAATTTTGACTGGAATGTCCCTTTAATATCATAACACCAGAAATATTCACAATTCTAGTAAATATTTTGCTTTATCCCAACAGTTTCACCTACATTTTGAGGCATTTTTCAAACTGACTGCTGGATGCCTTGCGTGTATATACTTGTTCCCCTGCCTGTTTCCTGCTGAAAATAGTTCTGTGCAAATACAAATGTGTGTGTATTCAGGATTTATTTTAATGCTAGGAATTAATAAATTATATCTTGTTATTTGTTATTACATGTGATCACTGTTTGTTTTTTAACTCTAGTAATAAATAAAATGTTTAGCACTGCGGTTTTGCATGTTTGTGCCTGTTGGTATGTGTGTGATACGCAAGTTGTTAATGAAATATATCAAACATCTGTAACAATAAAATATATAAAATTATCTAACCAAGTGTGATAATTATTTGTTTTTTTTAACACTAATAATTAATAAAATATTGACTTTGGTGTTTGTTTAAATTTTGGTAAAAAAATAATAAACTATATAAAAGTGTATGTGTGTGCTATTGTGATATGATTTTTAAAAAACAGTAATATAAAAATACAAATTAAATTGAGTTTGAATAAACTGTATAGGCAGTCCCCAGGTTACGAACAACATATTTTCTGTATGTTTGTTCTTAAAGGGACACTGAACCCAAATTTTTTCTTTTGTGATTCAGATAGAGCATGCAATTTTAAGCAACTTTCTAATTTACTCCTATTATCATTTTTTCTTCATTCTTTTCATATCTTTATTTGAAAAAGAAGGCATCTAAGCTTTTTTTTTTTATTCAGACCTCTGGACAGCACTTTTTCATTGGTGGGTGAATTTATCCACCAATCAGCAAGGACAACCCAGGTTGTTCACCAAAAATGGGCCGGCATCTAAACTTACATTCTTGCATTTCAAATAAAGATACCAAGAGAATTAAGAAAATTTGATAATAGGAGTAAATTAGAAAGTTGCTTAAAATTTCATGCTCTATCTGAATCCAGAAAGAAAAAAATTTGGGTTCAGTGTCCCTTTAAGTTGAATTTGTATGTAAGTTGGAGCAGGCACTTGTTTTAGGTGAAACTCTAGACAAACATTTTTTTAGTTTTGGATAGCATAGGGACAAGTTTGTTTCGCTAGCTGTGCCCCTGTTCAGCAAATTTCACATCACTTTCTGTCCTTGTGACAATTGGATTTAGAGTATTTTGGGTTATCCTGGAAAGAAGAATTGGCGATAAAGCTCTATTTTCTCAGTTTGTCAGTACGAGTTGTACTTAAGTCGGATGTCTGTAACCCGGGGACTGCCTGTATTCAACAAACCTACACACAATATATAAAAACCCTACACGTTTATTAACACAAGCAGACCTACTATTTTACCTGTATGACTATCTATTCATATTTGTTTACTACAAACAACATTATCACTGTTTATAAGGTGTATAAACCTTTTATATTACTTACCCAATATTAACAGACATAGTCCAGCAAGTGTATTTTGTTCCATTGTATTTTTGACCTGAGAAATGATTTGTCCTTTACACAGCACCGGAGACTCAGGTCTGCTATGTCCTCTAGCCCAAAGAAATTATGTTTTCTTTCACAAAAAAGTGAATTCTTGGCAAGTAGAGTTATTCCTTATTGCAAAGATAGGTATATGAACAGCACAGATGTGAGTGTTGCCTTGGAGAGCAAGACTGAACTTATGTTATGTTGTGATCTTTAACACTGACCCACAAAGCAGAAATACCTGTTTGTGTAGTCAGGACTCCTCTATATTCATTATTGTATATTGGCTTAGATCTATACTATGCAAATACTCCAGCACCTGAGTTTCACTCACATACCTGCATTGTTGTTACAATACCCTAAACAATGAAACTCTCCAGAACATCTTGCCTAGGAGCAAAACTATAAGTGACCTTTATTGACACAAACTGCTCACCAGAAACTGGGTATTTTCACAATATTTTGTCCTTTAAATCATTACCTAAAATTAGTAAAACTTCAGGAAATGATGTTGAGAAAAGTAAACAAAAAAGAAAAATATGAATGAACCATCCAAGCAAATCTTAACATTTTGTTAATGTGTGAGTCAGAGATGAAACAATAGTGTATAAAAATAGACATCTTGTCAGTGTCACGTGTATAGAACATAGATTTTAAAGTCAGATAAGAAACTGAAGTCTCATATTCTCTTATTTATCATGATATCCATATGCGTGTCACATGCATTATTGTATTCTCTTATAGTATTATATCTATATGTGTATCACAGACATAGGGGCCGATTTATCATCGGTCTGTCCGACATGATCCGTTAGCGGATCATGTCCGACAGACATCAATAAATGCCGACAGCATACGCTGTCGGCATTTACCATTGCACAATCAGTTCTTGTGAACTGCTTGTGCAATGCCGGTCAGTAGCAGGGCGTGTCAATAAGCCTGATCGTATGAGATTGGGCAGATTGATGTCCGCAGCATCAGAGCAGGCGGACTCATTTTGGAGCAGCGGTCTTAAGACCTTGATAAATCGGCCCCATAGTATTGTATCTATATGTGTATCACAGACATTGGCCTCTAGTTATCAACGTGTCTACTTACCTGGCATCGCCGGCCCCAATACGTTCGCCTAAGCTCGCCTCACATCGCCGCCGCAGACCTGAATACGTTCGTCAAAGTTATCAAAAAAGCTGTCAAAAAGCCGAGCACCAAGTACGGGGCGATGAGCAGCGGACTGTGATAGTTATCACTCATCCGATCTTGCTGCTCTTCGGCTTTTTTACAGCTTTATTGATAAGCTGTCACTAAGCAGCCACACTAACTATACTATGCTACCCCCTATACCGGTGCCCACGGAGCCCCGCGCAACTAAATAAAGTTATTAACCCCTAATCTGCCGCTCCTAGACCCCGCCAAAACTATAATAAATATATTAACCCCTAAACCACCGCTCCCGGACCCCGCCGCAAACTATATTAAACTTATTAACCCCTAATCTGCCCCCCTACACCGTCGCCACCTATAATAGATTTATTAACCCCTATCCTGACCCCCCTATACCGCCGCCACCTATAATAAAATTATTAACCCCTAAACCTAAGTCTAACCCTAACACCCCCCTAACTTAAATATTAATTAAATAAATCTAAATAAATATCACTCTTATTAAATTAGTTATTCCTATTTAAAACTAAATACAGGAAGCCCTCAGTTTACGCCGGGGTTAGGTTCCAGGAGGAATGGTTGTAAATCGAAACCGTTGTAAATTAAAACCCAGTTTATAATGTAAGTCAATGGGAAGTGAGGGAGTTAGGTTCCAGGTCCCTCTCAAAATTGTCATAAGTAACACCTAATACATTACTTTTAAAGCTTTGAAATGAAGACTTTAAATGCTAAACAGCATTATAAACCTAAAAATATAGATTGTATCATCAGCAAACTAAGTTTAATGAACAAAAACATTTGTTAAACATCACCTAATAAAATAATCACACAACAGACTGCATCATCATCAAACTAAGTTTAATGAACAAAAACATTTTTTTACTTGCATTTTTCTGCAATCAGTTCTCTCTCACCTATTCTATGCATTTCAATCTGCAGTGATTAATAAGCAGTTAGGCACCCTCACCTCAAGCAGCTGGACAGGAAGATAATAGGGAAGTGCCTGCTAAAACTTGTTGCTCGATAGATCTGGTCTGATCTGTGTATACAGATCAATTTAAGGCTGTTAAGTTGCATAACTTTGCTGCAAAACAAGCGGACAGCTCCACCTACTGGCTATTTTAATTAGTGCATTGCTTTCCAAAAGCTTTTCAATAGCAGCCACATGACTGAAAAAAAAGGTTGTTATTCTGAAACGGCGCAAATTGAACCAGCGTAAACCGAGGGCCACCTGTACATACCTATAAAATAAACCCTAATATAGCTACAATATTACTAATAATTATATTGTAGCTATTTTAGGATTTATTTTTATTTTACAGGCAAATATCAATTTATTTTAACTAGGCACAATAGCTATTAAATAGTTATTAACTATTTAATAGCTTTCTAGTTAAAATAAAGACAAATTTACCTGTAAAATAAAAACTAACCTAAGTTACAATTAAACCTAACACTACACTATCATTAACTAAATTATTCCTATTTAAAAATAATTACTTACCTGTAAAATAAACCCTAAGATAGTTACAATATAACTAATAATTACATTGTAGCTATCTTAGGATTTATATTTATTTTACAGGTAACTTTGTATTTATTTTAACTAGGTACAATAGTTATTAAAATAAAAATATGCCCTACCCTATTCTAAATTACGAAAGTTAACAGCTCCATTACCTTACCAGCCCTTAAAAGGGCCTTTTGCGGGGCATGCCCCAAAGTATTCAGCTCTTTTGCATGTTAAAAAAAATACAAACCCACCACCCACATACCCCTACTCTAACCCACCCAATCCCCCCTTAAAAAAACCTAACACTATCCCCCTGAAGATCGCGGAGCGGAGCCATCTTCAAAGCAGCCGACGCAGAGCCATCTTCATCCACCGACGCCTACTCGCCGAATAAATATTCCTTTAAGTGACGTCATCCAAGATGGCGTCCCTCGAATTCCGATTGGATTCTATCAGCCAATCGGAATTAAGGTAGGAAAAATCTGATTGGCTGATCCAATCAGCCAATCAGATTCAAGTTCAATCCAATTGGCTGATCCAATCAGCCAATCAGATTGAGCTCGCATTCTATTGGCTGTTCCAATCAGCCAATAGAATGCAAGCTCAATCTGATTGGCTGATTGGATCAGCCAATCAGATTTTTCCTACCTTAATTCCTATTGGCTGATAGAATCCAATCAGCCAATCGGAATTCGAGGGACGCCATCTTGGATGACGTCACTTAAAGGAATATTCATTCAGCGAGTAGGCGTCGGTGGATGAAGATGGCTCCGCGTCGGCTGCTTTGAAGATGGCTCCGCTCCACTCCGGATGGATGAAGATTGAAGACGCCGCATGGATGAAGACTTCTATTAGATGGAAGACCTCTTCAGCGCCCCTTGGATGAAGACTTCGGCCGCTGCGGATGTCCTCTTCTGTTCCATCGGTGGTCGGCTGGCTGAAGACGGATAAAGGTAGGATGATCTTCAGGGAGGTAGTGTTAGGTTTATTTAAGGGGGGATTGGGTGGGTTAGAGTAGGGGTATGTGGGTGGTGGGTTTCAATGTTGAGGGGGGTTGTATTTTTTTTTAAAATGCAAAAGAGCTGAATACTTTGGGGCATGCCCTGCAAAAGGCCCTTTTAAGGGCTGGTAAGGTAATAGAGCTGTTAACTTTCGTAATTTAGAATAGGGTAGAGCATTTTTTTATTTTGGGGGGCTTTGTTATTTTATTAGGGGGCTTAGATTAGGTGTAATTAGCTTAAAAATCTTGTAATATTTTTTTATTTTTTGTAACTTAGTTTTTTTTTTGTACTTTAGTTAGTTTATTTAATTGTATTTAATTGTAGGTATTTGTAGTTAATTAATTTAATTTATTTAATGATAGTGTAGTGTTAGGTTTAATTGTAACTTAGGTTAGGATTTATTTTACAGGTAATTTTGTATTTCTTTTAGCTAGGTAGTTATTAAATAGTTAATAACTATTTAATAACTATTCTACCAAGTTAAAATAAATACAAAGTTACCTGTAAAATAAATATAAATCCTAAGATAGCTACAATGTAATTATTAATTACATTGTAGCTATCTTAGGGTTTATTTTACAGGTAAGTATTTAGTTTTAAATAGGAATAATTTATTTAATAATAGTGTAGTGTTAGGTGTAATTGTAACTTAGGTTAGTTTTTATTTTACAGGTAAATTTGTCTTTATTTTAACTAGGTAGCTATTAAATAGTTAATAACTATTTAAAAGCTATTGTGCCTAGTTAAAATAAATTCAAATTTCCCTGTAAAATAAAAATAAATCCTAAAATAGCTACAATGTAACTATTAGTAATATTGTAGCTATATTAGGGTTTATTTTATAGGTAAGTATTTAGTTTTAAATAGGATTAATTTAGTTAAAAATAGTAATTTTATTTAGATTTATTAAAATAATATTTAAGTTAGGGGGGTGTTAGGGTTAGGGTTAGACTTAGGTTTAGGGGTTAATTAGTTTAATATAGATGGCGGCGGTATAGGGAGGGCAGGATAGGGGTTAATAAATTTATTATAGGTGGCGACGGTGTAGGGGGGGCAGATTAGGGGTTAATAAGTTTAATATAGGTTGCGGCGGGGTCCGGGAGTGGCGGTTTAGGGGTTAAACTATTTATTTTGTTGCGGCGGGGTACAGGATCGGCAGGATAGGGGTTAATAAATTTATTATAGATGGCGGCGGAATAGGGGGGGCAGGATAGGGGTTAATAGGTATTATGTAGGTGGCAGCGGGGTCTGGGAGCGGCGGTTTAGGGGTTAATAAGTTTATTAGAGTGGTGGCGGGCTCCGGGAGCGGCGGTTTAGGGGGTAAAACATTTATTTAGTTGCGGCAGTGTAGGGGGGGCAGATTAGGGGTGTTTAGACTCGGGGTACATGTTAGGGTGTTAGGTGTAGACACTTCCCATAGGAATCAATGGGATGTCGGGCAGCAGCGAACATGAACTTTCGCTATGGTCAGATTCCTATGGGATCCGCCGCCTGATTGAAAACCAGGTACGCTGGGCCGGAAAAGTGCCGAGCGTACCTGCTAGTCATTTGATAACTAGCAAAAGTAGTCAGATTGTGCCGAACTTGCGTTCAGAACATCTGGAGTGACGTAAGAATCGTTCTGTGTCGGACTGAGTCCGGCGGATCGTAGCTTACAAAATTCTACTTTTCCCGGTGTGTAGGGCTTGATAACTTAGGCGAATCAGCCTCGCCACAAATACGCTGCGGAATTCCAGCGTATTTGAGGTTGACGGCTTGATAACTAGAGGCCATGGTATCATATCTATATGTGTATCACAGGCATAGTATTATATCTATATGTGTATCACAGGCATAGTATCATTTCTATATGTGTATCACAGGCATAGTATCATATCTATATGTGTATCACAGGCATAGTATTGTATCTATATGTGTATCACATACATAGTATTGTATCTATATGTGTATCACAGGCATAGTATTGTATCTATATGTGTATCACAGGCATAGTATCATATCTATATGTGTATCAAAGGCATAGTATCATATCTATGTGTGTATCACAGGCATAGTAGTATATCTATATGTGTATCACAGGCATAGTATTATATCTATATGTGTATCACAGAAATAGGGGGGTAGTTATCAAGCCGTCAACTTTTCTGACTTCGCCGGCCCAATACGCCCGCCTAAGCTCGCCTACCTTCGCCGCCGCGGACCTGAAAAAATACGCCTAAGTTATCAAAAAAAGCTGTCAAAAAGCCGCGGGGCGATGAGCAGCGGACTGTGAGAGTTATCACACATCCGATCTCGCTGCTCTTCGGCTGTTTGACAGCTTTCTTGCTAGCCTGTCACTAAGCACTCACACTAAACTACACTGTTCTACCCCCTATACCGGCGCCCCCGGAGCCCCCCGCAACTAAATAAAGTTACTAACCCCTAAACCGCCGCTCCTAGACCCCGCCGCAAGTCTTATAAATGTATTAACCCCTAAACCGCCGCTCCCGGACACCGCTGCCACCTACATTATACCTAGTAACCCCTATCCTGCCCCCCCTATACCGCCGCCCTCTGTAATAAAGTTATTAACCCCTATCCTGCTGATCCCGCACCTTGCCGCAAATAAATAGTTTAACCCCTAAACCGCCGCTCCCTGAACCCGCCGCAACCTATATTAAATTTATTAACCCCTATCCTGCCCCCCCTACACCGCCGCCACTGTAATAAATTTATTAACCCCTAAACCTAAGTCTAACACTAACCCTAACTCCCCCCTAACTTAAATATTAATTAAATAAATCTAAATCATATTTATATTATTAACTAAGTTAATCCTATTTAAAACTAAATACTTACCTATAAAATAAACCCTAATATAGCTACAATATAAATAATAATTATATTGTAGCTATTTTAGGATTTATTTTTATTTTACAGGTACCTTTCAATTTATTTTAACTAGGTACAATAGCTATTAAATAGTTATTAACTATTTAATAGCTACCTAGCTAAAATAAAGAGAAATTTACCTGTAAAATAAATCCTAACCTAAGTTACAATTACACCTAACACTACACTATACTTTAATAAATTATTCCTATTTAAAACTAAATACTTACCTGTAAAATAAACCCTAAGATAGCTACAATGTAATTCATAATTACATTGTAGCTATTTTAGGATTTATATTTATTTTACAGGTAACTTTGTATTTATTTTAGCTAGTTAGAATAGTTATTAAATAGTTATTAACTATTTAATAACTACCTAGCTAAAAGAAATACAAAATTACCTGTAAAATAAATCCTAACCTAAGTTACAATTAAACCTAACACTACACTATCATTAAATTAATTAATTAAACTACCTACAAATAACTACAATTAAATACAATTACATAAACTAACTAAAGTACAAAAAATAAAAAAAGCTGTTACAAAAAATAAAAAAAAAGTTACAAACATTTAAAAACATATTACAACAATTTTAAGCTACTTACACCTAATCTAAGCCCCCTAATAAAATAACAACCCCCCCCCAAAATAAAAAAAATGCCCTACCCTATTCTACATTAAAAAAGTTCAAAGCTCTTTTAACTTACCAGCCCTTAAAAGGGCCTTTTGTGGGGGCATGCCCCAAAGTTCAGCTCTTTTGCCTGTAAAAGAAAAATACAACCCCCCCAACATTAAAACCCACCACCCACATACCCCTAATCTAACCCAAACCCCCCTTAAAATAACCTAACACTAATCCCCTGAAGATCATCCTACCTTTAGTTGTCTTCACTCAGCCGAGCCACCGATGGAACTGAAGAGGACATCCGGACCGGCAGAAGTTATCCTCCAAGGGGCGCTGAAGAAATCTTCCATCCGATGAAGTGATCCTCCAAGCGGCGCTGAAGAAATCTTCCATCCGGGCGAGGTCATCTTCCAAGAGGCGCTGAAGAAGTCTTCTATCCGGGCGAGGTCATCGTCGAAGCCGGGTCTTGAATCTTCATCCCGCCGACGCGGAACATCCTCCTTTCCCGACGAACTACCGACGAATGAAGGCTCCTTTAAGGGACGTCATCCAAGATGGCGTCCCTTGAATTCTGATTGGCTGATAGGATTCTATCAGCCAATCGGAATTAAGGTAGGAAAAATCTGATTGGCTGATGGAATCAGCCAATCAGATTCAAGTTCAATCCGATTGGCTGATCCAATCAGCCAATCAGATTGAGCTCGCATTCTATTGGCTGATCGGAACAGCCAATAGAATGCGAGCTCAATCTGATTGGCTGATTGGATCAGCCAATCGGATTGAACTTGAATCTGATTGGCTGATTCCATCAGCCAATCAGATTTTTCCTACCTTAATTCCGATTGGCTGATAGAATCCTATCAGCCAATCGGAATTCAAGGGACGCCATCTTGGATGACGTCCCTTAAAGGAGCCTTCATTCGTCGGTAGTTCGTCGGGAAAGGAGGATGTTCCGCGTCGGCGGGATGAAGATTCAAGACCTGGCTTGGAAGATGACATCGCAAGGATAGAAGACCTCTTCAGAGCCTCTTGGAAGATGACATCACCCAGATCGAAGACTTCTTCAGCGCCGCCTGGATGATGACTTCATCGGATGGAAGATTTCTTCAGCGCCGCTTGGAGGATTAACTTCTTCCGCTCCGGATGTCCACTTCGGTTCCATCGCTGCTCGGCTGAGTGAAGACGACTCAAGGTAGGATGATCTTCAGGGGATTAGTGTTAGGTTTTTGTAAGGGGGGTTTGGGTTAGATTAGGGGTATGTGGGTGGTGGGTTTTAATGTTGGGGGGGGTTGTATTTTTCTTTTACAGGCAAAAGAGCTGAACTTTTTGGGGCATGCCCCCACAAATGGCCCTTTTAAGGGCTGGTAAGGTAAAAGAGCTTTGAACTTTATTTAATTTAGAATAGGGTAGGGCATTTTTTTATTTTGGGGGGGTTTGTTATTTTATTAGGGGGCTTAGATTAAAATTGTTGTAATATTTTTAAAATGTTTGTAACTTATTTTTTTATTTTTTGTAACTTAGCTTTTTTTATTTTTTGTACTTTAGTTAGTTTATGTAATTGTATTTAATTGTAGTTATTTGTAGGTAGTTTATTTAATTAATTTAATGATAGTGTAGTATTAGGTTTAATTGTAACTTAGGTTAGGATTTATTTTACAGGTAATTTTGTATTTCTTTTAGCTAGTTAGTTATTAAATAGTTAATAACTATTTAATAACTATTCTAACTAGCTAAAATAAATACAAAGTTACCTGTAAAATAAATATAAATCCTACAATAGCTACAATGTAATTATTAATTACATTGTAGCTATCTTAGGGTTTATTTTACAGATAAGTATTTAGTTTTAAATAGGAATAATTTATTAAAGTATAGTGTAGTGTTAGGTGTAATTGTAACTTAGGTTAGTTTTTATTTTACAGGTAAATTTCTCTTTATTTTAGCTAGGTAAGCTATTAAATAGTTAATAACTATTTAATAGCTATTGTACCTAGTTAAAATAAATTGAAAGTTGCCTGTAAAATAAAATAAAATCCTAAGATAGCTAGAATATAATTATTATTTATATTGTAGCTATATTAGGGTTTATTTTAAAGGTAAGTATTTAGTTTTAAATAGGATTAATTTAGTTAATAATAGAAATATGATTTAGATTTATTTAATTAATATTTAAGTTAGGGGGGTGTTAGGGTTAGTGTTAGACTTAGGTTTAGGGGTTAATAATTTTATTACAGTGGCGGCGGTGTAGTGGGGGGCAGGATAGGGGTTAATAAATTTATTATGGGTGACGACGGTGTAGGGGGGGCAGGATAGGGGTTAATACATTTAATATAGGTTGCGGCGGGTTCAGGGAGCGGCGGTTTAGGGGTTAAACTATTTATTTAGTTGCGGCGAGGTGCGGGATCAGCAGGATAGGGGTTAATAATTTTATTATAGGTGGAGACGGTATAGGGGGGGCAGGATAGGGGTTAATACATTTAATATAGGTTGCGGCGGGTTCAGGGAGCGGCGGTTTAGGGGTTAATACATTTATTATAGTTGCGGTGGGCTCCGGGAGCGGCGGTTTAGGGGATAATATGTATAGAGTAGCTTGCGGTGGGCTCCGGGAGCGGCGGTTTAGGGGGTAATAACTTTATTTAGTTGCGGCGGTGTAGGGGGGACAGATTAGTGGTGTTTAGACTCGGGGTACATGTTAGGGTGTTAGGTGTAGACAGCTCCCATAGGAATGAATGGGATGTCTGGCAGCAGCGAACTTGTACTTTCGCTATGGTCAGACTCCCATTGATTCCTATGGGATCCGCCGCCTCCAGGGGTGGCGGTTTGAAAACCAGGTACGCTGGGCCGGAAAAGTGGCGAGCGTACCTGCTAGTCATTTGATAACTAGCAAAAGTAGTCAGATTGTGCCGCACTTGTGTGCGGAACATCTGGAGTGACGTAAGAATCGATCTGTGTCGGACTGAGTCCGGCGGATCGAAGCTTATGTCACAAAATTCTACTTTTGCCGGTCTGGAGCCTTTGATAACTAAGGCGAATCAGCCTCGCCACAAATACGCTGCGGAATTCCAGCGTATTTGAGGTTGACGGCTTGATAACTAGGCCCCATAGTATTGTATCTATATGTGTATCACAGACATAGTATTGTATCTATATGTGTATCACAGGTATAGCATTGTATCTATATGTGTATCACAGACAAAGTATTGTATCTATATGTGCATCACAGGCATAGTATTGTATCTATATGTGTATCACAGACATAGTATTATATCTATATGTGTATCACAGGCATAGTATTCTATCTATATTTGTATCACAGGCATAGTATCATATCTATATGTGTATCACAGGCATAGTATCATATCTATATGTGTATCACAGGCATAGTAGTATATCTATATGTGTATCACAGGCATAGTATTATATCTATATGTGTATCACAGACATAGTATTGTATCTATATGTGTATCACAGAAATAGTATTGTATCTATATGTGTATCACAGACATAGTATTGTATCTATATGTGTATCACAGGTATAGCATTGTATCTATATGTGTATCACAGACAAAGTATTGTATCTATATGTGTATCACAGGCATAGTATTGTATCTATATTTATTTATTTATTTATTTATTTATAAAATATTTTACCAGGAAGGATACATTGAGATTTCTCTCATTTTCAAGTATGTCCTGGGATCACAAAACATTGCATTGATACAATAGGGTACAATAAAATACAAAAACAATAATAAAAATACACATTATATGCAAACATTTAACATAGAGCAGGTATGAAATATTTAACCATGATAGGAGCATTCTGTTTTGAGATATGTATAGAGGGATCTCTTAAAGGATTTTAGGCTTGGGGAAGTTTTTAAAGTGTGAGGGAGGTCATTCCATAATTGTGGCGCTCTGTAGGAAAAGGAGGATCGAGCTGCTTTTTTTTTGTATTGAGGCAAGCTAAATAATGTGCTGTTATTGGATCGGAGGTTATAGGAGGTGGGAATAGCAGGGGAGAGCATTCTGCTCAGGTAGGGTGGGAGCTTCCCAGAAAGGCTCTTAAAGACAAGGCAGGAAAGATGGAGGGTGCGTCTGGATTCCAGCGACAGCCAGTTTAGTTCTTTTAGCATGTCACAATGGTGGGTCCTGTAGTTACATTGTAGCACAAAGCGGCAGAGCGAGTTATATAACGTATTTAGTTTATTAAGGTGAGTTTGCGGAGCAGGTGCATATACTATGTCCCCATAATCCAAGATAGGCATCAGCATTTGCTGTACAATCTTTTCCTTTACTGTAGGGCTGAGGCAAGATTTGTTTCTGTACAGGGCACCTAGTTTTGGATAAAGTTTAGAGGCAATTTTTTCTATGTGGAGTCCAAAAGATAGATTGGGGTCTAACAACATACCTAAGTATTTAAAAGAGTGGACTGCGGTCAGCGTGCAATTCGATTTTGTTTTGATGCGAAGATGGGAATTTTGTAATTTATGTATTTTAGGTCCCGTTCCAAAGATCATTGTGACCGTTTTGTCAGTGTTTAGGAAGAGTTTGTTTTTTGAGATCCACTTTTCTACCTCTGTGAACTGGTCTTGGAGCACTGTTTCAAGCTGCAGCAGATCAGATTTGTTTGCATAGATTACCGTGTCGTCTGCGTACATGTGTACAGTTGAGGATTTGCAGACATTAGGCAAATCATTTATAAATAATGTGAATAGTAGGGGGCCGAGAATGGAACCTTGGGGAACACCACACGTGACTGGGAGAGGGAGGGAGTCACTGTTAGAGACAGAGACATATTGTGATCGATCCGATACATATGATTTAAACCAGGTTAATGGGTGATCAGCAATACCAGAGTTTTTTAGTTTGAGAAGTAGTAGGTCATGGTCCACTGTGTCAAAAGCCTTTGCAAAATCAAGGAAAATAGCTCCAGTTAGGTCTCCTTGTTCCATGGCAGTTTGGATGTCGTTGCAAACTTTTAGGAGGGCAGTTGTAGTGGAGTGATTTGGTCTGAAACCTGATTGATCAGGGGTCAGATAGTTAGAAAGTTGATAATACTCGCATAATTGCGTATGGACGCATTTTTCTAGAATTTTTGACAATACAGGGAGCAGTGATATAGGACGATAGTTAGAAACCAAGGTTAACTCTCCACTTTTATGAATAGGCACTACTCTTGCAGTTTTCCAGAGTTTGGGTATGTATCCAGACACCAAGGATTCGTTAATTAGGGTTGCAACAGGCTTAGCAATTGCCGGCGCACTGAGCTTCAACAGCATTGCTGGGATTTGATCAGGTCCTGACTGGTTTTTCATTTTTAGATTATCGAGGTGTTTCTTAATGACATTGAAGGGTACAGGTCTAAAATTGAACTTTTCTATATTGGGTCTTTGCTGTTTTAGTGGGGCCTGATCCACATTTGTAGCTTCAGGATGTGTGCCATTTATTAGTTTGTCAATCAGGGTGGTGGAGCATCCTACAAAATAATTGTTAAAGGCATTTGCTACTTCTAAGGGGAGTTGCAGGTTTTGGTTATCCACATTGACAGTGGAGGGTTGGGAGTGGATTGGTGGATTTTGTAAGTTATTTATGAGTTTCCAAAACTTTCTAGGGTTACATATATTATTGTTCAGATTTTCACAGAAATATTGCGCCTTAGCCAATTTTGTTTGTTTAGTACATATATTTCGCCAATTTCTATATACACAGTGATCATTCATAGAGCCAGTATGCTTGAACTTTGACCACAATGAATCCCGAAATTGGTACATTTGAATGAGGTCAGCTGTGATCCAATTCAAGTGTGCTCCTTTTACTCTCACCTTACGCAGCGGCGCATGTAAATTCCAAACTTGTAGGAGTTCAGACTGAAAGAATTCAACTGCAGAGTCTAGATCTGGGATTAGGTTTAATCTGTGCCAGGGGAGGTTCTTGATGTCATTTAGAAATGATTGAAGATTAAATTTTTTGAAGGACCTGGTGATTTTAACCTTGGGAGAGGATTTAGTTGCCTTTATTTTGCGCACGCAGTACACTAAGCAGTGGTCACTGAAATTGTTAGGGAGAACACCTGCCTCCTGGATTCGGTCGGGAGAAGTGGAGAGAATCCAGTCGAGCAGGGTATGATTATGGCTTTTGATGTTTATGCGAGTTGGGGAGGAGATTAATTGTGTTAGCTGCAAAGATTTAAACAGCGAGCGACAACTGTTATTTTTTGGATTCAGCCAATCGATGTTAAAATCTCCAAAAACCAAAATTTCACTTTTTGGGTTTTGAGTTATGGATTCACTAAGGAGCTGTGCTATGTCCGAAATGGAATGCACAGGGGAGCTTGGTGGGCGGTAGATTCCTGCAACAATGATTGATTTACTGCACGGGATCTCAATTTTGCCAGAAAGGAAATCAAAGGTGGCAGGAGAGCTAGATTTTTGTATGGGGGTGAACTTTGTGGAGTTGTCAACATAAATTACAATGCCGCCTCCTCTCTTTGCTCTGTCAATTCTATGGCATGAATACCCAGGTATTGCAATGGCAGAGTCAGGTATTTTTGCAGTTAGCCATGATTCAGAGATAACAATGATTTTTGGCTTGTATTGTAAACACCAAGCTTGCAGTGCATCGATTTTTGGAAATAAGCTGCGTATATTACAGTGCACAAAGGAGAGGCCTTTTTTAGCTGGAAGGCTAGGAATGGAATTTGCTGGGGGACCAGGGTTAGACTCTACATCATTTGCAAGGGCAAGTAGCATAAGGAATAGGAATTTGGACATAGTTTTTGTTTGGCTATATAGTGAATGGCATACTTTATAATTTTGTGTGGTGGGAGTAGGAGGGCTATTTTTTATAACTCTCCACCAGCACTCAGCAGATAAGTTAAAGCAACAGAGCAGGCCATGGTGTATGATAATTTGTTTTCCAGTTTGAGGTGGGTGATTATGGCGGTAATGAAGTGAACAAAATTGGAGTGAGAAAATAGTTGTCACGAATATCAGTATGGTCATATTTTTATACATGTTAGTGCTATGAGATGTGTAGGTGAAAATAAATCAAGAATAGTACAATATAAAAAATAAATATATATATGTATACATACACACACATACACATATATATTCACACACTATTGGTGTGGGATATATAGCTATTTGTAGGGAGAGAGGGTATGTATTCTAAAGGGTTAAGTGAATGGAAGGATGAGCTGATTAGTGTTTGCAGCTGTCAGTTTGGGAGAATGAAAGGTGTGTGGGAGACTATCTATAAATTGGGGAATGAACCTGGGGTGGGTGGGGAGAGGGGTAGGGTGGGAGGGTAACTATCTTCCTGTAACTACCTGATGCAGAGAGCAGTTTCAGCTGCAAATGTGGGTCTGTGAATGTTCCTTAGACTTGTTGTGAGTATACTTTAAGTCAGCTGGGGGGAAAGATAAATTAGTGTTATATTGGTCTGCAAAAAAAGTTAAGGGAGGGTGCTAGGGGTCATACAGGCCAAAAAGAAAATAAAAACCAATAAAAAAACACAGAGAAAGATCACAAATTAAAGAGATAAGAGAGGTATCCATTGAGGAAAATTAAACCATTTAACAAGCAAGATAAATGGCCCATCAGTGTGCTCCAGTATGCATTTAAAATACAGAATACAAATAATAGCAAATACATATTACAACATACACATTATTAGAAAACAGGGGTGAAATATAATAAGATGACTTTCTTCCTGTAACTACCTGATGCAGAGAGCAGTTTCAGCTGCAAATGTATTGTATCTATATGTGTATCACAGACATAGTATTGTATCTATATGTGTATCACAGACATAGTATTGTATCTATATGTGTATCACAGGCATAGTATTGTATCTATATGTGTATCACAGGCATAGTATTGTATCTATATGTGTATCACAGGCATAGTATTGTATCTATATGTGTATCACAGACATAGTATTGTATCTATATGTGTATCACAGGCATAGTATTGTATTAATATGTGTATCACAGACATAGTATTGTATCTATATGTGTATCACAGGCATAGTATTGTATCTATATGTGTATCACATACATAGTATTGTATCTATATGTGTATCACAGGCATAGTATTGTATCTATATGTGTATCACAGACATAGTATTGTATCTATATGTGTATCACAGACATAGTATTGTATCTATATGTGTATCACAGGCATAGTATTGTATCTATATGTGTATCACAGGCATAGTATTGTATCTATATGTGTATCACAGACATAGTATTGTATCTATATGTGTATCACAGGCATAGTATTGTATTAATATGTGTATCACAGACATAGTATTGTATCTATATGTGTATCACAGGCATAGTATTGTATCTATATGTGTATCACATACATAGTATTGTATCTATATGTGTATCACAGGCATAGTATTGTATCTATATGTGTATCACAGACATAGTATTGTATCTATATGTGTATCACAGACATAGTATTGTATCTATATGTGTATCACAGGCATAGTATTGTATCTATATGTGTATCACAGGCATAGTATTGTATCTATATGTGTATCACAGACATAGTATTGTATCTATATGTGTATCACAGGCATAGTATTGTATTAATATGTGTATCACAGACATAGTATTGTATCTATATGTGTATCACAGACATAGTATTGTATCTATATGTGTATCACAGGCATAGTATTGTATCTATATGTGTATCACATACATAGTATTGTATCTATATGTGTATCACAGGCATAGTATTGTATTAATATGTGTATCACAGGCATAGTATCATATCTATATGTGTATCACAGGCATAGTATATCTATATGTGTATCACAGGCATAGTATTGTATTAATATGTGTATCACAGGCATAGTATCATATCTATATGTGTATCACAGGCATAGTATATCTATATGTGTATCACAGGCATAGTATCATATCTATATGTGTATCACAGGCATAGTATTGTATCTATATGTGTATCACAGGCATAGTATTGTATCTATATGTGTATCACAGGCATAGTATTGTATCTATATGTGTATCACAGGCATAGTATCATAGCTATATGTGTATCACAGGCATAGTATTGTATCTATATGTGTATCACAGGCATAGTATCTTATCTATATGTGTATCACAGGCAATAATTTTATTATAGGTGGCGACGGAATAGGGGGGGCAGGATAGGGGTTAATACATTTAATATAGGTTGCGGCGGGTTCAGGGAGCGGCGGTTTAGGGGTTAATACATTTATTATAGTTGCGGTGGGCTCCGGGAGCGGCGGTTTAGGGGATAATATGTATAGAGTAGCTTGCGGTGGGCTCCGGGAGCGGCGGTTTAGGGGGTAATAACTTTATTTAGTTGCGGCGGTGTAGGGGGGACAGATTAGTGGTGTTTAGACTCGGGGTACATGTTAGGGTGTTAGGTGTAGACAGCTCCCATAGGAATGAATGGGATGTCTGGCAGCAGCGAACTTGTACTTTCGCTATGGTCAGACTCCCATTGATTCCTATGGGATCCGCCGCCTCCAGGGGTGGCGGTTTGAAAACCAGGTACGCTGGGCCGGATAAGTGGCGAGCGTACCTGCTAGTCATTTGATAACTAGCAAAAGTAGTCAGATTGTGCCGCACTTGTGTGCGGAACATCTGGAGTGACGTAAGAATCGATCTGTGTCGGACTGAGTCCGGCGGATCGAAGCTTATGTCACAAAATTCTACTTTTGCCGGTCTGGAGCCTTTGATAACTAAGGCGAATCAGCCTCGCCACAAATACGCTGCGGAATTCCAGCGTATTTGAGGTTGACGGCTTGATAACTAGGCCCCATAGTATTGTATCTATATGTGTATCACAGACATAGTATTGTATCTATATGTGTATCACAGGTATAGCATTGTATCTATATGTGTATCACAGACAAAGTATTGTATCTATATGTGCATCACAGGCATAGTATTGTATCTATATGTGTATCACAGGCATAGTATTGTATCTATATGTGTATCACAGGCATAGTATTGTATCTATATGTGTATCACAGACATAGTATTGTATCTATATGTGTATCACAGGCATAGTATTGTATTAATATGTGTATCACAGACATAGTATTGTATCTATATGTGTATCACAGGCATAGTATTGTATTAATATGTGTATCACAGGCATAGTATCATATCTATATGTGTATCACAGGCATAGTATATCTATATGTGTATCACAGGCATAGTATCATATCTATATGTGTATCACAGGCATAGTATTGTATCTATATGTGTATCACAGGCATAGTATTGTATCTATATGTGTATCACAGGCATAGTATTGTATCTATATGTGTATCACAGGCATAGTATCATATCTATATGTGTATCACAGGCATAGTATTGTATCTATATGTGTATCACAGGCATAGTATTGTATCTATATGTGTATCACAGGCATAGTATTGTATCTATATGTGTATCACAGGCATAGTATCATAGCTATATGTGTATCACAGGCATAGTATTGTATCTATATGTGTATCACAGGCATAGTATCTTATCTATATGTGTATCACAGGCAATAATTTTATTATAGGTGGCGACGGAATAGGGGGGGCAGGATAGGGGTTAATACATTTAATATAGGTTGCGGCGGGTTCAGGGAGCGGCGGTTTAGGGGTTAATACATTTATTATAGTTGCGGTGGGCTCCGGGAGCGGCGGTTTAGGGGATAATATGTATAGAGTAGCTTGCGGTGGGCTCCGGGAGCGGCGGTTTAGGGGGTAATAACTTTATTTAGTTGCGGCGGTGTAGGGGGGACAGATTAGTGGTGTTTAGACTCGGGGTACATGTTAGGGTGTTAGGTGTAGACAGCTCCCATAGGAATGAATGGGATGTCTGGCAGCAGCGAACTTGTACTTTCGCTATGGTCAGACTCCCATTGATTCCTATGGGATCCGCCGCCTCCAGGGGTGGCGGTTTGAAAACCAGGTACGCTGGGCCGGAAAAGTGGCGAGCGTACCTGCTAGTCATTTGATAACTAGCAAAAGTAGTCAGATTGTGCCGCACTTGTGTGCGGAACATCTGGAGTGACGTAAGAATCGATCTGTGTCGGACTGAGTCCGGCGGATCGAAGCTTATGTCACAAAATTCTACTTTTGCCGGTCTGGAGCCTTTGATAACTAAGGCGAATCAGCCGCGCCACAAATACGCTGCGGAATTCCAGCGTATTTGAGGTTGACGGCTTGATAACTAGGCCCCATAGTATTGTATCTATATGTGTATCACAGACATAGTATTGTATCTATATGTGTATCACAGGTATAGCATTGTATCTATATGTGTATCACAGACAAAGTATTGTATCTATATGTGCATCACAGGCATAGTATTGTATCTATATGTGTATCACAGGCATAGTATTGTATCTATATGTGTATCACAGGCATAGTATTGTATCTATATGTGTATCACAGACATAGTATTGTATCTATATGTGTATCACAGGCATAGTATTGTATTAATATGTGTATCACAGACATAGTATTGTATCTATATGTGTATCACAGGCATAGTATTGTATTAATATGTGTATCACAGGCATAGTATCATATCTATATGTGTATCACAGGCATAGTATATCTATATGTGTATCACAGGCATAGTATCATATCTATATGTGTATCACAGGCATAGTATTGTATCTATATGTGTATCACAGGCATAGTATTGTATCTATATGTGTATCACAGGCATAGTATTGTATCTATATGTGTATCACAGGCATAGTATCATATCTATATGTGTATCACAGGCATAGTATTGTATCTATATGTGTATCACAGGCATAGTATCATATCTATATGTGTATCACAGGCATAGTATTGTATCTATATGTGTATCACAGGCATAGTATTGTATCTATATGTGTATCACAGGCATAGTATTATATCTATATGTGTATCACAGACATAGTATTGTATCTATATGTGTATCACAGAAATAGTATTGTATCTATATGTGTATCACAGACATAGTATTGTATCTATATGTGTATCACAGGTATAGCATTGTATCTATATGTGTATCACAGACAAAGTATTGTATCTATATGTGTATCACAGGCATAGTATTGTATCTATATGTGTATCACAGACATAGTATTGTATCTATATGTGTATCACAGACATAGTATTGTATCTATATGTGTATCACAGGCATAGTATTGTATCTATATGTGTATCACAGGCATAGTATTGTATCTATATGTGTATCACAGGCATAGTATTGTATCTATATGTGTATCACAGACATAGTATTGTATCTATATGTGTATCACAGGCATAGTATTGTATTAATATGTGTATCACAGACATAGTATTGTATCTATATGTGTATCACAGGCATAGTATTGTATCTATATGTGTATCACATACATAGTATTGTATCTATATGTGTATCACAGGCATAGTATTGTATTAATATGTGTATCACAGGCATAGTATCATATCTATATGTGTATCACAGGCATAGTATATCTATATGTGTATCACAGGCATAGTATCATATCTATATGTGTATCACAGGCATAGTATTGTATCTATATGTGTATCACAGGCATAGTATTGTATCTATATGTGTATCACAGGCATAGTATCATAGCTATATGTGTATCACAGGCATAGTATTGTATCTATATGTGTATCACAGGCATAGTATCTTATCTATATGTGTATCACAGGCATAGTATCATATCTATATGTGTATCACAGGCATAGTATTGTATCTATATGTGTATCACAGACATACAGGCCCATTTATCAAAGGGCTTGCGGACCTGATCCGACACTGCGGATCAGGTCCACAAGACCTCGCTAAATGCGGAGAGCAATACGCTCTCCGCATTTAACATTGCACCAGCAGCTCACAAGAGCTGCTGGTGCAACGCCACCCCCTGCTGACTCGCGGCCAATCGGCCACCATCAGGGAGGTGTCAATCAACACGATCGTATTCGATCGGGTTGATTTCCGGCGATTCCTGTCCGCCTGCTCAGAGCAGGTGGACAGGGTTATGGAGCAGCGGTCTTTGTGACCGCTGCTTAATAAGTTGTGTTTCTGGCGAGTCTGAAGACTCGCCAGCAACATGGCCCTTCAAGCTCTGTACGGAGCTTGATAAATGGGCCTGCTAGTATCATATCTATATGTGTATCACAGGCATAGTATCATATCTATATGTGTATCACAGGCATAGTATCATATCTATATGTGTATCACAGGCATAGTATTGTATCTATATGTGTATCACAGGCATAGTATCATATCTATATGTGTATCACAGGCATAGTATCATATCTATATGTGTATCACAGGCATAGTATATCTATATGTGTATCACAGGCATAGTATTATATCTATATGTGTATCACAGGCATAGTATCATTTCTATATGTGTATCACAGGCATAGTATCATTTCTATATGTGTATCACAGGCATAGTATCATATCTATATGTGTATCACAGGCATAGTATTGTATCTATATGTGTATCACAGGCATAGTATCATATCTATATGTGTATCACAGGCATAGTATATCTATATGTGTATCACAGGCATAGTATTATATCTATATGTGTATCACAGGCATAGTATCATTTCTATATGTGTATCACAGGCATAGTATCATATCTATATGTGTATCACAGGCATAGTATCATATCTATATGTGTATCACAGGCATAGTATTGTATCTATATGTGTATCACAGGCATAGTATCATATCTATATGTGTATCACAGGCATAGTATCATATCTATATGTGTATCACAGGCATAGTATCATATCTATATGTGTATCACAGGCATAGTATTGTATCTATATGTGTATCCCAGGCATAGTATCATATCTATATGTGTATCACAGGCATAGTATTGTATCTATATGTGTATCACAGACATAGTATTGTATCTATATGTGTATCACAGGCATTGTATCATATCTATATGTGTATCACAGGCATAGTATTGTATCTATATGTGTATCACAGACATAGTATTGTATCTATATGTGTATCACATACATAGTATTGTATCTATAAGTGTATCACAGGCATAGTATTGTATCTATATGTGTATCACATACATAGTATTGTATCTATATGTGTATCACAGGCATAGTATTGTATCTATATGTGTATCACAGGCATAGTATTGTATCTATATGTGTATCACAGGCATAGTATTGTATCTATATGTGTATCACATCAATAGTATTGTATCTATATGTGTATCACATACATAGTATTGTATCTATATGTGTATCACAGACATAGTATTGTATCTATATGTGTATCACAGGTATAGCATTGTATCTATATGTGTATCACAGACAAAGTATTGTATCTATATGTGTATCACAGGCATAGTATTGTATCTATATGTGTATCACAGACATAGTATTGTATCTATATGTGT
This sequence comes from Bombina bombina, assembly GCF_027579735.1. Taxonomy (NCBI): domain Eukaryota; kingdom Metazoa; phylum Chordata; class Amphibia; order Anura; family Bombinatoridae; genus Bombina; species Bombina bombina. Next base: position 27,881,502 of record NC_069509.1, read on the forward strand.
ATCACAGGCATAGTATTGTATCTATATGTGTATCACAGGCATAGTATTGTATCTATATGTGTATCACAGGCATAGTATTGTATCTATATGTGTATCACAGACATAGTATTGTATCTATATGTGTATCACAGGCATAGTATTGTATTAATATGTGTATCACAGACATAGTATTGTATCTATATGTGTATCACAGGCATAGTATTGTATCTATATGTGTATCACATACATAGTATTGTATCTATATGTGTATCACAGGCATAGTATTGTATTAATATGTGTATCACAGGCATAGTATCATATCTATATGTGTATCACAGGCATAGTATATCTATATGTGTATCACAGGCATAGTATCATATCTATATGTGTATCACAGGCATAGTATTGTATCTATATGTGTATCACAGGCATAGTATTGTATCTATATGTGTATCACAGGCATAGTATTGTATCTATATGTGTATCACAGGCATAGTATCATAGCTATATGTGTATCACAGGCATAGTATTGTATCTATATGTGTATCACAGGCATAGTATCTTATCTATATGTGTATCACAGGCATAGTATCATATCTATATGTGTATCACAGGCATAGTATTGTATCTATATGTGTATCACAGACATACAGGCCCATTTATCAAAGGGCTTGCGGACCTGATCCGACACTGCGGATCAGGTCCATAAGACCTCGCTAAATGCGGAGAGCAATACGCTCTCCGCATTTAACATTGCACCAGCAGCTCACAAGAGCTGCTGGTGCAACGCCACCCCCTGCTGACTCGCGGCCAATCGGCCACCAGCAGGGAGGTGTCAATCAACCCGATCGTATTCGATCGGGTTGATTTCCGGCGATTCCTGTCCGCCTGCTCAGAGCAGGTGGACAGGGTTATGGAGCAGCGGTCTTTGTGACCGCTGCTTAATAAGTTGTGTTTCTGGCGAGTCTGAAGACTCGCCAGCAACATGGCCCTTCAAGCTCTGTACGGAGCTTGATAAATGGGCCTGCTAGTATCATATCTATATGTGTATCACAGGCATAGTATCATATCTATATGTGTATCACAGGCATAGTATCATATCTATATGTGTATCACAGGCATAGTATTGTATCTATATGTGTATCACAGGCATAGTATCATATCTATATGTGTATCACAGGCATAGTATCATATCTATATGTGTATCACAGACATAGTATATCTATATGTGTATCACAGGCATAGTATTATATCTATATGTGTATCACAGGCATAGTATCATTTCTATATGTGTATCACAGGCATAGTATCATTTCTATATGTGTATCACAGGCATAGTATCATATCTATATGTGTATCACAGGCATAGTATTGTATCTATATGTGTATCACAGGCATAGTATCATATCTATATGTGTATCACAGGCATAGTATCATATCTATATGTGTATCACAGGCATAGTATTATATCTATATGTGTATCACAGGCATAGTATCATTTCTATATGTGTATCACAGGCATAGTATCATATCTATATGTGTATCACAGGCATAGTATTATATCTATATGTGTATCACAGGCATAGTATTGTATCTATATGTGTATCACAGGCATAGTATCATATCTATATGTGTATCACAGGCATAGTATCATATCTATATGTGTATCACAGGCATAGTATCATATCTATATGTGTATCACAGGCATAGTATTGTATCTATATGTGTATCCCAGGCATAGTATCATATCTATATGTGTATCACAGGCATAGTATTGTATCTATATGTGTATCACAGACATAGTATTGTATCTATATGTGTATCACAGGCATTGTATCATATCTATATGTGTATCACAGGCATAGTATTGTATCTATATGTGTATCACAGACATAGTATTGTATCTATATGTGTATCACATACATAGTATTGTATCTATAAGTGTATCACAGGCATAGTATTGTATCTATATGTGTATCACATACATAGTATTGTATCTATATGTGTATCACAGGCATAGTATTGTATCTATATGTGTATCACAGGCATAGTATTGTATCTATATGTGTATCACAGGCATAGTATTGTATCTATATGTGTATCACAGGCATAGTATTGTATCTATATGTGTATCACAGACATAGTATTGTATCTATATGTGTATCACAGACATAGTATTGTATCTATATGTGTATCACAGGCATAGTATTGTATCTATATGTGTATCACAGGCATAGTATTGTATCTATATGTGTATCACATCAATAGTATTGTATCTATATGTGTATCACAGGCATAGTATTGTATCTATATGTGTATCACATCAATAGTATTGTATCTATATGTGTATCACATACATAGTATTGTATCTATATGTGTATCACAGGAATAGTATTGTATCTATATGTGTATCACAGGCATAGTAGTATATCTATATGTGTATCGCAGGCATAGTATTGTATCTATATGTGTATCACAGGCATAGTATTATATCTATATGTGTATCACAGGCATAGTATTGTATCTATATGTGTATCACATACATAGTATTGTATCTATATGTGTATCACAGGCATAGTATTGTATCTATATGTGTATCACAGGCATAGTATTGTATCTATATGTGTATCACAGGCATAGTATTGTATCTATATGTGTATCACAGACATAGTATTGTATCTATATGTGTATCACAGGCATAGTATTGTATCTATATGTGTATCACAGGAATAGTATTGTATCTATATGTGTATCACAGGTATAGTATTATATCTATATGTGTATCACAGGCATAGTATTGTATCTATATGTGTATCACAGGAATAGTATTGTATCTATATGTGTATCACAGGTATAGTATTATATCTATATGTGTATCACATACACAGTATTGTATCTATATGTGTATCACAGGAATAGTATTGTATCTATATGTATATCACAGACATTGGGGCCCATTTATCAAGCTTCGAACGGAGCTTGTGGGCCTGTGTTTCTGGCGAGTGTATCACAGGCATAGTATTATATCTATATGTGTATCAAAGGCATAGTATTGTGTCTATATATGTATCACAGGCATAGTATTGTATCTATATGTGTATCACATATATGCAATATGCATTTGATAGATACGAATTACATAGATCAATAGATGCAATATATATTTGATAGATACGATTGATAGTTAGATAGATTCGATAGATAAATAGATAGATTTGATAGATATATAATTTCCCTGACAGAGAATTACAATAAGACATGCGGTCTGAGACCCATGGTAAGGTTACTTCCTTTTGCACAATCGAGTACAGGTTGGGGTCCGGGATTGCCTTTTGTGCAAAGATATTGTGGCCGTGTACCTTCCACTGCGGTGTCCCCTATCAGGGGACGTGTATATGGCATGGATTTTAGGAACCGGGAGATGTAAAAAGATGCTTGGACACACAGTACAGGTCGTTCTCCTTCAGCCTTTTTATAAGAGGGTCCCCGACCTTCAACAGGCACGACAGCATGAAAGACCCCATATGCCATGACTTCCTTTTGCACAATCGAGTACAGGTATGGCATCGATTTTAGGAACCCGGAGATAATTTTTAGGAACCGGGAGATGGAAAAAGATGCTTGGACACCCAGTACAGGTCGTTCTCCTTCAGCGTTTTTATACGAGGGTCCCCGACCCTCAACAGGCACGACAGCATGAAACTAAGACCCCATATGCCATGACTTCCTTTTGCACAATCGAGTACAGGTATGGCATAGTTTTTAGGAACCAGGAGATAATTTTTAGGAACCGGGAGATGGAAAAAGATGCTTGGTCGGTCCTCCTACTTCAAATTTGGGGCACTGCGCGTGCAATCTACTGTGCCACCAGATATGAGTGGTGTGTTAAGTAGTACTATTCTTAGCAGTTTAATCTGTCATGCTCGGCTGAGTAGGTTCAGGAGTTTGGAGCATGTGCAAGGTGATGGCTGAGTTAAGCTGAGAGGATGTGAAGAGGTGAGTAGGACTCAGTATACCAGAATGGAAACACAGAACAAAGAAGGGCTTTTGTTAAAGTAACTTTACTAAGGTAATGCAAGGAAAACAAGAGGTAAAGCACATCGAGGTTTTATTCCAAACTGATAATAAACAAATGAAAGTCTTGTAAAAGAACAGTTCAAGCAGAAGTCTTTCAACAGACACAGACGACCCTTACGAGTACTTGATATTAGGATCAAAGTAGGCATACACGGGTATTAGAGCCAGGTTACTTGGTATCATATGCCAGTATCTCGGTAAGGCAACTTGGTTTCAGGAACGGGCCGAGTGGCGAGCATACGCCTGTATCTCAGTAAGGCAACTTGGTTTCAGGAACGGGCCGAGCATACGCCAGTATCTCGGTAAGGCAACTTGGTTTCAGGAAGGAGCCGAGCATACACCAGTATCTCGGTAAGGCAACTTGGGTTCAGGAACAGGCCGAGCATACGCCAGTATCTCGGTAAGGCAACTTGGGTTTAGGAACAGGCCGAGCATACGCCAGTATCTCGGTAAGGCAACTTGGGTTCAGGAACAGGCCGAGCATACGCCAGTATCTCGGTAAGGCAACTTGGGTTTAGGAACAGGCCGAGCATACGCCAGTATCTCGGTAAGGCAACTTGGGTTCAGGAACAGGCCGAGCATACGCCAGTATCTTGGTAAGATAACTTTGGTTCAGGAACAGGCCGAGCATACGCCAGTATCTCGTAAGGCAACTTAGTTTCAGGAAGACAAATGTCACAGTAGAGTTGCTTAAACTCAGCAAGCAGATAAACAAACAGTTCTTACAGCAGTGGAGTTTAGTACCAACAGCCAAGGAAGTATACCGGTACTCACAGCAAAGGTACTTGGCTTCAGGATAAACAGATGTCACAGTATAGTTGCTTAGACTCAGCAGCCAGTTAAGCTTACAGTTCTCACAGCATGGTGATAGACACAGTAGCCAAGTAAGCATACAGGATACAAAAGAATTGTCAGAATACAAGCCAAGGGTCAGTAGCCAGGAAAGCAGTCCAATCTTTCATAAAGCAAAAAGGGGAATCCAGAAGAATGGTCAATCAGCAAGCCGAGTTCAGATGCCAGGGATCCAACAACAAAACAGGAATTCATGAAACAGAAGCAGCTCATCTCATCAGGCCTTTTTTACTCAAATGTATCGCCCAATGCCAGTCCCTTCGGGATCCATCCCTCATTCATTTTAATAAAGGTGAGATAATTAAGACTTTTTTGGCCTAGGCGACTTCTCTTCTCAGTGACAATACCTCCTGCTGCACTGAAGGTCCTCTCTGACAGGACACTTGAAGCGGGGCAGGCCAGAAGTTCGTTTGCAAATTGGGATAGCTCAGGCCACAGGTCAAGCCTGCACACCAAGTAGTCAAGGGGTTCATCGCTCCTCAGAGTGTCGAGATCCGCAGTTAATGCGAGGTAGTCTGCTACCTGTCGGTTGAGTCGTTCTCTGAGGCTGGATCCCGAATGGCTGTGGCGATGCATAGGAGTTAAAAAGGTTCGCATGTCCTCCATCAACAACACGTCTGGAAAGCGTCCTGTCCTTGCCGGTGTGGTCATGGGAGGAGGAGTATTACTTCATCTCTTCCCCTGTTAGATTCCCATTGTGCTGTGACATCACCCTTATACGCTGTGTAAATCATACTTTTAATTAATTTTTGAACGGCTCCATCCTTTCCGACTTGCGGGAATTTGGTAACATTTCATTCACTTTATGCTTATACCGGGGGTCTAGTAGCGTGGACACCCAGTACAGTTCGTTCTCCTTCAGCTTTTTTATACGAGTGTCCCTCAACAGGCACGACAGCATGAAAGACACATTTGCACAAGGTTGGATGCCGAGCTACTCAGGTCCCGTTCCTCGTCCTCACTGATGTCACTGAAGGTATCTTCTTCGCCCCAGCCACGTACAACACCACGGGTACCAGATAGGTGACAACAACGAGCACCCTGGGATGCCTGTTGTGCTTGGTCTTCCTCCTCCTCCTCAAAGCCACATTCCTCCTCTGACTCCTCTTCCTCACAATCCTCTTCCTGCGCTGCCGCTGGTCTAGCAAGCGATGCTGATAAGGCTGTTTCTGGTAATGATGGAGACCACAACTCTTCCTCTTCATGCTCATCTACGGCCTGATCCAGCACTCTTCGCAGGGCACGCTCCAGGAAGAAAACAAATGGTATGATGTCGCTGATGGTGCCTTCGGTGCAACTGACTAGGTTTGTCACCTCCTCAAAAGGACGCATGAGCCTACAGGCATTGCACATGAGCGTCCAGTAACGTGGCAAAAAAATCCCCAGCTCCCCAGAGGCTGTCCTAGCACCCCGGTCATACAAATACTCGTTAACAGCTTTTTCTTGTTGGAGCAGGCAGTCGAACATTAGGTTTGTTGAATTCCACCGTATCGGGCTGTCGCAAATCAAGCGCCTCACTGGCAGGTTGTTTCGCCGCTGGATATCTGACAAGTGCGCCATGGCCATGTAGAAACGCCTGAAATGGCCACACACCTTCCCTGGCCTGCTTCAGGACGTCCTGTAAGCCTGGGTACTTATGCGCAAAGCGTTGTACAATCAGATTACACATATGTGCCATGCACGGCACATGTGTCAACTTGCCCAATTTCAATGCCGCCACCAAATTACTTCCATTGTCAGAAACAACTTTGCCAATCTCCAGTTGGTGCGGAGTCAGCCACTGATCCACCTGTGCATTCAGGGCGGACAGGAGTGCTGGTGCGGTGTGACTCTCTGCTTTCAGGCAAGTCAACCCCAAGACGGCGTGACACTGCCATATCCAGGATGTTGAATAGTACCTGGGGAGCTGGGGGGGTGCCGTTGATGTGGAGCAAGATGCAGCAGCAGAAGAGGACTCAGCCGAGGAAGAGGTTGTGGAAGAAGATGGAGTAGGAGGAGTAGAGGAGGTAGCAGTTGCACACGGTATATGTATTAATAAGGTACAGAATAGGACTCAGATATAACCAGTTGCACACGGTATATGTATTAATAAGGTACAGAATAGGACTCAGATATAACCAGTTACACACGGTATATGTATTAATAAGGTACAGAATAGGACTCAGATATAACCAGTTGCACACGGTATATATATTAATAAGGTACAGAATAGGACTCAGAAATAACCAGTTGCACACGGTATATGTATTAATAAGGTACAGAATAGGACTCAGATATAACCAGTTGCACACGGTATATGTATTAATAAGGTACAGAATAGGACTCAGATATAACCAGTTGCACACGGTATATGTATTAATAAGGTACAGAATAGGACTCAGATATAACCAGTTGCACACGGTATATGTATTAAGAAGGTACAGAATAGGACTCAGATATAACCAGTCACACACGGTATATGTATTAATAAGGTACAGAATAGGACTTAGATATAACCAGTTGCACACGGTATATGTATTAATAAGGTACAGAATAGGACTCAGATATAACCAGTTACACACGGTATATGTATTAATAAGGTACAGAATAGGACTCAGATATAACCAGTTGCACACGGTATATGTATTAATAAGGTACAGAATAGGACTCAGATATAACCAGTTGCACACGGTATATGTATTAATAAGGTAGAGAATAGGACTCAGATATAACCAGTTGCACACGGTATATGTATTAATAAGGTAGAGAATAGGACTCAGATATAACCAGTTACACACGGTATATGTATTAATAAGGTAGAGAATAGGACTCAGATATAACCAGTTGCACATATACCGTGCATATACAGTTAGGACTCAGATATAACCAGTTGCATATACCGTGTGTAACTGGTTATATCTGAGTCCTATTCTGTACCTTATTAATACATATACCGTGTGCAACTGGTTATATCTGAGTCCTATTCTGTACCTTATTAATACATACACCGTGTGCAACTGGTTATATCTGAATCCTATTCTGTACCTTATTAATACATATACCGTGTGCAACTGGTTATATCTGAATCCTATTCTGTACCTTATTAATCCTATACCGTGTGCAACTGGTTATATCTGAGTCCTATACCGTGTGCAACTGGTTATATCTGAGTCCTATTCTGTACCTTATTGATACATATACCGTGTGCAACTGGTTATATCTGAGTCCTATTCTCTACCTTATTAATACATATACCGTGTGCAACTGGTTATATCTGAGTCCTATTCTCTACCCTATTAATACATATACCGTGTGCAACTGGTTATATCTGAGTCCTATTCTCTACCTTATTAATACATATACCGTGTGCAACTGGTTATATCTGAGTCCTATTCTCTACCTTATTAATACATATACCGTGTGCAACTGGTTATATCTGAGTCCTATTCTCTACCTTATTAATACATATACCGTGTGCAACTGGTTGTTATATCTGAGTCCTATTCTGTACCTTATTAATACATATACCGTGTGCAACTGGTTATATCTGAGTCCTATTCTGTACCTTATTAATACATATACCGTGTGCAACTGGTTATATCTGAGTCCTATTCTGTACCTTATTAATACATATACCGTGTGTAACTGGTTATATCTGAGTCCTATTCTCTACCTTATTAATACATATACCGTGTGCAACTGATTATATCTGAGTCCTATTCTGTACCTTATTAATACATATACCGTGTGTAACTGGTTATATCTGAGTCCTATTCTGTACCTTCTTAATACATATACCGTGTGCAACTGGTTATATCTGAGTCCTATTCTGTACCTTATTAATACATATACCGTGTGCAACTGGTTATATCTGAGTCCTATTCTGTACCTTATTAATACATATACCGTGTGCAACTGGTTATATCTGAGTCCTATTCTGTACCTTATTAATACATATACCGTGTGCAACTGGTTATATCTGAGTCCTATTCTGTACCTTCTTAATACATATACCGTGTGCAACTGGTTATATCTGAGTCCTATTCTGTACCTTATTAATACATATACCGTGTGCAACTGGTTATATCTGAGTCCTATTCTGTACCTTATTAATACATATACCGTGTGCAACTGGTTATATCTGAGTCCTATTCTGTACCCTATTAATACATATACCGTGTGCAACTGGTTATATCTGAGTCCTATTCTGTACCTTATTAATACATATACCGTGTGCAACTGGTTATATCTGAGTCCTATTCTGTACCTTATTAATACATATACCGTGTGCAACTGGTTGTTATATCTGAGTCCTATTCTGTACCTTATTAATACATATACCGTGTGCAACTGGTTATATCTGAGTCCTATTCTGTACCTTATTAATACATATACCGTGTGTAACTGGTTATATCTGAGTCCTATTCTGTACCTTATTAATACATATACCGTGTGCAACTGGTTATATCTGAGTCCTATTCTGTACCTTATTAATACATATACCGTGTGTAACTGGTTATATCTGAGTCCTATTCTGTACCTTATTAATACATATACCGTGTGCAACTGGTTATATCTGAGTCCTATTCTGTACCTTATTAATACATATACCGTGTGCAACTGGTTATATCTGAGTCCTATTCTGTACCTTATTAATACATATACCGTGTGCAACTGGTTATATCTGAGTCCTATTCTGTACCTTATTAATACATATACCGTGTGCAACTGGTTGTTATATCTGAGTCCTATTCTGTACCTTATTAATACATATACCGTGTGCAACTGGTTTATATCTGAGTCCTATTCTGTACCTTATTAATACATATACCGTGTGCAACTGGTTATATCTGAGTCCTATTCTGTACCTTATTAATACATATACCGTGTGCAACTGGTTGTTATATCTGAGTCCTATTCTGTACCTTATTAATACATATACCGTGTGCAACTGGTTATATCTGAGTCCTATTCTGTACCTTATTAATACATATACCGTGTGCTACTGGTTATATCTGAGTCCTATTCTGTACCTTATTAATACATATACCGTGTGCAACTGGTTATATCTGAGTCCTATTCTGTACCTTATTAATATATATACCGTGTGCAACTGGTTATATCTGAGTCCTATTCTGTACCTTATTAATACATATACCGTGTGCAACTGGTTATATCCGAGTCATATTCTGTACCTTATTAATACATATACCGTGTGCAACTGGTCTTATCTGAGCCCTATATCGTGTTCAACTGCTTATATCTGAGTCATATTCTGTACCTTATTAATACATAAACCGTGTGCAACTGGTTATATCTGAGTCCTATTCTGTACCTTATTAATTCATATACCGTGTGCAACTGGTTATATCTGAGTCCTATACCGTGTGCAACTGGTTATATCTTAGTCCTATTCTGTACCTTATTAATACATATACTGTGTGCAACTGGTTATATCTGAGTCCTATACCGTGTACAACTGGTTATATCTGAGTCCTATACCGTGTGCAACTGGTTATATCTGAGTCCTATTCTGTACCTTATGTTTAGTTTTATGAAGATATTCGCACTGCATATCTAATTCTCTCTTTCAGGCAAAAGAATCATAATTAACAGAAACATATATAAAAGCTCTGTATAACTTATTAGAGTGATAATCGGTATTAATGTACACACTTATTCTTATTAGGTAAAATGTCTGCTAAAATTTGTCACTTAGAGACATAAACCGCCATTGTACTAGGTCTTGTCCCACTGTGGGGCTTAGAGGAGGGGAAGAAAAAAAAACACTCGAAAAAAAGGGGGGGGTTTGAGGAATGGGTACGAATATAGTCTGGGGATGATCAGACTAGTTTGTGTATGCCTATCCATCAAGAAGTCAATGGAAACATTTTTATATAAAACTGTATGAAATACAAAATACATTTTTTTGTTTCATATCCCTTTAATAACACATTTATAGGGTCATTTTTCATTGACTTGATAAACCCCTGGACAACACCTTTCACATTATTACTAAGTACCACTGACTTGATAAACCCCCAGAGAGCACCCATCACATTATTACGAAGTACCACGGACTTGATAAACCCCCAGATTGCACCTTTCACATTATTACTAAGTACCACTGACTTGATAAACCCCTGGACAACACCTTTCACATTATTACTAAGTACCACAGACTTGATAAACCTCCATACACTTTTTACATTATTACTAAGTACCACAGACTTGATAATCCCCCAGACAACACCTTTCACATTATAACTAAGTACCACAGATTTGATAAACCCCCAGAGAGCACCTTTCACATTATTACTAAGTACCACAGACTTGATAAACCCCCAGACAACATCTTCTCACATCATTACTATATACCACAGACTTGATAAACCCCCTGACATTACCTTTCACAATATTAGTAAGTACCACAGACATGATAAACCCCCAGAGAGCACCTTTCACATTATTACTAAGTACCATGGACTTGATAAACCCCCAGAGAGCACCTTTCACATTATTACTAAGTACCACAGAAATGATAAACCCCCAGAGAGCACCTTTCACATTATTACTAAGTACCACAGACTTGATAAACCCCCAGAGAGCACCTTTCACATTATTACTAAGTACCACAGACTTGATAAACCCCCAGAGAGCACCTTTCACATTATTACTAAGTACCACTGACTTGATAAACCGCCAGACAACACCTTTTCACAGCATTACTATTTACCACAGACTTGATAAACCCCCTGACATTACCTTTCACATTATTACTAAGTACCACAGACATGATAAACCCCCAGAGAGCACATTTCACATTATTACTAAGTACCACTGACTTGATAAACCCCCAGACAACACCTTTTCACAGCATTACTATTTACCACAGACTTGATAAACCCCCTGACATTACCTTTCACATTATTACTAAGTACCACAGACATGATAAACCCCCAGAGAGCACCTTTCACATTATTACTAAGTACCACAGACATGATAACCCCCCAGAGAGCACCTTTTATATTATTACTAAGTACCACAGACTTGATAAACCCCCAGAGAGCACCTTTCACATTATTACTAAGTACCACTGACTTGATAAACCCCCAGATAGTACCTTTCACATTATTACTAAGCACCACTGAATTGATAAACCCCCAGATAGTACCTTTCACATTATTACTAAGTACCACAGACATGATAAACCCCCAGAGAGCACCTTTCACATTATTACTAAGTACCACAGACTTGATAAACCCCCAGAGAGCACCTTTCACATTATTACTAAGTACCACGGACTTGATAAACCCCCAGAGAGCACCTTTCACATTATTACTAAGTACCACAGACTTGATAAACCCCCAGATAGCACCTTTCACATTATTACTAAGTACCACAGACTTGATAAACCCCCAGATAGCACCTTTCACATTATTACTAAGCACCACGGAATAGATAAACCCCCAGATAGCATCTTTCACATTATTACTAAGTACCACAGACTTGATAAACCCCCAGACAACACATTTTTATTACTAAGCACCACAAATGTTTGTGAATGTAAGACTGGATTTCCGCATGAGCAAAACCCACTGAAATCCATTATGAATGACAATAGGAAGTGACAACAACAATCAGATAAATAAATAAATAAATAACGCAAGAGACACAAATACCCACTACAGTGATAATGTCCTGTTCAAATCCCATAGAGAGACACACACATAGCTGTATGGTTTTGGAACACAACAAGTTAATTGCACACATCACCTAATAAAATCCCTGCACATTATTAAAATGGATCCATCGATAAAAAAGCGCTTCAACTTTGGATGTAACAGTAAGCCACCAAAATTGCCTGTTTCTTTGTCCATAAGCTTAAGAATTTTGTTTTGTTTTTTAATTATGAAGCTGGGAAATAGGATGAAGATAACAATTTTGTGTTGTTTTTGGGAGGTCTCCAGAGGTTTTAAAAGGGACACTGAACCCAATTTTTTATTTTGTGATTCAGATAGAGCATGCAATTTAAACAACTTTCTAATTCACTCCTATTATCACATTTTCTTCATTCTCTTGGTATCTTTATTTGAAAAGCAAGAATGTAAGTTTAGATACCGTCCCATTTTTGGTGAACAACCTGGGTTGTTCTTGCTGATTGGTTGATAAATTCACCCACCAATAAACAAGTGCTGTCCAGGAAACAAAAATTGATAATAGGAGTAAATTAGAAAGTTGCTTAAAATTGCATGCTCTATCTGAATCACAAAAGAAAAAAATTGGGTTCAGTGTCCCTTTAATGGCAGAAGCATTTTAGGATTTAGGATCACACTGACTCAAGGTAGACCTTATTCTTAGGTAACAGGAGCATTATTCCAGGGAGAATTTGCCCCTCTTGCTTCAAACTCTGGACTTCCATAACTGTACAGTATATGCCTCTAGTATCTTATAGATCTTCTTAGAAGCTTTAATGCAGGTAAAGCTTTATATTATTAAAGAGAGTTTCCCAGCCCTTAACCCTATCATATATTCTCCGTAAATCGCCAGTAAGAAGTAATACATCTCCTACACTGTATTTACGTGTGCTTTTACTGGAAACATTAACTAAGGGGAAGAGCTTGCTAGATCTGTCCACAACAAAAGAGATCAGTAACAGGTCTATAAACCTGATTTTATGTACCCTTAGGTATTCAAAGCATTTTATTGCTTCTTTTTTTAGCTTACTGTGGTGTAATAAAAGGATTGAAGTGCAAAGTCATCAGCTGTATTCAGTGGGTACATACCATACATGTATTCAGTATGGCCTTTTACCCACCAGATTCATATAGGACTCTCAAGTTTCCTACGTGTGTGAATCAGGTGATTATCGTTGGACAGAGAATTCAGGTGGGGTCTATTTCTACCCTGATTGGCTGGATATGCCCCCTCCCTTTGCCTCACTCTATAATATACATAGAGCACTGGGCATGTAAAAAATGGGCACTAGCTGGCAAATTCAGCGCAGGTGAAACCTTTGAGGGTGCTATAGTAAAGAACTAGGGTGCATAGCACCCACATAAATATATCACTGGTGCTGTTGGCTATTTAGTGCGTCATGGAAGATGCCCCCAGCAATGTCAAGCCCCAGAAAAGCCTCTCTGTATTTATAAGGACATCACAAAGTAAATAACTTCTATATAGATGAAACGGCCAATAAACCACAGACTTTAATCTTCAGTGTGTCGTCAGCAAAGAACGCTCCTTATGAAGAATCAGCTGTTTGTACGGCCTAACCACAATTGTACTGGAGCAATATTTATATATGTGGGCAAAGTTTAATTATGTGTTTGGTGAGATAAACATACCGCATAGCTCCCGGCGAGAACAGATAATTTATCCTTGTACGAGCTCTTGCTAAAAGCTTAAAGGGACACTAAACCCAAAAAATGTATTTCGTGATTCAGATAGAGCAGCAATTTTAAGCAACTTTCTAATTTACTCCTATTATCAATTTTTCTTCATTCTCTTGGTATATTTATTTGAAAAGCCGGAATGTAAGTTTAGATGCCGGGCCATTTTTGGCGAACAACCTGGGTTGTTCTTGCTGATTGGTGGATAAAATCACCCACCAATAAACAAGTGCTGTCCAAGGTCCTGAACCAAAACTTAGCTGGCTCCTTAGCTTAGATGCCTTCTTTTTCAAATAAAGATAGCAAGAGAAGGAAGAAAAATTGTTACTAGGAGTAAATTAGAAAGTTGCTTAAAATCGCATGTTCTATCTGAATCACAAAAGAAAAAAAAATTGGGTTCAGTGTCCCTTTAACCTCCACCTGAAATAAACTTTAACAATTATAAAAAAACAAACACTTCCATTAAAAGTCTATGACGTCTTTGTTGTTACGATCCCTTATATTTACAACTGTAATTATTGAAGCTGTGATAAAACCATTATGGAGATTTCACCTTTGTCTGTTTACCCCTCTATAGGCTTGCAGTCTTATACACATGCAAGGAACCAGTAGCTTCCATTTGAGCTGTTCACTAGAAAGAAAACATATTTAAAGGGACATGAAACCTAAATTTGTTGGTGTTGTCTATTTAGTACAGCATTGTGGATGCCCCTCCCAGGGTGAGCTCAAGGTATTTCCCTATATTAAATAAAGCTCCGTCCTGAAACTAATATCTCTCTGAATAAAAGTAAAGCAATGTGACAACTTGAAAACTGCAGAATTCATAAAGATTTTTGGACTTTCTCCTTGTTCCTGCCGTGAGTTGCAAGATCTGCTCCATTATAATCCATCTCACAACAGCTAAATGACCATTAAATATAGTAGTAATGCAGAATCAAATCTCATATGGGACCAAATGTTCTTAAAGTCCCACCCTGTAGCCTCTAGTTATCAACGTGTCTACTTTACCTGCCTTCTCGGTCCAATACGCCCGCCTAAGCTCGCCTACCATCGCCGCCGCGGACCTGAAAAATTGTGCCTAAGTTATCAAAAAATCTGTCAAAAAGCCACGCACCAAGTACGGGGCGATGAGCAGCGGACTGTGAGAGTTATCACTCATCCGATCTCGCTGCTCTTCGGCTTTTTGACAGCTTTATTGACAAGCTATCACTAAGCACCCACACTAACTACACTGTTCTACCCCCTATACCGGCGCCCCCAGAGCCCCCCGCAACTAAATAAACCGCCGCTCCTAGACCCTGCCGCAACTCTTATAAATGTATTAACCCCTAAACCGCCGCTCCCGGACACCGCCGCCACCTACATTATACCTAGTAACCCCTATCCTGCCCCCCCTATACCGCCGCCACCTATAATAAAGTTATTAACCCCTATCCTGCGGATCCCGGACCCCGCCGCACCTAAATAAATAGTTTAACCCCTAAACTGCCGCTCCCGGACCCCGCCACAACCTATAATAAAGTTATTAACCCCTAATCTGCCCCCCCTACACCGTCGCCACCTATAATAAATTTATTAACCCCTATCCTGCCCCCCCCTACACCGCCCCCACTGTAATAAAATTATTAACCCCTAAACCTAAGTCTAACACTAACCCTAACACCCCCCTAACTTAAATATTAATTAAATACATCTAAATAAATTTAACTCTTATTAAATTAATTATTCCTATTTAAAACTAAATACTTACCTTTAAAATAAACCCTAATATAGCTACAATATAAATAATAATTATATTATAGCTATCTTAGGATTTATTTTTATTTTACAGGCAAATTTCAATTTATTTTAACTAGGTACAATAGCTATTAAATAGTTATTAACTATTTAATAGCTATCTAGTTAAAATAAAGAGAAATTTACCTGTAAATTAATCCTAACCTAAGTTACAATTACACCTAACACTACACTATACTTTAATAAATTATTCCTATTTAAAACTAAATACTTACCTGTAAAATAAACCCTAAGATAGCTACAATGTAATTAATAATTACATTGTAGCTATTTTAGGATTTATATTTATTTTACAGGTAACTTTGTATTTATTTTAGCTAGTTAGAATAGTTATTAAATAGTTATTAACTATTTAATAACTACCTAGCTAAAAGAAATACAAATTACCTTTAAAATAAATCCTAACCTAAGTTACAATTAAACCTAACACTACACTATCATTAAATTAATTAAATAAATTACCTACAAATAACTACAATTAAATAAACTAACTAAAGTGCAAAAAATAAAAAAAGCTAAGTTACAAAAAATAAAAAAATTTTTTACAAACATTTCAAAAATATTACAACAATTTTAAGCTACTTACACCTAATCTAAGCCCCCTAATAAAATAACAAAGCCCCCCAAAATAAAAAAATGCCCTACCCTATTCTACATTAAAAAGTTACCAGCTCAATTACCTTACCAGCCCTTAAAAGGGCCTTTTGCGGGGTATGCCCCAAAGAATTCAGCTTTTTTGCCAGTGAAAATAAAATACAACCCCCCCCCAACATTAAAACCCACCACCCACATACCCCTACTCTAACCCAAACCCCCCTTAAATAAACCTAACACTACCCCCCTGAAGATCATCCTACCTTTAGCCGTCTGTAGCCAGCCGACCCACCGATGGAACAGAAGAGGAGATCCGGAGCGGCAGAAGTCATCATCCAAGGGGCGCTGAAGAGGTCTTCCATCCGATTGAAGTCTTCATCCAAGCGGCGTCTTCAATCTTCATCCATCCAGAGCGAAGCCATCTTCAGACGAGCCGACGAGGAGCCATCCTCTTCTTCCCGACGACTAACGACGAATGAAGGTTCCTTAAAGGGACGTCATCCAAGATGGCGTCCCTTCAATTCCGATTGGCTGATAGGATTCTATCAGCCAATCGGAATTAAGGTAGGAAAAATCTGATTGGCTGATTGAATCAGCCAATCAGATTGAAGTTCAATCCGATTGGCTGATCCAATCAGCCAATCAGATTGAGCTTGCATTCTATTGGCTGTTCCGATCAGCCAATCAGATTGAGCTTGCATTCTATTGGCTGTTCCGATCAGCCAATAGAATGCAAGCTCAATCTGATTGGCTGATTGGATCAGCCAATCGGATTGAACTTCAATCTGATTGGCTGATTCAATCAGCCAATCAGATTTTTCCTACCTTAATTCCGATTGGCTGATAGAATCCTATCAGCCAATCGGAATTGAAGGGACGCCATCTTGAATGAAGTCCTTTAAAGGAACCTTCATTCGTCGTTAGTCGTCGGGAAGAAGAGGATAGCTCCGCGTCGGCTCGTCTGAAGATGGTTCTGCTCCGCTCCGGATGGATGAAGATTGAAGACGCCGCTTGGATGAAGACTTCATTCGGATGGAAGACCTCTTCAGCGCCCCTTGGATGATGACTTCTGCTGCTCCAGATCTCCTCTTCGGTTCCATCGGTGGGTCGGCTGGCTGAAGACGGCTAAAGGTAGGATGATCTTCAGGGGGGTAGTGTTAGGTTTATTTAAGGGGGGTTTGGGTTAGAGTAGGGGTATGTGGGTGGTGGGTTTTAATGTTGGGGGGGTTGTATTTTATTTTCACAGGCAAAAGAGCTGAATTCTTTGGGGCATGCCCCGCAAAAGGCCCTTTTAAGGGCTGGTAAGGTAATAGAGCTGGAAACTTTTTAATGTAGAATAGGGTAGGGCATTTGTTTTATTTTTGGGGGCTTTGTTATTTTATTAGGGGGCTTAGATTAGGTGTAAGTATCTTAAAATTTTTGTAATATTTTTGAAATGTTTGTAAAAAAAAAATTTATTTTTTGTAACTTAGCTTTTTTTATTTTTTGTACTTTAGTTAGTTTATTTAATTGTAGTTATTTGTAGGTAATTTATTTATTTAATTTAATGATAGTGTAGTGTTAGGTTTAATTGTAACTTAGGTTAGGATTTATTTTAAATGTAAATTTTGTATTTCTTTTAGCTAGGTAGTTATTAAATAGTTAATAACTATTTAATAACTATTCTAACTAGCTAAAATAAATACAAAGTTACCTGTAAAATAAATATAAATCCTAAAATAGCTACAATGTAATTATTAATTACATTGTAGCTATCTTAGGGTTTATTTTACAGGTAAGTATTTAGTTTTAAATAGGAATAATTTATTAAAATATAGTGTAGTGTTATGTGTAATTGTAACTTAGGTTAGGATTTATTTTACAGGTAAATTTCTCTTTATTTTAACTAGATAGCTATTAAATAGTTAATAACTATTTAATAGCTATTGTACCTAGTTAAAATAAATTGAAAGTTGCCTGTAAAATAAAAATAAATCCTAAGATAGCTACAATATAATTATTATTTATATTGTAGCTATATTAGGGTTTATTTTAAAGGTATTTAGTTTTAAATAGGATTAATTTAGTTAATAAGAATAATATTTATTTAGATGTATTTAATTAATATTTAAGTTAGGGGGGTGTAAGGGTTAGTGTTAGACTTAGGTTTAGGGGTTAATAATTTTATTATAGTGGCGGCGGTGTAGGAGGGGCAGGATAGGGGTTAATAATTTTAGTATAGGTGGCAACGGTGTAGGGGGGGCAGATTAGGGGTTAATAAGTTTAATATAGGTTGCGGCGGGGTCCAGGAGCGACGGTTTAGGGGTTAAACTATTTATTTACGTGCGGCGAGGTCTGGGATCCGCAGGATAGGGGTTAATAACTTTATTATAGGTGGCGGCGGTATAGGGGAGCAGGATAGGGGTTGCTAGGTATAATGTAGGTGGCGGCGGTGTCCGGGAGCGGCGGTTTAGGGGTTAATAACTTTATTATAGTTGCGGCGGGGTCTAGGAGCGGCGGTTTAGGGGGTAATACATTTATTTACTTGCGGCAGTGTAGGGGGGGCAGATTAGGGGTGTTTAGACTCGGGGTACATGTTAGGGTGTTAGGTGTAGACAGCTCCCATAGGAATGAATGGGATATCTGGCAGCAGCGAACATGAACTTTCGCTATGGTCAGACTCCCATTGATTCCTATGGGATCCGCCGCCTCCAGGGCGGCGGTTTGAAAACCAGGTACGCTGGGCCGGAAAAGTGCCGAGCGTACCTGCTAGTTTTTTGATAACTAGCAAAAGTAGTCAGATTGTGCCGCACTTGTGTGCGGAACATCTGGAGTGACGTAAGAATCGATCTGTGTCGAACTGAGTCCGGCGGATCGAAGCTTACGTCACTATATTCTACTTTTGCCGGTGTCTAGGGCTTGATAACTAAGGCGAATCAGCCTCGCCACAAATACGCTGCGGAATTCCAGCGTATTTGAGGTTGACGCTTGATAACTAGAGGCCTTTAACTAAACCTTAATAAAATACAGACACAAAGAAATGGAGAAAGGTGGGTCATGTTTATTAAAAGGTACAACAAAATTACATACAGTATTGAACTGAGCCTTCCAATCAATCCCATAACTTTGGCTTGGTCATTTCATTTGACCTCCACAGGTGCATATAGCCAGGTCACCAGCGCATGCGCAGCACACCTTTGTTATTGCAAGGCAGCTTGAGACAAAGGCGCACTCTGCGTGTTTGTTAATTGGATGTGAATGGCTTACTGGCTGTAAGTAACACAACATTGTAGCCTAGGAAAAAAATGCACAGTATTCGTATGGGCATCCAGGGACCCCTGTCTGTATATGTACTTACAGGGGTAAAATTAACTATTCATCTTACCCAAACCTTGAGGATCAATTGGGAAGCCTACTTCAATGCACCTTTACCACATGCGCTCACTGTACTTTGAACTGTTACCTAAGTAATGTACCCCCTAGGGCAGTGTTTCCCAGATGTAGACCTTAGGACCCTTAACAGGCCAGATATGCATTAGATCTTAACTAGAGCACCCGTGAAATAACCACGGTTACTAACCTGCTCTTACCCATCAGCTGATTAGTTCACCTGTGTTCTAGTTAAAGGGATATTCCAGCCTAAATTGGAAACCACATGGATGAATTTCGGTAATGAACAGAAGCATTTGTGTAATATACATGCATTAGCAAAAATGCTTCTAATAAATGCTATAGCTGTTTCAAAAGTGTATTTAAGTATGCACCGTGCACCAGCATTTTAAACACAACACTTGCTCAGAGAGCCTAAGGTGCTTGTACCATCTGGTAATGACTCAATTTGTTAATTGCTGACATAATACAAGCCCCATTAATGATCTGTGCAGCTGTATTATTTAAAATATGGGTGTAGTAACAATATTTAACTATGTTTTACATGCACAGAAAAATATTAAACAATAAAACAGTGATCACTTTTACTAGAAGAATTTTTGCCAATACATGTATATTGCAAAGATCTAATAAATATATGTGCATTTAAATTTTGATTGGAATATCCCTTTAAGGTATTATGAATATCTGGCCTGTTAAGGGTCCTGCGTATTGGTGTTGGTGCTCTTCTGAGGCTCATGTGACAGACACCTTTCCCACAAGCTTGTAACAAATATCTATTCATCAGAAATGACAAAATAGCAGTGAGATGATCTCACATGAATTATTAAGTTAAGCAAGAAATGTTTGGTTTTTATAGGTTACGTATAATGTGTTATCAGTCTGTTGTTCAGAGTTTCCTTGGTTGTTGTGAAAACAGTTTATTAATTAATAGCTATGAAATAAATTTAAAGTTAACAAGAATCCAGATTCTTAGAACAGAGGGAAGAAAAATAGTATTTTCACACTGATCATGTGATGACCAGTTTGACAGCTAATTTAGATTAAAGGGACAGTCTAGTCAAAATGAAACTTTCATGATTCAGATAGGGCAATTTGAAACAACTTTCTAATTTACGTTTATCAGCTAATCTAATCCAATCTAAGTCCTTGAAGGCCGGCTCTTTTTTCAGTGCCTTTTCACAGCTAGACAGCACTAGTTCATGTGTGTCATATAAATAACATTGTGCTCACTCCCGTGGAGTTAATTTTTAGTAAGCATTGATTGGCTAAAATGCACGTCTGTCAAAAGAAATGAAACGAGGGGGCAGTCTGCAGAGGCTTAGATACAAAGAAATCACAGAGGTAAAACGTATATTAATATAACAGTGTTGTTTATGCATAACTGGGCAATGGGTAATAAGAGATTAGCTTGACCCCACATTTTCCAATTCATTCATTCCTTCACTTAAATAAAAACCAGACCACATGTTTGGGGAAGAAAAGGCCGCAGCTTATTTATTAACAAAACATCAACCATTAAACTTTTGTTTCTCAACACTTTACAACCTTTTGTTTCTCTTTAAAATACCCCACAGTGCTTGCTTATTGACCTCTCTTTAAGCCCCCACCCTTTCTGGGGCGGGGCGTCCACCATCACTTTCTTTTCTGTTACCAACCAAAGTACCAGCCACTATCCATCAGGCGTAAGCCTCAATAGACCATAGAAAGCACCCCCGCCACAACTCGCCCTCAGCGAGTACCGCCACACAAAGCCAAGGCCTTTTTCGATCCCCTCTTTCAGGGTAAAATTGAAAAGGTGCAACCCCACCTCGTTTAAATGCACCCCATCTGTAAGGTAGAAACACCTACCGGACTCACCCCCGAACTCAACATGTCGGAGCCCGATGCCCCCCAACTTCCTCACAAACCCGCTAACCATTCTGTTTACCTTCCGTCTAGATGCCTCCAGCTTCCTAATATCCCAGGCTGACCGCCAAACAAGCCTACTCTCAATATCCGACCATATTATTATTAAACCCGGGAACAATTCCCTTAATCTTTCAAAATTCAACTTTATGTCTTCCACGAGTTCCTTTTGGGGCATGAAACCCAAATCATTTCCACCCGCGTGAACCACTAACACCGGAGGTGGGCTGAACCTTCTAGCATACTCCACTACTGAGCCCACTACCTGTCCCCACTTCATGCCCCATATCCCGAACCACCTCAAGGAGACCCTCTCTTCAGGAAAACCCATTTGCACGCCATATTTTCTAACTGCCGCTGCCTTCCGAACCCAAAAAACATAGGAGTGTCCTAAGATCCAACACCTCACTGGACATGTCAAATGAAAGAAATCACAGTTCATCAGCCAATGCAGATGGTAACACCAAACCCGGTCTCACATACCCCCGGAATCTCTCCGACCTCCACCTACCAATCCTCCTAATGACCTCCTTATCTAGCCCCAAATTTGCTGCCTCTGTAGCCGCCCCAATCCTGAAGGAATGGGACCCGAACTCCGCTGCCCTCAACCCCATCACCGCCAGTCCCTTCTGCAATACCAACGTAAATTGGAATCTAGATAAGGAGGAGCCATCAGCATGCACCAACAGAGGCCCAGCCGAGTGGCCGGTTGCCCTAAAATACTCTCTCACCGCTCCCACCGGGCAGCACCGTCCCCCAATCTCCTGCAACCTTACCGTACACCCCTTACCTTCCTGGTCTGTCTTAGACCTCCAAACCCATAACTCCCCCACCTCGTCCTTTAATACCACATCCTGCCTTCCTAAACCATTCCGATCCCCCCGATTCTTTCCCATCAGCTCTGACACCCTAAAAGCCCCGAAGAAGGCCAGGACAAACGCTGTTTTAAACAATATTTCTTCCTGCCGTGAAGCGCAAATCTCCACCAATCCCTCCAGAATGGCAAAAGTTACCGGCCTCCGGCCATCTGACCTAGTACCGCCCCTGCACAATCCCCTCACCGCCATACGTACCACGAACACTTTAGTCAAATCCTCATATCCCAACATCTGAAACAAAAAGGCTGATGCCGCCATCCTCTTGCGACACTCCAAAGGCGACAGCCTGTCCCTTCCCCAGCACTGTATCCACTGTAAAAGTACACCTACATCCCTTTTACCTACCCCTTGCATATTCTCCTGTCCCAAAAATTCCCACCACAGCTGCCACACTCGGGCGTATGCCCTCCATGTGCTAGGGGCTAGCGCCCCCTTCACCATGTTCAACACTCCTGACAACCAAGCTGCCACAGATCCCCCGGACATTCGACTCCTTCTTTGTCCGCTTCTGGGGCTACCTCTTGGAATCTGTCCCACTGGAATCGGGACAAAGAATCAGCAATCACATTATAACGCCCTGGGACATGCACTGCCTAAACGAAATATTGCAATGCAAACACTCCAACACAAAAGCCCTGAGCAGCCGTATCACCGCCGGCGAATTAGCCGTAAGACGGTTAATGGCCCACACCACACCCAAATTGTCAGAGTGAAAGCAAACCCTCTTGTTACTTAACCGTTCCGGCCAGATTCTCAATGCTACCACCAACGGAAACAGCTCCAAGAACGTTAAGTTCTTGGTCAGCCCCCATCCCGACCACTCGTGTGGCCAAGCTGCCGCACACCAGTGGCCATTCAGAAATGCTCCAAAGCTATGGGCCCCCAACGCATCAGTGTATAAACACAACTGGTCGTCTGACCACCCCATCTCCTGAATCAACAGATTCCCGTTAAAATCTTCCAGGAAGATTTTCCACACCCTCAAATACTCTTTAACCTCTCTAGTCAAACGAATGTGAAATCTCTGGTCGGTGACTCCCACCGTTGCCAAAGATAGCCTCCTACAAAATACCCGCCCAATGGCTATAATCCGGCCTGCGAAATTCAATTTACCCAAGAGCGATTGCACCTAGCGCAGCAATACTTTTTTGCTCCTCAATACCCTATCGATCACCATCTGTAGATCCCGGATCTTATCATCCGGGAGCCTGCACTCCATTTTGACTGAATCCACCTCAATGCCTAGGAAACTTAACCTCGTGGACGGGCCCTCAGACTTCTCTGCCGCCACCGGGATACCGAAGTCCTACGTCACCTCCCCAAAAACCCTGACCAATAACTCAAAAACCTCTGATCCCGCCAGGCCGACAAACAAGAAGTCATCCAAATAATGCACTATGGAAAACTTCCCCGCCTTCCTTTTCACCACCCACTCCACGAATGAGCTGAACCTTTCAAAATATGAACAGGATATTGAACAGCCCATCGGGAGACAGAGGTCCACAAAATAAAGTTTGTCGAATTTACAACCCAAAAGATGATGACATTTTGGGTGTACCGGCAACAGGCAAAAAGCAGATTCAACATCCGCCTTTGCCATCAATGCTCCCCTCCCCGCTGCTCTTACCACCGCCACCGCCTTATCAAAGGACGGGTACTTGACTGAAACTAGCTCCGAATCAATGCCATCATTCACTGACCACCCTTTCGGGTAGGACAGGTGATGGATAATCAGGAATTGCCCCGGAGCCTTCTTAGGGACCACCCCCAGCGGAGACACCCTCAGGTTCGGCAACGGCGGGTCCCGGAATGGACCTGCCATCCTACCCAATTTCACCTCCTTCCACAACTTTTCCCTCAAAATCTCCGGGTACTCCCTGCCCGACTTCAAATTCCCCCCAACCCCCAACCCCACTTGCTCCTTGAATGGGATCAGGAACCCTGTGCTAACACCAGTCAAAATCAATTCCGCGTCCTCTGCGTGCCCCCGCTCATGGGCGTACTCCCCTAACCTCAGCGCCATCCTTTCTACTTTCACCGGTGTCCGTGCCCGGTGGACCCACCTCCACTGCCCGTGTCCCGGGTCTCCCTTTTTGAAACACTTTGCCCCGGAATGAATCCCGCCGCAGATGGAACATTCGTGCTTATACTTGCACGAGGCCCCGAACCTACACTAACCTTCATTGAACTGGAAACAAAGGCCTTTACCTGCTCCACCGCCCCCGCTTGCCTGTCCGTAGTTCTGAAAGGAATAACTCCCCCGTAAGGGGGTCATCATTTCTAACCAGATCCCCATGTCCCTGTCGTCCCACCTCATCTCGGGACGAACCGCCATGCGCTGCCTAAATCCCTCATCGTACCTCCACCATGCCATCCCCCTATAAGTCCTGTATGCACTCGATATTTCATCGAAATAACAGAACAAATGGGCACCCTGCTCCGGGAATTTCTCACAGACCACGCTAGCCAAGATACAGGAGGCCCGGGACCAATTCCCAAATGTCTTAGGAATCCTCCTCCTCCTTCTTTTCCTTCTCTTTCTCGTCCTCCTTCACTTCCAATACATGCTCCAATGGCAGTAAGGAAAAAATCTCCACAAATTCCCTCTTCCCTATCTTCTCCCTCAACTCGCTCGTTAGATGGATACCCAGCACTCCCATCGAGCATAAGCAAGGTCTCCGAAGGGCCCCTTCCGGTACCCGGGTAACCTCCCCTCCACTTGCCGTCGCCGCAGCTGCCCGCTCTCCCCTCCTGTCTGCGGTACTGCGCTCGGAGTCTCCACTCCTGATGCTACCCAAGCTGATGCCACCGCGCTCCCCGCGTTACTTGGCTTCTCCAGTGCCAACAATAGACCCTTTAAACCTGCCACAATTGTCTCTCTCTCTCTCCACTACCCGAAACACTCACCACAGGCGCCCCCCCAGCCACCACCTCACCTGCTGGCTGCTGGCCCGTCACTGGATCACTCCCTCGCTCCGCCACAGGCTCCCTTCTACGATCTCTGTCACTCTCCCGGCCTCTGCTGGTGTTGAGCCTCCTGCATACAATGTCCCGCCTTGCAGGGGAACGCCCCCTGCTGTGTCTGCTCCGCCCTGGATCTCTCTCCATCCGTCCCCACGTCGGAGAAGTACTTCGGCCACCCCCGCTAGGCCGTCTCAGCGGGGACCTCGACCTCCGGCATCCGCTGGACACCCCAGCTCTGACAGTGGACAAGACACCACTCACTCTTCTGCTCTCCGCCCCTGCTGGCTGTGAGGGAGACACATAATAAAGATCCTCCCTATCCCCTTCCCTGCTAACTCCTGCCCCACTCTCTACATTCCCTTGCCCCTCTCCCCAGCTCTCCATGGAGGAGACAACAACTGCAGAAGCTGCGCCAGAGCAGACAGATCCCCTACCTGGCCAGCCAGGTCCCGCCGATGTGCCCTCTAACGGATCATCCTCCTCATCGAAGTTACCACTGGCCTCCAGGCCCAGAGGCGGCTCCGTAACCGGCTCCAGCTGTTCCGCCACCTCACCTCTCCTGGCTTCTGGCACCGCCACACCCCTCCTGTCCACCTCCTCCGATCCTGTAAAGGAACCAACAATAAAATATCTCTTTAAACTCCCTTCCAGCCCCAACCTATTCCCAGGGAACCCTTTCCTCGCCCCCCCCCCGAACCTAACCCCAGCCTACTGATCAATTATAAACTGCCCTCCCCCCATCTGGATCCATACACCCCGTGCATGGGGGGGGTTAGGGGGGGGTGCAGACTGCATAGACATCCTCTGGTTACCCCCTCCTACCTGACATACACCCCACCCACCCCTTCAACAAACATACCCCTCCTACACCTGACTCCTATTTCTTATGTTATACTCTATAATTTATTTATTTTCTTTTTGGAAAATTCAAAGAGTACCACCCCAGCTCTCCTCCGCCCCATACAGGGGCCCTAACCACTGTGACAACCCCCGGCTTCTCCTACCTCCCATCCTGGCTTAAATTCTGAAACCCCGGACCCTCCCTACCAACCTGTCACCTCAAAACCTACCCAGGCTTGTGTTGCGGCCTACCGCATCCTGCGCAACCGGCATAAACCCATAATCTAGAGGCCTTGCTCGCTACCTACCCCCCCCCCCCCCCACAACTCCCTTATGCAATTGGCCTTATCCCGGCCTTCCTGTATCCCCACCCGTAGTCAAAGGCCCATTTTCTATGGCCTCATTAGCGGCCTGCCCATACTCCCTATCACCCGCTTGGCAATTGCTTATACCAGGCCTTATATACGGCCTCCTACTCTGCCCCGCCTCCGCTCTCCAAAATACTCCCAGGCCTTCACTAACGGCCTCCCCTCCTCAGCTCAACCACCTCAAATTGCCCCCTAGTCCTTATGTATGGCTTCCCCCTTTACCCTGAACCCTGTGGATCAAATACCCCCTGCAGCCATGCTCCGGTCGGGCCATCTTGCCCCATATGTCCTCCTTTGCCCCCTAGGCCTTATGTACGGCCTCCCCCTTTACCCTGAACCCCGTGGATCAAATATCCCCTGCATCCATGCTCCGGTCGAGCCTTTATATCCTCCTTTGCCCCTGTAATAGGGCCCCCATGCATTCGATAGCTCAGTGCTACTTACCGGTCCCTCCGCCGCTCCTCCTGGCTCTCGCGGGCCTCCTCCTACCGCGCCCTGCTCCTCACAACGTCACCCGTCTATGATGTCATCGGCCAGCGCCGTTACCGGCCGCACCTCCACCGCCGCTCCGGACTGACGACTCCTTACCGCATCCGACCTCGCTGTCACCGCTGTCTGGCTGTCAGGCCCACCACCACCACTCCTCAGCCTGCTGCCGTATCCCTCCGGACTGAGCCGCTCTGGAGGCCTCGACCTCCTGGTCGGCCGTACACCGCTCCGGTCTGCTGGCGCACCGCCAACTGGGACTCCCTCTGGTTCTGCACCTCCTTGCAGCCGTTCCCGGATCCATTGCTCCCCATTCCTCCGGGCAACAACAAGCAGCTCCTGCAAAAGGCTCTCCATCCTGCTGGACAAGTCTCAAAACACCTGCCGTGCTGCTCCTGAAATGGATTGTGACATCTGCAAGCAGGGGAGGGTTACTTAACCCCTCCTATCCTGCTCCACCCCCTCCAGCGGAACCATCCATTCCATATTGTAAGTAGGGGTCAATGTGCCCTAATTCCATTGCACTCAAATGGGCTTTTCTATCTTTTTAAACAATAACAATTCTGGGAGTAGAGGCCTTCCAATCAAACCCATAACTTTGGCTTGGTCATTTCATTTTACCACCACAGGTGCATATAGCCAGGTCACCTGCGCAGCACACCTTTGTTATTGCAAGGCAGCTTAACCTTAAAAAAAAAAAAAAAAAATAGGACGTTCCATGCTGTCCTAACTGTGCTGTGCTTTAGCGCCATCAGGACAGCATGGAACATCCTAGCCGTTAAGCTGTGCTGAAGCCAACAGCGCTTACTGCATGGGAACAGGTCATGGTGGGTGTGCCTAGCGTGGTAGGCTCGCCCCCCGACCCAATCCCATCATTGAAATTTCAAAAACGCATGCACGGTTGCAAGATTTTAATTTGTTTATATCGGAACATTGTTCCGATGTAGACAAATTTGACCCAACATGAAAGGGTTAAATAGAGGCGAAGGAGCACTCTTCTTATTTGGCAACTGGAAGTGAACTGCTTACTGGCTGTAACACAACATTGTAATAAAAGAAAAAATACAGTTTTCTAAGGGCATCCAGGGACCCCGTCTGTATATATGTACCACAGGGATAAAATTAAAACTATCTAACGCAAACCTGGAGGATCAATTGGGAAGCCTATTTCAATACACTAAGGCTTATATTAAAAAACAAAACACATTTACTGTCCCTTTAAGGCTATCATGATGGGTATGAAGCAGATTTGGGATCAGCTATACATGATGGGTGCTTCTAGGCATAAGTTACACAGGATTCCCCTTGTTTTTCTTGCTGATTCAAAGCTGGAGACATCACCTTTATCACATGCGCTCACTGAACTTTGAACTGTTACCTAAGTAATGTACCCCCCTAGGGCAGGGTTTCCCAAATGTAGACTTTAGGACCCTTAACAGGCCATATTTGCATTAGATCTTAACTAGAGCACAGGTGATAACCCATCAGCTGATTAGTTCACCGGTGTTCTAGTTAAGGTATTATGAATATTTGGCCTGTTAAGGGTCCTGCGTATTGGTGTTGGGAAACACTGCCCTTATGATTACAAATGATCTCATTCCTCACATAAGTTTCTTGGCTCTAAACCAAAATAAAGAGTGCAGTTTTTTTTCACAAAATAGAAATGAAAACATTCAGATCATAGAACATTCCGTGAAGTTTGTCACTTCAAGGACATCTGATAAGAACCCCAAAGTGTCAAATGTCTTCTGAGGCTCATGTGACAGACACCTTTCCCACAAGCTAGTAAATATCTATTCATCAGAAATGACAAAATAGCAGTGAGATGATCTCACAGGAATTATTTAAGTTAAGCAAGAATATTTTGTTTTTTATAGGTTACGTATAATGTGTTATCAATTTGTTGTTCAGATATTTTCTTTGGTTGTTGTGAAAACAGTTTATTAATTAATAACTATGAAATTAATTAAAAGTTAACAAAAAGTAACGTTACACAAAATCCAGATTCTAAGAACAGAGGCAGGAAAAATAGTATTTTTACACTGTTATCATGTGATGACCAGTTAGACAGCTAATTTAGATTAAAGGGACAGTCTAGTCAAAATTAAATTTTCATGATTCAGATAGGGCAATTTGAAACCACTTTCCAATTTACGTTTATCATCATTTATTTGTTTAGTTCTCTTGGTATTCTTTGTTGAAAACTAATCTAAGTCCTTGAAGGCCGGCTCTTATTTCAGTGCATTTTGACAGATTTGTACTGTTAGATAGTGCTAGTTCATGTGTGCCATAGAGATAACATTGTTCTCACTCCCCTGGAGTTATTTATGAGTCAGCACTGATTGGCTAAAATGCAAGTCTGTGGGGGGGGGACGAAACAAGGAGGCAGTCTGCAGAGGCTTAGATACGAGGTAATCACAGAGGTAAAAAGTATATTAATATAACTGTGTTGGTTATGCAAAATTGGGGAATGGGTAATAAAAAGGGATTATCTATTTTTTTTAAACAGTAAACATTCTGGAGTAAACTGTCCCTTTAATAAACTGAGGCATTCGAAAATTGTGCTTCTGTCTCAGCAAAAATGGACCAATATCCATTCTAATATTTCAGTTACATGCTCTATATGGTTAGATGAAATGATTGCATCAGCGAGCAGGGCGGCCTGATCTATTGGACACATTGTCACAGATAAAAGGCATGCGTTTGTGTAAGGACCTGCATAAGCCTTCCTCCCATCCATCCCCTTGATGTGAAAGAGAAATAAGTAGAAAGAATGGAGGGATCCAAGTATCGAATGCAACAAGTGGTTTATTCAAGCATACAGGTGTGATGCACACAGTAGAAGGGCAGCTGCAAGATATCTGACGCGTTTCGCGCATGCTGAGATGCGCTTCATTAGAGATCCAACACGCATAATACTCATTTGCACTATACGTCGCTCTTCAGCACTTTTTGACATTTCAGTACTCACGCTATAAGGGATATTGCATATACGGGATATATACACATTAGAGTGACAGTCTATATCTCATGTGCATGAGAAATGCAAGCTTCTATTTCACATAATCTGGCAGTGGCCATCAGACATGGTTGTGCAGATGTGATGCTATTGTACAAAAGTGCATTAGCAATGTTTACTGTTAGCGGCCATCTTTAAATGACTCTGCTAGTACTTAAAGGAGACACACTTGGCTGGTTTGCAGGAGCATAACTGTAGTGGAACTGGAGTGCTGGGTAAAGGGGACCTTAACCTTTTTTTGCCCAGGAGCCCTATGGGTTGTCAGTCTACCCCTTTTAGCGATTCAAGCTTGTTTTAAATGTTTAAGCCCTTTTCCTGGAGTTAATCTCACAGGTAATGTCCAGCTTGGAAATTTTAAGTCTAACCGCTCCTAAACAGGAAATGGCTGGTTAGCCAATCAGAAGTGGCAGTTGTGTGACCTCACCATTTTTTGCAATGCACTTACGTTTTCAGCTGTATATGCACATATGCCGTTAGCATTCAAACACCACAACTTCTCAGAGTCAGCAGTGGCTTGAATGACACAAATTAAGTCTGAACTGATGCAACATACAACTGTGCAGACATGGTATTTGAATCCTTATCCCAGTCACACATAGCATATGTGTGTATGCACCTGAAACTCTAAGAATCCTGATCCCACTCACACGTAGCATGTGCCCATGCACATGTCATTTTTTTCAGTTTTAATCGCTTTAAAACATTATACACCAGGTTAAAATAATAACAAAAGGATCACTACAACTATGTATTTTTCTGTTCAAATGTCATCCATACATTCACAACACAATGTGAAAATGTAAAAAGTGACTATATACTTACATATAGAATATGGTTAGAGAGAGGAAAAAAAAAAAAAAAAAAAAAAGGGAGAAATATTTATCCATTAGACATTGTTCAGAGAGTAAATAGATTTGCCAAGGTAAGTGCACCCCCCTCTATATCAAAAATAAAAATGACCACGCAATTGGGACCTCCCATAAGAAGCAGTGTCTGGTCTTATCAATATAAAGAGTAACATAAATCTCCAGATATCATAGGGTTGATATAACATAAAATGTATATACTTATTTTGCATGATTCTTGCTGTAGGTTAAAAAGTGGGCGTTAAATCTCTCATTTGTTTTTTTCCCCCATTTATATTATTATGTTGAGGACATTACTCTGCACCTACCACCTCAGAATAATGTCTATAAATGGCCATACAGTCTCAGTACACAATACCAACATGTCTAAATCTTTTTGTTCAAAAATAAAACACAGCCTGGAAAATAAATTGACTATATTTTTTTTATTAAGTACCATGAAAAATGAACGTGTACAATAAAAAAAATCTAACACATATAAAACAAATAAAAATAAATACCCAGCTTGGTGTTTGTGGCTCCACCAGATCTCATCATTATGAGCACGTTGATTAAGTGGTGGAAAAATGCACAATTACCTATAGTACCAATGGTTGGTAGTCTGTAGGGCATCTGTTGGTTTTATCCCGTAGTTAATATGATGCCCGGAAGCTTGAGTAGCAATTAATAATCTAATAAGGCATCAGGTACTATTTGCGATTGACAAGGGCCATGTCCAACTTTCAGGGACTTGGACCCACGTATTAAAAGGGACATAAAACCCAAGTGTTTTCAACAACATTCAAATGTACTTCTTTTATCTAATTTGATTGATTATCTTGATATCCTTTGTTGAAGAAATAGCAATGTGCACATGGATGAACCAATTACACAAGGTATCTTTGTGCAGCCACCAAGCCTATTTAGAAATGTTTTTCAACAAAAGTATATCAAGTGCATGAAGCAAAATATGGGAAAGTTGTTTAAAATTGCATTTTCTTTCTAAATCATGAAGAAGAAAAAATGTGGGTTTCATGTCCCTTTAAGTCAACGTCTCACAAGTTGTGCCAGTTGCCTACATAAGACTTTAATGAAGATGCAAGTCCTGGTATTTGTGGATAATAAAATATATACTCTTCCTTCATTCTTTTAATTTATAGATCAAATGTGAAAACTTAAACATACAACAAGAAGGAAGATCGATAAGACTAAAGCAGATGAAGACCTGGACTCAGGACTTGTTGCTCTATAGGAAGAGAGCCAGGGCTGGTACGTAGAGACGAGCGTGTACACTCCAGGGCGATTTGGGTCAGCACAGCCTTCACCCCAGCTCACAATGCCAGCTTGGTACCAGACGCCATTCACTTGACAGGCGAGGGGCCCGCCAGAGTCGCCCTGCAATAAATAGATACTATGGCTCATCTTTATCATCAGTTAAGGGGACACAAAAAAACATTTTTTCTTTCACGATTCAGATAGAGCAGCAATTATAAGCAATTTTCTCATTTACTCCTATTAGAATTTGTCTTTGTTTGCTATCTTTATTTAAAGAAGCAGGAATTTAAGCTTAGGAGCCATCACATTTTTGGTTCACCACCTGGGTTTTGTGTCCCTTCAATATTTGACTGTTTTGTAACTTTCAGTGAGGTTAGGAAGCAACGATCTTATGGTGCAAATGATTCTGAAGAGCTCCAATTCTGATTGTCAGGTCAAAAAAGTGAAAATAAGGAGGTTATTAATGGTTAATCTTAAGTGTATTGAAATCCAATTATAAACAAATGATCATTTAAAATCAGCCGTAGTAGCGTTCCTTATTTATATTGTGTAATTATTTATGCTAATGAGCACGGCAGGTATTTATTTTACCATAAAAAGGTGCTGAACCAAATAAATGGAGCCCTAAATCTTTTACTTAAATACTTTTAAATGTTTCCTGTACTTTTTAAGCAGGGTTTTTTTTTTATTTTTTTTTTTCCTACAATTTCCTTAAATAAAACACAAGGTCAGACATATTTTATAGACTTAAAAGGACATTATACACTTGTTTTTTCTTTTCATAAAATGTTTTGTAGATCTATTTATATAGCCCATAAAGTTTTTTTTTTAAATTGATAGTTTTGCTTATTGTTAAATAACATTGCTCTGATTTTCAGACTCCTAACCAAGCCCCAAAGTTTTAGGAGAATACCGTCAGATACCTACTTCAGCTTGCTTATGTTTGTGTAAAGGGTCTTTTCATATGCAAAGGGGAAGGGGGGTCTGATATTTCCCACTTGCAGTGGGTGTTCCAGTAACCTTTTAAACAGAGCTAAACTGAGAGCTTCTAAGTAAGTTTTTAAAAAGGTTTTATACTGGATTTTTATATCAGTAACTGTGCACATTATTCTTTATAGTAGTGTCTATTACATGCAGTTACATGAAAATGAGTGTATACTGTCCCTTTAAAAAGGGACAGCAATTTTATATGTTCTGCAATAAAAACAATTTCAACTAAAAAGGGACAGCAAAGTCAAAATTAAACTTTTATGATTCAGATTGAGAATGGAATTTAATACAACTTTCCAAATCGACTTTTATAATCTAATGTGCTACATTCTCTTGGTATCATTTGTTGAAGAGCATACCCATGTAGGCACAGAGGCAGCAGTGCTGAATCATGAAAGTAGAATTTGGGGTCTAATGTCCCTGTTTTTTTGGAACACATTTGTGAAATGTTCAATACAGACACAGTTTTGACAACTCAAATTTAGAAGGGTCAGTAAACACCTTTTTAAATATGAAACATTTCTGTTTTGTTGCTGTTGAATAACATATCAGCCAAATCGGAACATTTTTACAGCAAATTAATATCTTGTTTGCTGCATTTGTTTTTTAATATAGTCAAACTCTACTCACCATTTGCCTTATTTGATGGAGCTAAATCAGACATTAGTCTGCAGACAACAAGACAAACAACTATCATATTGCTAGTATGAGTACATTGTTTAGCAGTATGTTATCTTTTAAAGACAACTAGGGACCGATATGTAGCAGTGTTAGCCTTGATAAGTCAGCAATGTGCCTTTACAGGTCTGAGAATGAAAAAAGCCTACATTTTTCAGAGCAGAATTACATGAAAAACATTCAAAATAGATAAAAATAAATAAATGAAGTTGTTATACTCTGCATAAGTATTGGCATTTAATATAAAATTCTGAAGGGGATTACTGTCCCTTTGTACGATGCCACCTACCTGGCAGGAATCCTTCTGCCCTGCTTTGTACCCAGCACATATCTGTCCCTCTAGGATTATGGGGAGGTTTTTGCTGACCGCGGAGTAGAGATGGTACATTTGGTTACAGGTGGTTTTGCTAATGATGGGGGTCATCACCTCTTGCAGGGTCCTTGGATACGGCAGGTTTACTGGGGGAAGATAAGACACACAGAAGATATAAGATGTATATATCATATTTTCATGTATTATAAAGATAAATCTAACCGGTTGTTACACTCTGGTCTAACTAAATAAAGCTACGCGGTGGGCGTAATATTGATTGATCTAACAGTAACGGAATACGGACTTGGGCCCTAACTAGTAAAGCACAGGCACAATTCTGTTATAAAACATTTGTTTACTAAACAAATACAGAATATTCTTCGTTCCCAGGTTGAGCGCTTCTCTGTTTTTATTTATGTAAATACAGAATATGGCTGCAGGTAGCAGCATTCTGATATTTTCGTCACCTGCGTTTAGTGTAAAAGTACAACACACATATCTAGATCAGCAGTAGACCGACTTACAGAGGGCACAGGTGCAAAGTCTTTTCTTGTGCCCCCCAAAAGGTAACTCATTAATAACCAATAGTAATAATATACATGCTGCTCTGTATAATGATTTGAGGAGAGACCGACATAGCACTGACCTGCACTACCTAAAGGTTCCCCTGCATTATTACTGTGCAAGCGCCTATTTATAGACTGGTTGCTATGGGCCCCCAGCACTCGGGCCCTGGTGCTACTGCGCTAATGGTAGTTCTACCCCTGATCTAGATTGTTGCGGTGCATCGCACTTTTACACAAATTAATCCGGCACTGAAAACTGATAAATGCAGGTTTAATAAATAAATGCAGAACAAGGATTCCGCCTATACCTACTAGCTTGAGCTATGACAATTTGCACACATATTACATATATATGCACACACACACGTGTATATATACACATACACACAGTGTGTCTCACAAAAGTGAGTACACCCCTCACATTTTTGTAAATATTTTATTATATCTTTTCATGTGACAACACTGAAGAAATGACACTTTGCTACAATGTAAAGTAGTGAGTGTACAGCCTGTATAACAGTGTACATTTGCTGTCCCGTCAAAACAACTCAACACACAGCCTTTAAATGTCTAAACCGTTGGCAACAAAAGTGAGTACATCCCTAAGTGGAAATGTCCGAATTGGGCCCAATTAGTCATTTTCCCTCCCCGGTGTCATGTGACTCAGTATTACAAGGTCTCAGGTGTGAATGGGGAGCAGGTGTGTTAAATTTGGTGTTATCGCTCACACTCTCTCATACTGGTCACTGGAAGTTCAACATGGCACCTCACAGCAAATAACTCTCCGAGAATCGTTGCTCTACATAAAGATGGCCTAGGTTATAAGAAGATTGCCAAGACCCTGAAACTGAGCTGCAGCACAGTGGGCAAGACCATACAACGGTTTAACAGGACAGGTTCCACTCAGAACAGGCCTCGCCATGGTGGACCAAAGATGTTGAGTGCAAATGTTCAGCGTCATATCCAGAGGTTGTCTTTGGGAAATAGACGTATGAGTGCTGCCAGCATTGCTGCAGAGGTTGAAGGGGTGGGGGGACAGCCTGTCAGTGCTCAGACCATACGCCGCACACTGCATTAAATTGGACTGCATGGCTATCGTCCCAGAAGAAAGCCTCTTCTAAAGATGATGCACAAGAAAGCCTGCAAACTGTTTGCTGAAGACAAGCAGACTAAGGACATGGATTACTGGAACCATGACCTGTGGTCCGATGAGACTGAGATACACTTATTTGGTTCAGAAGGGCAGCAACCAGGCAAGGAGTACAAAGACAAGTGTGTCTTGCCTACAGTCAAGCATGGTGGTGGGAGTGTCATGGTCTGGGCCTGCATGAGTGCTGCCGGCACTGGGGAGCTACAGTTCATTGAGGGAGCCATGAATGCCAACATGTACTGTGACATACTGAAACAGAGCATGATCCCCTCCCTGGGCCGCAGGGCAGTATTCCAACATAACCCCAAAGAAGCTGAGGGTAAAAGTGATGGACTGGCCAAGCATGACTCCAGACCTAAACCCTATTGAGCATCTGTGGGGCATCCTCAAATGGAAGGTGGGGGAGCGCAAGGTCTCTAACATCCACCAGATCCGTGATGTCGTCATGGAGGAGTGGAAGAGGACTCCAGTGCAACCTGTGAAGCTCTGGTGAACTCCATGCCCAAGAGGGTTAAGGCAGTGCTGGGAAATAATGGTGGCCACACAAAATATTGACACTTTGGGCCCAATTAGGACATTTCCACTTAGGGGTGTACTCACTTTTGTTGCCAACGGTTTAGACATTAATAGCTGTGTGTCGAGTTATTTTGAGGGGACATCAAATTTACACTGTTATACAGGCTGTACACTCACTAGTTTACATTGTAGCAAAGTGTAATTTCTTTAGTTTTGTCACATGAAAATATATAATAAAATATGTACAAAAATGTGAGGGGTATACTCACTTTTGTGAGATATATACACACACGTGTGTGTGTGTGTGTGTGTGTGTGTGTGTATGTATATATATATATATATATATATATATATATATATATATATATATATATATATATATATGGGAAAGGTGCTGCTGCTGGCTTGTAGCATTGACACTTGCTGGATGTTTAGCATTTCATGACTGCAGTGTTTGCAACAATAAGTAACATTGCTATAAACCTTGTTGCAGACATTACTACCAGGTGGCTAAAGAAACTTGCACGTTCCTGAGCTTTCCTAGTAATAAAGGTTACTAAAAGAACTGAGTAAAATTAATTATATAAGTACATTGGAAAGTTGTATGAAAATTCATGTCCTATCCAATCCATTTAAAAGGGACACTAAAGTCAAAATTAAAAAAAAAAAACTTTCATGATTCAGATAGAGCAGCAATTTTTTTTTTATATATATTTTATTTACAACGCCAGCAGACAAGTTACATAAATTGGAAAATAAATAATGAAAAAAGATCAAGACAACATATTTTTGTTATCTTTTACATAAACAGTTCTTGACTTTTAAAGTCTGCTTTTTTATCAATTTATATAACAAAAAAAAAACAAATATCTACCTACTTGTTTAGGCAAAACAAGACAATTCAATTAATAAACATAAACAAAAACAACAAAAACAGAAAAAACAAAAACAAAAACAGAAAAAACAAAAACAAAAAAAAAACAAAAAAAAAACAAAAAAAAAAAAGGGGGAAAGAAGGAAAAACCCCCGCCTCCATAGCCAAGAGGAAAAGCAAGAGGGAGAAAAAAAAGGGGAGGGGAAATTCAGCTCTTACTTCTAATACCAGATATTTAATTGTACCAGTTCTGAGTTTCTGAAAGGGAAAATGATATGCTCTATTTCACTTTCTGGGAAACTTTTAATGAAAACTGACCATTTTTTAAAGAATGTTTTAATATCTTTCTCCTCATTTATATTAGTATCTCTTTGCTCTAGCATACATTGTTTTTTAAGGCAATTTTTGACTTCTAATATTGTGGGGGCCCTGTGGTTCTTCCAGCATTTGATAATTAAATACCTAGCTGCTAATATTGAGAGTATTATTAGTTTTTCTTGAGGGTGTTGCACTTCTCCTTGTTTTATACAAAATATAACTAGTGTAAGTGTGAGACCCAGAGGGGAGGCTTTCAATGTATTATTGAACCAATATTCAAGTTTATGCCAGAATTGTCCAATTTTCGGGCAACTCCAGAACATATGTTTTAAATCTGCTGCTACTAAAGAGCATTTTGGGCACTTTTATATCCCTTTTGTGGAGTAAAGTATGCTCTGTGCAGTAGTTTAGTATGAGCTTCTCTCCAGGTTGCTAAAAGTGTTGCCTGGGATACTTTTCTTATAGATTTTTGAAGAAATTTTGGATCTATACTGCAGGGAGCGATTAGTCTGTTCCACTCCATTGTTAATTGATCTAGGAAAAAAACTCCCTTGATATTATTCAAAGATGTATAGCAAAAGGTGATAGACATGTGACCACTCTTTATTAATGCCAGCCAACTTTCCATCTTACCCATGTCCCAATCCCATCCTACCTTTTTAACCATTTCTGAAATAAAATGCCGCATTTGAAGATATGCAAAAAATTCACTATTTTCTAAATTAAACTCATTTTTTAGTTCCTCAAATGTTTTTACACAATGTATGTCTTTTCGGATAAATTGTTGGACCCTCCTTAGATCCTTAGTGTGCCATCTATCAAAGATTGCCAACTCTAAGCCCGGGAGGAAATCAGGACTCCCCCTAATAGGCAAGTGTTGTGAAACATTGCAGTTAACTTTTAAGATAGTCCCGATCTTCCACCACGCTCTAATAGGATTTGAAATCATTTTAAGTTTCTTGATTTCTGGCGGTAATCCTTTTGGTTCACAATGAGCCAAACTTATGGGAAGAAACGGGTGACAGATGTTTTCATCTACTAGGTTACTGGTCACATAATTTTTTATGCAAA
The DNA here is from genome assembly GCF_027579735.1 of Bombina bombina. NCBI lineage: Eukaryota > Metazoa > Chordata > Amphibia > Anura > Bombinatoridae > Bombina > Bombina bombina. The sequence goes on from NC_069509.1 coordinate 27,920,600, forward strand.
ACCAATCTGTCACTGTGCGGGCTAAGAAAGCTAAATTGTATAACCTTATATCCGGGAGGGCTAGCCCTCCAAATTCTTTCCCTACGGAGAGCTTGGGTATTGATACCCTGGATCTTTTCCCTTGCCAAATAAAGTTTCTGACTGCTGAATTGAGTGACCTGATGTCTTTTTCGAACAAGAGTATAGGGGTATTCTGTATGACATAAAAGTTTTGGAAGAAGAACCATTTTGTACAGCGCCATTCTCCCAGGTAGTGAAATTGGTAAATTCTGCCACATTTTTAATTTCTCTAGTATGATTGACAAGATTGGTGTTACATTCAATTTATAGAGATCTGATGGGTTGACTGGGATAGTAATACCTAAATATTTAAATGATTCTTTCACCTCCTTAAATGGGCAATTTCTTAGCGAGTCTTTTCTTTTCCTTAACCATAGAATCTCTGATTTGGATGCGTTTATTTTATAGCCGGAGAAGGACCCAAACCTATCTATTATGCGCATGAGTTTAGGGATATTTTTCTGTGTATTTGATAAATAAAGAAGTACATCGTCCGCATAGAGCGCAATTTTCAATTCATGTTTAGTAATTGTGATCCCTTGAAGGGAATGTCTGACTTTTATTGCCAAAGATTCTATTGCTACATCAAAAAGGAGAGGAGACAGGGGGCAACCCTGTCGCGTGCCCCTCCGAATTTCAATTTCTGACGAGAGTTATTTATAATCAGTTTTGTAGAGGGACTTTTATATAAATTTTCTATAAAGCGAGGAAAATTGTCTGTAAATTTAAATTTGTCAAGAGATGTGAATATGTGGTTAAAATAAACTGAATCAAAAGCCTTCTCAGCATCGATTGCGACTATTGCCAGATCTGAATCACCCCCTATCTCCTCCCCAATGTCCGACTTCAAGATTGAGTATTCTGTTATTGTTAATACCTCTCTGATTTTAGATGCAGAATTACGATGCTTAAGAAACCCTGCTTGATCCCTATGAATAATATGGCTGAGGCAGCTCTGTAATCTACTAGCTAAGATTGAAGCTAAAATGTTAAATTCTGTGTTCAAGAGGGCTATAGGCCGATAGGACTCTTTTTGGGTTGGGTCCTTCCCTGCTTTAAGCAATAGTGTTGTGAGTGAGGCTGTGAAACTAGCTGGAATAGTTTTGCCCTTTATATAAAAATCATTGTATAAGTTACACAGATAAGGGCCCATTTCTGGGGCAAGAATTTTATATAGCTCGTTAGGGAGCCCGTCTGGACCAGCCGCTTTATAGAGTGACAGTTCAGAGATCGTTTTCCTAACTTCTTCCTCTGAGATTGACTTATTTAAATTAATACAAAGTTCTTCTGGGACTTCGGGGCAATTTAGCTCATTCCAAAAGTCTCAGGACTGCTCTGTGTCTGTGGTTCTTGAAGAATAAAGGTCTTTATAATATTTTGTAAAAATCTCTAAAATAACCCCAGGTTCAGTCAGCATTTGCCCTTCCTCTTGTATTTTGTTGATCATTGAAGGCTTTTTTTCTCCTTTAATCAGTCTGGCTAGTAATTTGCCCGACTTGTTACCGAACCTATACATTTTTGCCTGGAATCTGAGCTCTTTTTGAGTTTCTATAAACAATGCTAGGTCATCTCTTTCTTTTTTAGCTTTAGTGTATTTGGCCCAGTAAAAAGATGATTTGTGAAGGAGAAAACTGTTATATGAGTTTACAACAAAGTTAATAGCTTCCTTCTCCCTGTTCTTCAATTTCTTTGATATCTTTGCGGCATATGCTGTTATTTCTCCTCTGATAACTGCCTTTGCAGCACCCCAGAAGATTTCTGGCCTATCAATGTAATCTGAGTTAAATTGAATATATTCCATAAATTTATCCCTCAGGTGTTTTTTAAATTTGGCATCACTTGCTAGGTAATAAGGAAACCTGAATCTCGTTGCTACTCTCTTTGGGTTATTTAATTGTATCTCGAAGGTAATGGGAGTGTGATCTGAAATAATTATTGATGTAATTCCTGCTTTAGTGTTGTGAGAGCAGATTCTTTCATCTATCAAGAATAGATCTATTCTAGATAATGTTTTGAACGCCCTAGATATACAGGTATATTCTCGCTCATCAGGGTTTTGAGCCCTCCAAATATCTTTAACCGATAGGTTATGGAGAAGTTTTTTAAATATTTTTGTTTCTAGACTTTACCTGTCTGTTATTGCTTCTCAGTCTATCCAGTGGAGATTGAGGGGACATATTAAAGTCCCCGCCTAATATCAAATAACCTTCTGAGAGGGAAAGTGCCAGAGATTGTATTTGATTCCAGAAGTCATAGTTAAGTTCATTAGGTGCATATATGTTGAATAATGTATAAATTTGCTTAGCAATACGAATTTTCAATATCACAAATCTCCCCTCTGGGTCAGCCCTTACCTGCAGTATGTCATAGTCTACCCTCTTACCTAGCAATATCACCACCCCTCTTTTCCTCCTGATACCAGGTGAGGCAACTACCTCTTTTATCCAAGAGCCTTTCAGCTTCATCGTTTCTTCGATGTTTACATGTGTTTCTTGCAGAAACATTATATCTGCTTGAAGTTTTCGCATGTGAGAAACTATAGCTTTCCTCTTTATGGGAGTTGAAATGCCTCCAATATTCCACGATAACACTTTTAACTTATCTTGTTGCTTTGTCATCTTAAAATAAAAAACTTTGCTAGATAAAGGATAAAAAAGGTGATATGGTAACGAGAGAGAGGGGAACACAAAGGAAGGGGGAGAAAAAAAAAATAAAAAAATAAAAATGATGAAGGTTTCCTCAATTGTATGGCTGGAGAGGGGGACTAACCCCCCCCATCTCCCTAACTGGGAGGGAACTCCAATTTGCTATTACATCCATATTATTATTTTGCATCACCTGTCTTAACAACAGAATAAAAGAAAGAAGAAGAGAGGGCACTCCTTTATATTGTTCTTATCTGAGAGCCTCTTGTAATCAGAACACTTAACCTGGAGAATCTAATTCAGAAAATAAATTCTCGGCATCTTTTGCACTATCGAAAAAATGTATATTATCTCCCATATAGACTTTCAGTTTAGATGGGTATATTAACATTGCCTTATAACCTTTTTGAATGAGTTTTGTACAAATAGGTGCCAGTTCTCTCCTTTTTGTGGAAGTTTCCACTGAAAAATCCTGAAACAAAAAGATCTTAACCCCATCTATACTGATAGGTTGCTTCTTCCTGTAATGTTGTAATATTTTAATTTTGTCTAAATAATTCAAAAAACGTACTATAACTGGCCTGGGTCTGCTATTTTTGTTATCTGCCGGTGGGGGACCAATTCTATGAGCCCTTTCAATTGTTACCTGTGTATCTGGTATTTCTAGAAGATGGCCTAAAGTTTCTGTTACAAATTGAGATAGATTTTCATACTTCTTTCCTTCGGGTACGCCTATGATCCTAATATTATTCCTTCGGGCCCTGTTTTCTAGGTCTTCGAGTTTTAACTGCATTTTATGAATTTTTATAGCTGCATCTTCTAGCTTAGAATCTTGTACTACTGTGAGATCCTCTATATCTGATACTCTCTGTTCTACCTCTTGTAGCCTGTTTGAAAACTGTCTGATTTCCTGTGATAGCAAGACTATATCTTGCTTTATTTCAGTTTTTAAGGTTTCAAATTTAGGGGTCAGGGCTTCTGAGATATTTGTAACCAAGTCTTGCATATTAAACAAATCCTTTGTTGGATTTGGGTTTGTTACATGGTGAGCGTCTGCCACAGAGTCTGGGACTCCCTTTGTTTTTTTATCTCTTCTACCCGCCATGCTTGGGGACAAATTCTTAGAGGAAGTGTTGAGAAACTTGTCCATGTGATTCGTACGTGTGGGAAAAAATTAAGTTTATTATTATAGGGAACAACCCTTAGTGAAGAGTAGTGAAGTTGAATTGTGAGCGTGACTCTGTGAGTTTTAAGAGTGGATAGAGCTAATAGCTAAAAAAATAAAAATAGTGAGGAAGGTGGGTGAAAGAAAAACTAATAAATTACGTGACTATTCGTGCCTGTGTGTGCCGGGTAGGCGGGGAAAGAAAGGAAGGAACAAAAAAAAAGAAAAAGAAATCCCCTTTAAAAAACCATGTACAAATTGAGATTGTGTTAACAGATTTTAGCACTTTAAGAGTGAGTCTCAAATCCTGTGTCCAAATTGTCATTTTTAACTCTTAGTGCCTCGGACCCCCTGATTTATTACTCAGATAGGAAAATTTGACAATGGGGCTTACTACTTGTAGAGTATATTACCCCCTTTTACTTTTCTCGTTCTATTTGGTAGCCTAGCTCCCAATGGTAAGGTTCTTACTTCTTGTAATAAGATCTTCAAATTGTATTGACATTTTTACTCTGTTTGATAAAGTTAGATTAAATGGCCCCTTAAGAGATATAATATTATTTCTGATATTAAATTTGAAAACCTTATATTCAGGTCTTATATGCAAATTAATATTGTGTTCTAACCCTAATAAGGGAAAAAGAGTTAGCAATATAAAGAAACACTTTTTATTCTTATTGTGGTTCAGTTCCAAGTTGTCTGAGTTTATAATTAGGACTTTTTACTATTGATATGTCTAGATTATTGCTTCCATGCTCAGCTTTTTGAATATGTATCTTATATAAATGCAGGGAGATACAGATAGATACTGTTCATTGTAGCTGTTTTTAGCAACTTTTGTACTTTCGTTTTCCCTTTGAAATACTTCTTTTATTCTCCCCTGCTTCCGTTCCTTTGCTTGTATTTATTTTAACTTTAGGGTTAAACTTTTTTTTTTTGGTATTGTATTCCCAGGTCTCTCTCTTTTTTCTCCTTTTCCCCTTTCCTTCCTTTTTATCTATGCACAAAGATAAAATTATAGCAAAACACTTTGCGGCCCGAAGTAAAAGAAGTCTTAGCGTGCAGTACTTTAGACCTTTCTTTAAGTTCTGATTATATCTTTGCCTTTGTCCCCCTCCTTTGCACTATATTTTTTTTTCTTTTTTTATTAGCTTTTAACGGTGTTCCAGTGTATGCAAAAACTTGTGAGCTAGTTTCACTTTATGTACTCACCCTCCGGCGCTCTTCTGTGGTCACCAGGCCCAGGTATGTCCTTTTAGTTTCGGCCCTTTTTCTATGTGGTAGTGAGGAGCAGGGATCCGATGAGAAGTAGACCGCACAACACCAACCTCCTTACCCCAGCTCCTCCCGCGCAGCACCGGTGGGGGAGGAGGGAGCTCCGGTAAGTATTCTGTGTTAGGTTCTGTAACGGGATATGTATGTGTAACCTTGATAGTTGCCTTCTCGCTGCAACTCCCAGTAGCACTGCCGTTACCCGGACCCACTCGTACCTTCAACTCGTCTTGAGCGCCAGGTCACCCTCTCCCATGCAGCACCGGTGGGGGAGGAGGGGACCTGGTAGATATCTTGTGCTGAGTCCTGGAGCGGCAGTGAGTATGTTCAAATTAAGTAATTGCCTCCTTGCAGTAATTCCCGGCAAGAATGCCGTAGTCCAATCCCGCTCAAGACTTTAGCCCGGTTTGAAGGCGAAGTCACCCCCTCCCTCGCAGCATCGGTGGGGGAGAGGGGGGAGGCAATCCGTGATCCCTCTCCGTTTTTCAGGGCGCTCCCAGACGTACGCGATGGCCCGCAGTGGCCACACTTGGCAACCACGGCGGTCAGTCCTTAGTCTCTGCACCAGAGGGGAAGACTATCTGATCGATAACCCAGCAAGGGGGGACAAGGCATTGGCAATAGCAAAGTCAGTATCAGTCAGAGCTTCCAGCCGTGCAGGTAATTGCGTTGAGGAAAGTGTTAAATGCCGCACTTTTAACTTTGCTTTCTTCCAGCTTTGCAAAGAACGATTTGCTCTATTTACGGTCCCCTTCAAGTTAGGAGTTTGTAGTACCAGTGGGTTGGAATTTCCACTATATGTTCCGGCAGCATATGTCCCTTGCTGACCCGGTGGCAGCCCCTTTTCTCAGGGCTTGGCGCGTGAAGAACACCGCCAGGTGCGTTAGGGCTGGAGCACAACCACTCAGCCACCTATGCTAAGCTCCTCCTCCGGAACTCAGAGCCTAGAGCAGCAATTTTAAACAACTTTCCATTTTTACTTCCATTAAATTGTGCACAGTCTTTTTATATTTACACTTTATGAGTCACCAGCTCCTACTGAGAATGTGCAGGAATTCACAGACTATACTTATATGCATTTGTGATTGGCTGATGGCTGTCACATGATACAGGGGGAGTGGAAATAGACATAACTGAAAGTTGTCAGAAAAAAAAAAAAATTCTACTACTCATTTGAAGTTCAGACTAATTGCTATTGCATTGTCTTTTTCTCGTGCGCCTACTGTATTTACTGGTACTTTAAATTGTTTTAATGCAGTGCACAATAGCTAATCTCCCTCCCTCATTCCCTTGTTATTCTTTGTTGAAGAGATATCTAGATGATAGGTAGTGTGAACGTCTAAAGCATTGCATGACAGGAAATTTTGCTGCCATATAGTGCTCTTCCCAATGTATAACTTTATTGCAAAACTATATAGTGCTGCGGACACGTGCACACTCCTGAGTTTTAGTGTCTATAAAACAATGGGAGCTGCCATGTTGTAACTTAGGTTACCTTCTCTGCTGTAGCCAATTAGAGACAGCTATAAATAGGTCACTAGAGTGTGCAGCCAATGGCTGTTTGGAATATAACAGTGTTCTGTGCTTCCATTAAATGAGAATTATCCCTAAATCTCACAATAGAATAACAGACAAAAAGAGTGCGCTACAAGCTAATTACACCTTCAATAAGAACCAATATACTTTGAAAACAATTATTTATATTGATTGATATAATAAAAGATGGAATAAAAACTTTTAACGCCGTTATATTCCGTCATATTTACACTGGGCTTTAAAGCCGTTATGACGGAATAGAACGTCATATCAAACGGCTGTCCTGAAGCCTTCTGCGCTTCAAGGACTTGATCGCGGTCTGGAGGGCGTTCCTAGGGTTGTAGGGACGCCCCCCAGATGCGATCCAATAATTGAAATCTCGCGAAAAAATTTGGGTTCAGTGTCCCTTTAATCTATGGTTTTTAACTCAATATATATTTTTTCACTCTGTATTCTTAAACAACGATACTTTTACAAGTTTTTATTCTCTCTTTTATTATATCAATCAATATAACTAATTATTTTCAAAGTATATCGGTTCTTATTGAAGGTGTAATTAGCTTTGTAGCGCACTCTTTTTGTCTGTTGTTACCACCTTTTTGACCGCTGTACTTTGCACAATACAGAGCAGAAGCTTTTACATCTGTTTTAAACTTACAGAGATATAAAAAGCCCATAGAAATAATACGGAGAAATCCAGCCTAAGAAAAAAATAAAAAAAAAAAAAAAAAAAAAAAAAAATGTACAGCTCCCTCTCTGTATAGTGCAGCTAAACTCGAGCGCATGATACGGCTTGTTAAGAAAACAGCAATATGCGAACGTGCACTGGTTCTGTCACAGGGTGCAAGAATACGTCAATGCCAACAGTGTGAAGATGCAGAGCTTCACTGATAAAGGCTTCATAGACACAGCATTGTCGCATAGTACTGTAGTTTTACCCAGCAGTTTAATGTCCATTTAAAATGGATTAAAATTTCCCTTTAAAAAAAAAAAAAAGTCAAAATATCAACTATTTTATTCTAAGATTTGAACTCTCACCTCCAGATGTGGTGGCCCCCCATCCAGTTACCCAGCATTCCATTCCCTCAGGGAAGGTCATAGACGGAGAGGGCACACAGACGGGCAGGATGTATTCTGTGTAGGTGACCGGGCTGGATAGCTTTATTAGAGCAATGTCTCCAGATGTCCCTGGTCCTGTGTATTGGGGATGTATGGTTATACTCTGCACACTGGAGGTGACCTCATGACGGCTGGTTAGCGAAAGCTTGTACGCTCCCAGGCGCACTTGGTAGAATGACGGTGCCGTAGAGCTGGGAGGAAAAACAAACAAATTACCATAAATAGGGAAATCTCAGGTATTACAGATTGTGATTAAGTTAAATTATCATACGGATGTAGGGTTGTGACCTCAGCCGTGTATTCCTGAGCACTTATGAGTTACACATGCTGCAGGGTGGGACATGAATTACACAGTAGACTTGGGCATGATCGAAAAATTTGTTTCGTATCTATTCGGATTTTTTCTAATTTCGGTTCGGATCGATTCGGAAAAATTCGAATGAATTAGTTTTGGATTCATTCGGATTCGAATAAATTCGGAAATTGGGAATTTCGGTATGTGTTAGGTGAGATGTGCTGTGTATTAGACTAGTATTATGTACTGTATATTAGGTGTAACCCATAGCAGAGTGATATAACCTAATATACTGTACAATACTAGTGTAATACACGGCCATCCGAATCTACCGAATACATCCGAACTAATTCGGTAGATTCGGCACTATCTCAATTCGGAAATTCGAATTGATCCGAAACGAATCGCACATGTCTATTACACAGTACAGAATACAAATAGTGACACTGAACAGCACAATACAGGTTACTCCCTGCAGCATGTAGGGTTGTCACCTCAGCCGTGTATTCCTGGACACTTATGAGTTACACATGATGCAGGGTGGGACATGAATAGTGCTGCCCAGGGTCACTATGTGTGCGCTGCCCAGGGTCACTATGTGTGCGCTGCCCAGGGTCACTATGTGTGCGCTGCCCAGGGTCACTATGTGTGCGCTGCCCAGGGTCACTATGTGTGCGCTGCCCAGGGTCACTATGTGTGCGCTGTCCAGGGTCACTATGTGTGCGCTGTCCCGGGGCGCAGTGCATGTTGCCCCTTTGCACACCCTGCAGCATGTGTAACTCATAAGTGTCGGCCGAGGTGGCAGCCCTATATGGATCCCATCTCCTCAGTTACACCTCTATAGTCACAAAGTGTTAAACAAATCCACAAAGTGCTAAAAGGGACAAACCAGTCTTATGTTTGTACTTATCTAAGGCTCCTTACCAGCTATTTGATTTCCAACATTAAAGGAACTAAAAGGAAAACTTAGGTTACAAAAGTTGCCATTTGGTTGTTTAAAAAAAAAAAAAAAAAAAAAAAAAAGTAAGGTTTGTGTCCAGATAAAACACGGCCGAGGTGCAACACCTTAAACAAATGGAAGAGGTGTTTAAAAAAAGGAGACAGTAAAGTCAAAATTACACTTTCATGATTCAGATAGAGCAAGTTTCCAATTTACTTCTGTTATCTAAGTTCCTTTCTTCTCTTGGTATCCTTTGTTGAAAAAGAATACCTAGGTAGGCCAATGAGCATCAATGCACTAACAGGAGCTAGCTGCTGATTGGTGACATCACATATGTGCCTAGTGTCATTGGCTCACCCGGCAGCTAACTCCTAGTAGAAGATTGCTGCTCCTTCAACAAAGGATAAAAAGAAAATGAAGCAAATTTGAAAATATACGTAAATTAGAAAGAAGTTTAAAAGCAATATGCACTGTCTGTCTAAATTTTCCTTTATGGACCAGTTAATGCAGTAGATTTGGATAATAAACAAATGCATTATAAAAAGGCAATGCAATAGGACTTAGTCTAAACTTCAAATGAGTTCTGTCTATTTCCACTCCCCCTGTACCATGTGACAGCCATCAGCCAATCACAAATGCACATACGAAAATTCTGTGATCAGTGAGAGCTGGTGACTCAGAAAGTGTAAATATAAAAAGACTGTGCACATTTTGTTAATGGAAGTAAATTTGAAAGTTGCTTAAAATTAAATCATGAAGTTTAATTTTGACTTAAGTGCTCCCTTTGTTGTTGCTGCCATAGAATAGAACAAAATCTTGTCAAACTCGTTCATTAACCTCTATTTTCATTCTCCCAGTGATCTAATAAAATGATAAAAACTAATACTCACTATTCAAAGCAGTGTGCAGCGGTCATTACCCACTCCCTGGAGATCAGGGACCCTCCACAAATATGGGAACCTTGGTACATTAGGCTGATCTGCCAGGGCCAATGTCCTTCTGCAGCATTCATCCCTCCAACTATCCGACTGGACACAACTGGTGACCCGCACAGCAGGGGCTCGGGGGTGACAGATGGGGCGAGGGAGGTTACTTAAGCAGAAATAAAATGGTATTTTTACAGCAGAATACGATTTGTTTAACATGCAGAGCAGACAATGCAGCGTTTCTTCACCTTTGTCCTGCGCAGCACAGCGTACGATTAACAATTCCACTATTAAAGCTAAGGGACACGATACTCATATTCTACCCTGTATAAGGGACACGATACTCATATTCTACCCTGTATAAGGGACATAATACTCATATTCTACCCTGTATAAGGGGACATAATACTCATATTCTACCCTGTATAAGGGGACATAATACTCATATTCTACCCTGTATAAGGGGACATAATACTCATATTCTACCCTGTATAAGGGGACATAATACTCATATTCTACCCTGTATAAGGGGACATAATACTCCTATTCTACCCTGTATAAGGGGACATAATACTCATATTCTACCCTGTATAAGGGGACATAATACTCATATTCTACCCTGTATAAGGGGACATAATACTCATATTCTACCCTGTATAAGGGGACATAATACTCATATTCTACCCTGTATAAGGGGACATAATACTCCTATTCTACCCTGTATAAGGGGACATAATACTCATATTCTACCCTGTATAAGGGGACACAATACTCATATTCTACCCTGTAGAAGGGGACACAATACTCATATTCTACCCTGTATAAGGGACACAATACTCATATTCTACCCTGTATAAGGGACACAATACTCATATTCTACCCTGTATAAGGGGACATAATACTCATATTCTACCCTGTATAAGGGACACAATACTCATATTCTACCCTGTATAAGGGGACATAATACTCATATTCTACCCTGTATAAAGGACACAATACTCATATTCTACCCTGTATAAGGGACACAATACTCATATTCTACCCTGTATAAGGGACACAATACTCCTATTCTACCCTGTATAAGGGGACATAATACTCATATTCTACCCTGTATAAGGGACACAATACTCATATTCTACCCTGTAGAAGGGGACACAATACTCATATTCTACCCTGTATAAGGGACACAATACTCATATTCTACCCTGTAGAAGGGGACATAATACTCATATTCTACCCTGTATAAGGGACACAATACTCATATTCTACCCTGTATAAGGGGACATAATACTCATATTCTACCCTGTATAAGGGACACAATACTCATATTCTACCCTGTATAAGGGACACAATACTCATATTCTACCCTGTATAAGGGGACACAATACTCATATTCTACCCTGTATAAGGGACACAATACTCATATTCTACCCTGTATAAGGGACACAATACTCATATTCTACCCTGTATAAGGGACACAATATTCATATTCTACCCTGTATAAGGGACACAATACTCATATTCTACCCTGTATGAAGGGACACAATACTCATATTCTACCCTGTAGAAGGGGACACAATACTCATATTCTACCCTGTATAAGGGACACAATACTCATATTCTACCCTGTATAAGGGACATAATACTCATATTCTACCCTGTAGAAGGGGACACAATACTCATATTCTACCCTGTAGAAGGGGACATAATACTCATATTCTACCCTGTATAAGGGACACAATACTCATATTCTACCCTGTATAAGGGACATAATACTCATATTCTACCCTGTATAAGGGACACAATACTCATATTCTACCCTGTAGAAGGGGACACAATACTCATATTCTACCCTGTATAAGGGACACAATACTCATATTCTACCCTGTATAAGGGACATAATACTCATATTCTACCCTGTAGAAGGGGACACAATACTCATATTCTACCCTGTAGAAGGGGACATAATACTCATATTCTACCCTGTATAAGGGACACAATACTCATATTCTACCCTGTAGAAGGGGACACAATACTCATATTCTACCCTGTAGAAGGGGACACAATACTCATATTCTACCCTGTATAAGGGGACACAATACTCATATTCTACCCTGTATAAGGGGACACAATACTCATATTCTACCCTGTATAAGGGGACACAATACTCATATTCTACCCTGTATAAGGGACACAATACTCATATTCTACCCTGTAGAAGGGGACACAATACTCATATTCTACCCTGTATAAGGGACACAATACTCATATTCTACCCTGTATAAGGGGACATAATACTCATATTCTACCCTGTATAAGGGGACACAATACTCATATTCTACCCTGTATAAGGGACATAATAATCATATTCTACCCTGTATAAGGGAACACAATACTCATATTCTACCCTGTATAAGGGGACACAATACTCATATTCTACCCTGTATAAGGGACACAATACTCATATTCTACCCTGTATAAGGGACATAATACTCATATTCTACCCTGTATAAGGGGACACAATACTCATATTCTACCCTGTATAAGGGACACAATACTCATATTCTACCCTGTATAAGGGAACACAATACTCATATTCTACCCTGTATAAGGGACACAATACTCATATTCTACCCTGTATAAGGGACATAATAATCATATTCTACCCTGTATAAAGGACACAATACTCATATTCTACCCTGTATAAAGGACACAATACTCATATTCTACCATCCCTGTATAAGGGGACATAATAATCATATTCTACCATCCCTGTATAAGGGGACATAATACTCATATTCTACCCCGTAGAAGGGACACAATACTCATATTCTACCCTGTATTTGGGACATAATACTCATATTCTACCATCCCTGTATAAGGGGACATAATACTCATATTCTACCCTGTATAAGGGGACACAATACTCATATTCTACCCTGTATAAGGGGACACAATACTCATATTCTACCCTGTATAAGGGACATAATAATCATATTCTACCCTGTATAAGGGGACATAATACTCATATTCTACCCTGTATAAGGGGACATAATACTCATATTCTACCCTGTATAAGGGACATAATACTCATATTCTACCCTGTATAAGGGACATAATACTTATATTCTACCCTGTATAAGGGACATAATACTCATATTCTACCCTGTATAAGGGACATAATACTCATATTCTACCCTGTATAAGGGACATAATACTCATATTCTACCCTGTATAAGGGGACACAATACTCATATTCTACCCTGTATAAGGGACATAATACTCATATTCTACCCTGTATAAGGGGACATAATACTCATATTCTACCCTGTATAAGGGGACATAATACTCATATTCTACCCTGTAAAAAGGGACATCAGGAATTATCGGATGATCTGTTATTAAAATATTTTTAAAGGGGTTCAAGTATATATTTAAATTGAAGCCAACACAACAGTTGTGAAAATCTTCCACATCCCTATTGGTGAAAAAGGACAAACCTCTTCATGTCTTACAAAAACATTGGTTGATTTAAAGTAAAAGGAAAATCAGAATTAAACCTGCATGATTCAGATAGAGCCGGTCATATTTAGAATCTTTTAAATTCACTTCTATTTTCAAATGTGCTTTGTTCTCTTTGCGTATTGAAAAATAATTTGCACATATCCTACACTAGTGTGAGCCAGCTGCTGATTGGTGGCTGCATACATTTCTCTCTTGTGATTAGCTGGCTAGATATGGTCAGCTAGCTCCCAGTAGTGCAATGCTGTTCTTTTAGCAAAGGATAGGAGAACAAACAATTATATATAAAGATAAGAGACATCTAAACCAGTGCTACTCAACTGTTCTCAAGTTCCCTCAACAGGCCAGGTTTTCATTATAGCTGATCAGTAACCATGGTAACCAACCTGCTCTCACCCATCAGCTGATTATTTCACCTGTGCACTGGTTCAGCTATAAAGGAAACCTGGCCTGTTGGGGGAACTTGAGGACCGCGGTTGAGAAATAATGATCTAAGCCACCCAAAATGCAATGCAACAGATTTGTATTGCTGCTGCACAGATGATTCAGTTGCGGGGTCCTTACCTTCTGCTGCTGCAGCCCAGATCATTCCTACAAGAATAAATAAGAATATTAATGTCAGTCAGAGCAGTTTATGACAATGATATAAACACACCACAAAACATATGGATAGCGTAACTGAGCGTGAGCCCTTAGACCAAATGATTGCCACCCCCTTAAATATAGGCATAAAAGATTTATTTATTTTATTTATTAAATTATTGCATTGGTAAAAGGGTATAGCGCTGTGGAATCTGTTGACGCTCTACAAATAATAATAATAATAATAATAATAATAATAATAATAATAATAATAATTCAATTCCTTTAGAAAAGGACAATGATTTTATTTCAAATCATTCACTATTAAAGTGTGTGGGGATTGTTGTAGATAAATGCAATACTAGAGCCTAACCGTACACATCTTGTGAGCCAAAGACAAAAGGCATATGTGTGTAGCAACCATTAACCGGCTGTGCTGGAGCCTACCTAGGTATGCTTTTCAATAAAAGATATATAAAAAAAAGTCAACAGAAATGTAAAAACCATATTAATATTACATGCTCTATCTGAATCATGTATAAAGTATAGTGTATGTTTTTTTTTAATTAAAAAAATATGATTGAATAAAAATTTGAGGAGGAAAACATTTCCGAGTTTAATGTCGCTGTAATGTAAAAAAATTTGTAAATTCAGATATTAAGATGGTAAACATAAATCTACACAAAGAATCTGAAAGCGCAAACCACAGTAACGTATGGTATAAAATACAAAGTTAGTAGTAGCCATCAAAAGGGGTCATTATTTGTTTGTTTTTTTACAGCTCAAGAACCTTTGTGCATAAAAACGATAGTCATAGAAGTAGGGACATCTGCAATTACTATCGATTAATTGTTGTAATGTTACGTAAATTACTCAGATTGTAAAAACAGTGATAACTTCCAAAAAGGTCAATATCTTGATATTAGGATTACTGGATTATTTGTATTTTAAATGGAAATTAAAAGGGACATGAGCGTGACCAGGAAATCATTTCTGATGTGACGTGTGTGTGTGTGTGTGTGTGTGTATGTATCAAGCTTTGAACAAAGTTTCTGTTTAAATTGTTAATGTTGCATAGCTTTGACACAAAACAAATGTAATTGTACTGAAAACAAAACAGCCAAATATCACTGTCATGCAAAGCTCAAGAGGAGAGCGGGGCAGTGAGGATTGGAATGTCCTTGTATTTAGAGGTTTGAAAGAAACCTTAAAGTGACATTAAACACTTTGAGATGGTAATATAAAATGATAAATTGTATATAATAAAACAACTCTGCAATATACTTTCATTATTTATTTTGTCCTCCTTGCCTGTAATTCCATTCTGAAATTGTGAGCTTTTCAGCTCCTGTTAGAAATGGAAGTGCAGAACACTGTTAAATCCAGCACAACCATTGGCTGCACACTCTAGTGACCTATTTATAACTGACCCTAATTGGCCACAGCAGAGAAGGTAACACAAGTTACAACATGGCAGCTCCCAGTGTTTTATAGACACTAAAACTATACACTTATTTTGTCACTTTTTAAACAACTAATGAAACTTTAAAAAATACATCTACATGTTAATACACACATATCCTACACTAGTGGGAGCTGCTGCTGATTGGTGCCTGCACACATTTGTCTCTTGTGATTGGCTAACTAGATGTGTTCAGCTAGCTGTCAGTAGCGCAATGCTGTACCTTCAGCAAAGGATTACAAGAGAATGAAGCAAATTTTATCATAGAAGTAAACTGGAAAGTTGTTTAAATTTGTATGTTCTATGCGAATCATGAAATAAGTATTTGAGATTTCCTGTCGCTTTAAAAAACCTCTGGCTTTATTGCAAGTCTTTTGCCAGTTCATTTATATGTATTGATTTACATTAGTGTTGCACCTCGGCCATGTTTTCTTGGGCACTTATGAGTTACACAGGCTGCAGGGTGTGCAGGTAGGAACATGTATTGTGCTATTCAGTGTCACTATTTGTGTGCTATCCAGGGGTGCAATTCATGTTCCTCCCTACAGCATGTATAACTCATAAGGCCGAGGTGGCAACCCTAATTCCCATGTCAAAATTGAAAGGCATATGAATAGAATTGGAATTTTGGACAGCACTTCTGGGTGCTAGCTGAACACATTGAGTGAGGGGATGACGAGGTATGTTTGTAGCCACCAATCAGCTCTCAGTAATATATATATATATATATATATATATATATATATATATATATATATATATTATTTATAAACACACTTTTCAACAAAGGAAACTAAAAAATAAAGAAAACTTGGTAAAAATATATTGAGAAAAGTAACGTAAAATTGCAATCTCGTAACCATGAAATTTTAATTTTCACATCCATTTAAACTACATGTAGTAAAAGTAATGTAATGCACATTCAGTATAATTTAACTTTCCTGAAATCTAGCTTTGAAAAGGGTTGTGTTTACTCACAGAGAGATTGGAATGCAGTCAAAACACTGACTCTGCAACACGCTACACAGTAATAGCTTGATCAGTGCAGCAGCCATTTTACATGAATTCTTAACTGGTACTTGCAAGACAAAGGTGATAAGATAAACATGCTGATAGAGAGTTTTAAGTGAGTATATGTTCCCTGGTGCGTAAGGCAATACCAGTAAAATTATAGCTTTTAAACGTTTTACATAGTGTACTTTATCAAATAAAACATCCCTTTAAATGTAAGACACAGCCTTGTACTACATGTTTTATATATTAGCCACAGGGTTAGTGCCAATTTGTATACAGAGATATAGAGGAATCACCTTCCCAAGTTCCATTAATGTGTGAAATGGTCACTAAATTGTATAGGAACCACACCCATATCTGAGATAATCTTTTAACCCCTTGTGAAGTGACATTTCCCTACACAATGCATTCCACTGGGTTACAAATGAGTGTTAAATTGTAAGAATTGGCTATAAAAATAAACATAAAGTACTTACCCAGTATGAGTAGAAAAAGCTCAGTAAAAAACATAAATTGCATTTTTAAAAATTATTTGTTCCTTTCTGTCTTCAGTTGTTTCTGGAGGTGACAAATATATTTTGTAATTGCTACCGATTTTAGGAGAAATAAGTCTGTTTATGGCTGGACTCTGATACAAATCAGGGTGGGAGACTGTTAGCCAGAAAGAAGAAATACCAGTTTGTGCAGGTAGGTCACATTTGTATTCTATAGTGTTTAATTATTTTAACCTCTTAGTAACCAGAGAGGTCTGAAGTATATTGGTTAGTAGTTTTCTCTGGCACCTAAAAGGTTAACCTTTTACATACATGCAGGAACCAGAACACTTTAGTTTTATTCAGTTAGAAAGAACATTGTATATATTAATCATTATAAAATAACAATTTCACAGAATTAATTTGACATTCAACTTGATAGCAAATGTATTGTCAAAAAGCCCAGAGGTGGAAAAAAAAAACCTTTGTGAATGTGCTGCAAGATTTTTAAGAACCTTTTGTCCCCAGTGATACATATCAGTAAGTTGTGTAGGCGGTAGGTTGCCTATAGAAAATGTAAGAATCTAAATAACGCTGTGTATTGTAATGTGGTAAAGGTAGTGGATTCATGGAATAAACTTCCAGTAGAGGTGGTAAAAAATACAAATACATTAGAGAAGTTCAAGAATACCCAGGATATATATATATATATATAGCTATAATCAGAATCAATTAAGCACACACTCAGAAAGAAAAATGGACAAACTTGACAGATACAATCTTTGTTTCTACATAAATTTGGAGATCAAACCAATATGTGTAAAACAAAAATACATCCCAGTTCCTTGAAAGGATATTAAACCCAGAGATTGTAATATAAATTGTTTAATTGTAGAAAGAAAACAAAACAAAAACAATATATTATTAATATTTTTTTGGCCCTCAGCAGAAAAGGAAATCTAGATTACAACCATGGATAGGCAAGGTGTCCGTATATGGACACTGGTGTCCGTGACTAGCCCTTGCAGTGTCCACCACAACCTTAGTATATCTTTTCTTTCTGATTTAATAATAGGAATAACAAAAAATATATATGTAGTATTAATAAAGTTAGTCACTTGCCAAGAGACTGCTAGCAATATTGAGTGATAAGTTATGGAATAAATAAACCTGAGTGAAATACTGGTGTATCTGCATGTGTATAATAACACCCAGCTCTATACAAAGACACAGTAGTGACACTGGCATATGGGTATAGCCAGAGGAGGGCTGGTTATAGGATCAGTGGTATCTGTATCAGTATAATAACTCCCAGCACTATATAATGACACAGTAGTGACACTGGCTCATGGTATAGCCAGAGAAGGGCTAGTTATAGGGTCAGTGGTATCTGTATCAGTATAATAACACCCAGCACTATATAATGACACAGTAGTGACACTGGCACATGGGTATAGCCAGAGAAGGGCTAGTTATAGGATCAGTGGTATCTGTATCAGTATAATAACACCCAGCACTATATAATGACACAGTAGTGACACTGGCACATGGGTATAGCCAGAGGAGGGCTGGTTATAGGAGCAGTGGTATCTGCATCAGTATAATAACACCAAGCACTATATAATGACACAGTAGTGACACTGGCACATGGGTATAGCCAGAGGAGGGCTGTTTATGGGATCAGTGGTATCTGCATCAGTATAATAACACCCAGCACTATATAATGACACAGTAGTGACACTGGCACATGGGTATAGCCAGAGAAGGGCTAGTTATATGATCAGTGGTATCTGTATCAGTATAATAACACCCAGCACTATATAATGACACAGTAGTGACACTGACACATGGGTATAGCCAGAGGAGGGCTGGTTATAGGAGCAGTGGTATCTGCATCAGTATAATAACACCCAGCACTATATAATGACACAGTAGTGACACTGGCACATGGGTATAGCCAGAGGAGGGCTGGTTATAGGATCAGTTGTATCTGCATCTGTATAATAACACCCAGCGCTATATAATGACACAGTAGTGACACTGGCACATGGTTATAGCCAGAGAAGGGCTAGTTATAGGATCAGTGGTATCTGTATCAGTACAATAATACCCAGCACTATATAATGACACAGTAGTGAGACTGGCTCATGGGTATAGCCAGAGGAGGGCTAGTTATAGAATCAGTGGTATCTGCATCAGTATAATAACACCCAGCACTATAAAATTGTTTTTAATTTCAAATGTACCTTGGTGTCCTTCACTAAGGTCTGTACTTTGGAAAATGTCTGCCACAGCCTTTGTCTGTGCCTATCCCTGATTACAACATGGCTTCTCCCATTGCTTTACGGACACTAAAATGTAACAATTATTTTTTCAATATTTAAACAATAAATAGTATTTTATAAATACATCTGTGTATTATTCTCAGGCTATTTTTTATTTTTTTTGCTTTAAATATATCATTCAATCTAGCATTTATTTAGGGTTTAATGTCCCTTTAAAACTGACCAAAGGGTTCTGCTGATCAGGGTAGTCAGACAATACCCAGGTTTAATAGATTACAATTTTAAAGCAGAGACGTTTGTTTCATTGTTGAATCTATAAAGGGCATTTTTGTTTTTTTGTTGTAATAAACTGGATGTTCTGGTATTGAGCCTTTTTCATTGTCTGTCACTATTCACTCAGTAGTAAGAAATAGTAATAATATACCTGCTGCTGTGCATAATGATTGTGAGGATAGATAGATGATAGATAGATAGATAGATAGATAGATAGATGGTAGATTGATAGATGGACAGATAGACGGTAGACAGATAGATAGATAGACAGATAGATAAGATGGACTTACAACTTTCACTAATAAAAGACTCCCCTGCATTAGGACTGTACACATTCTGCACATGCCTATATGTATAGACTGACTGCTATGGGCCCCCCAGAACTTGGGCCCTGGTGCCACCACAAGCCCTTGGTTTTATGCCACGTTATCTACAAACCGCTTCTACACTGTACTGCATTGTGTAAAACTTTGTTCCAGATTCACGTCTGTGCACATTACATAGAGTGACATCAGGATGTTACAAGTAATATGGTGTATTTTATTTCATGACCATCTGCGGCTGTGACACATAACCTAGTGCGCTGTGACACATAACCTAGTGCGCTGTGACACATAACCTAGTGCGCTTTGACACATAACCTAGTGCGCTGTGACATATAACCTAGTGGGCTGTGACACATAACCTAGTGCGCTGTGACATATAACCTAGTGGGCTGTGACACATAACCTAGTGGGCTGTGACACATAACCTAGTGCGCTGTGACACATAACCTAGTGCGCTGTGACACATAACCTAGTGCGCTGTGACACATAACCTAGTGCGCTGTGACATATAACCTAGTGGGCTGTGACACATAACCTAGTGCGCTGTGACATATAACCTAGTGCGCTGACACATAACCTAGTGCAGAATAAGCACAAAGCCAGAATACAGTAAAGTATCTGCATTTCCTTATTCGTCAACCATCATATAAATGTGTTTATTAAAAAGTTATTATCTAACTGATGTTAGCGTGGAAACATTCACATAGGCAGAACACTCTTTATAACACAGAACACATTGTACTGGGAAATAATGATGCAGAACAACTGTATCTGTATACTAAATATTGGGTCATATATAGTAGGGTTCTCCAAACTAAGATTCTGGGACTCAGTGCCAACATCTAGTTCACTTTATTTCTGTTTTTAAACCAGGTAGGAATGTTTCATTCCTTTATTATATTAGCAGTATTTATCTTCAAGCAGTAAATGTGCAGAGATAATATTGCAGGAGACAGATAAAATATCAGGGCACAACACCTGCACATTACTGCCCCTTGCTGGCCAGATATTGTCACTTGTGCAAGACATAACAGTATCATACATCTAGCTGAATTATTGCTCACCTGAGACTTTTTATAGGTAAGTATAGTACATATCTTTGGATGGATAGAAGCTTGTCTAAACCCACCTTCTGGACCTCCAAATAATAAATAATGAAATAAATCAATAAATATACAATGTGGTCCATGCGAAATTGTTGAACATTGGGAAAATGTTGGATTGTGTTTGCCTTATACTGGCTTACAAACTAGAAAATAGAGAGACAGAAGCACTCAAAGGCTAGTAACATGTTGTGCTTGTTCACAAAGCCAGTGCCACTCAGGGTGCAGTCTCTTTTTAGCTCATACTTATACTGGCTGGCCATCAATATTTCCAGCAATATTATATAAGGTAGATTTAAGAGGACTACTGTGCTATATATCTGCCATCTGCCCTTATCATGACACAGTCCCAGTTTTGGTCTCCAGTAAATTAGTGCAATTGAGATGTGGCACATATATTTGTGTCTGAGAAAATCAGATCTGGTTTTATATTTGTTCCCACATTGTGGATCAGCAGTGGAATAAAATGAGATATTCAGGGCTAGATAACAAGTAGAGTGCACAAATACTAGTGCTATTCTGTGTTAATGTTGCTCAAGAGCAATCAATGGTGATTCTATTGTTGTGCTTCTATTACATGTCCAAAGTCATTTTTTATCCCTCGAGCGCTAGTCTAGGGCTTCCATCTGCATGTCAGATAGTGTGGGTGTGGTAAGTTTCTTATATAATAGGCTTTGTTGGGGGCACACAGTACAATTCATGTTGGATATGGGCACAGGTACTGGCGTTCTTCATATAGTTTAAAGCTATGCTGGTAATAAGGATTTATTTTTAAAAAGTGCTAAACTTTACAGCAATATTTTGTAAAACAGCACAACGACCTAATAACACTCCCTGAACTACCTACTTAAAGTGTAGGGTGCACTAGACCATCAGCTTTTTATACACCAGAGTATGAGTTATTCCTTGTGTGCGATCACATATAGATCATATAGATGAATGACTTTTGGGAGGGGTGATTATCAGTGGTCCCTATACTTTTGTGTGTGTGCCTTGAAGACACCTCTGTATCTGCATATTGATTAAATATAATAACAAAATCATAGTCATTTTTGAAGCACTGGCATTGAGATACATAGGATGAATTTACTGGTGCTGATACTGCCAGATTAAACAACAAAATAGCATAACTGCAAGATATCCGTTTAAAGGGATCCTATAGAATCCACTATATTGGTATAGACAACTGTAAAACTCTGCACTGGGCTGCCATTTTAGTGAAGTGGTAAATGCTGTGACGCAGGGAGGCCCTGTGATTCTGCAGTAAGTGCACCTATATCACAGAGTCACCCTGGTACCCTGTGCACATCTGGATTTTATTTTAAAGGGACAGTCTACACCAGAATTTTTATTGTTTTAAAAGATAGATAATCCCTTTATTACCCATTCCCCAGTTTTACATAACCAACACAGTTATATTAATATACTTTTAACCTCTGTGATTATCTTGTATCTAAGCCTCTGCAAACTGCCCCTTTATTTCAGTTCTTTTGACAGACTTGCAGTTTAGCCAATCAGTGCCTGCTCCCAGATTACTTCACGTGCACGAGCACAGTGTTATCTATATGAAATACGTGAACTAACACCCTCTAGTGGTGAAAAACTGTTAAAATGCATTCTGAAAAGAGGTGGCCTTCAAGGTCTAAGAAATTAGCATATGAACCTCCCAGGTTAAGCTTTCAACTAAGAATACCAAGCAAAATTGGTGATAAAAGTAAATTGGACAATTGTTTAAAATTACATGCTCTATCTGAATCATAAAAGTTTATTTTGGTCTAGACTGTCCCTTTAAGCAAAACACAGGTATCTTCAACTGTATTTTTTGTGTCCTCCCTGTAGCCACTAGATGTCACTATAAGATGGCTAACCAGCTCATAGAGTGAGAAAATCATTTTCACTTAATATCCAGCTTTTTAAACAGCTGGTTGGTTACATAGTATTATCTTTTTAACTCATTCTCTACCTTAATGGGCTGCAATACGTTTTATATCAATACATAGCAGAACTCTTTGGCAGATCTTTTGGGGGCACCTGAGCTCTGTGCTAGTCATTTCAGAAACGCAATTTCCTAAAATGCTTTGGATTATTTATTTTCCTATACTTTTATTATAATTTTCTAATTCTTGAAACATAAAATAAATCTTTTTATGTCAGTTAAAGGGTCAGTCTACACCTTGGTCATCTTAAAGTCTTACCTTAGATTAAGCTGCAAATAGCCTCCTTCTCTCTTTCTATATCATGCAGCAGGAACAGTAAAAAAGTTATTTTAAAATGAATATTGTTTCTGACCAGTTTGAAATGGCTGCCAAGCTTCACCCACCGATGACATCACAATCTGGGCTGCATCTATGCACTCTGCTGAAAAGCATTGACAGTCTGTTGAATCCAACTAGTGAGCCTTTTGTGATTGGATTCCATGTGCTGGCCAGATCATGATGGCATCAGTGGGTGGAGCTTGGCAGCCATTTCAAACTGGCCAGAAACAATATTCATTTTAAAATAACCTTTCTACTGTTCCTGCTGCAAGATATAGAAAGGGTGCAGGAGGCTATTTGCAGCTTAATCTAAGGTGGGACTTTAAGATGACTAATGTGTACACTGTCCCTTTAAGAACTAGTGTAAGGCTAAATCCTACTAACCATAGCCTTACACATATCCCAGGCATGGTATTGGTGCAAAACACACAAGGCTCTATTTGGATCACCTCCATATGCAGTGAGTTTTAAAACAAATTCATATAATTCTTAAGATTTACGCTAAGATTCTTCTGAATGTGGCTGATATCTGTATGTTTTGTGACTAGTGATTAGTTCCGCTGACATAGTCTGCACCCTGGTGCAGTGTGAGAACTGTTGTCCTCATGCCCCTTCTGGTCTAGTCTGAGTAGTTGTCCTGAGACCTTTAAGTGCTGAATCTTTACAGAAATTCTATTGTAAGCCTATTTCATAAGTCATTGCTGTAGGCCTAGCAAACTAGCTTCGAAGCACAACTAAAAGATGATGCTTATTGCACATAAGATATTCTCATGTGCCAGCAGCTTTTAACCCTTTATAGGTGCCGGTTGTTCAAGCTCCACATCTCCATACTGGGTAGCACCATTGTTGAGCTTCTGTATTCAGCTGTATTGTGCACTTTGGGTTAGCATGCATAATACAGAGTTAGAAATGTGGCTACAATTTCTATGTTGTTTGACTAATCAGCTCCTTTGTTTGTAATAATGTACAGGGGTCTGACCATTATTGTTTCCATCGTACCATGTCCAATCATGCCATAGTATTACTAATGATTGATGTTAGAGACAGCCAATCAGACACTAAATGTTGGATTCTAGTCATACAGGCTTGTCCAATCAAAACTTAACTTAGCATAGAGAGATGAGAGACTAGAGGAAGCTCAGATATTTATAATCACTTTGAATAAAGCTAATGGAACTTGCAGTTCTGTGACTTCTGTGCCTCTGTGAGCTAGTCATTGACTCAAATCTAATTAGCAAGTTGTATGTTCTGTTAACATTGAAAAATATGTTCTTTGTAATGTTCAAATTTTATAATGTGAACTTTTTGTTATAATTAGTTGTATATATTTATGTTCCCTTTGTAAATAATAATAATTAATCTGAATCTAATATTCAGTGGAAACAAATGCCCACATGAACAAAATTTAGCCGAACCGAAAGTTGGGAAAAGTCTAGAACAAATTGTTAAAACAAATTTTTTGTCTGTGCACATCTGTAGCCTGTTTCATATTTGTATTTATTTATGCATTAATTGTAGCTGGCACCCTCTCACCTGTAGGGGGCGGCAGATTCACTACATAGAGAAAAAAACTAAGAAGACTTTAAAAAATAGATTCCTCAGGGTTATTTAAATTCCTTACTTTTAGGTGCTAGTAGCTAGAGGTTTTATAAATGTACAAGGTAGATAGCTCTCTTCTAAAAAGTACAAAGAACTGATAATGTTTTATTGTATTATACATTTTTATGAACATTCCTATAGAATATTTTGTGTACAGTCACATTTAATGAAACAGTAAACACTTTGGGGCCGATTTACCATTGCCCAAATGGCGCCTAATGCACCTGTTTCCGCGCAAGCCTTCATGCTTACCGGAAATAGGAGTTAAGAAGCAGCAATCTTAAGACTGCTTCTTAACTTGTACGCCTTCTCTGAGGCTGCGGACATCAATCCGCCCGATCTCATATGATCGGGTTGATTGACATCCCCTGCTAGCGGCCAATTGGCTGCAAATCTGCAGGGGGCAGCATTGCACAAGCAGTTCACCAGAACTGCTTGTGCAATGATAGACATTGACGGCAGATAAGAGCCATAGGCCCAGCAAGTCTGTCTGATATTACCTAAAAGTACAAACTTATCTAGTTTGTAGGATAGCCTTATGCTTTTCCCGGGCATTTTTAAAGTCCCCTACAGTGTTTGTCATTACTACACTCTTTCTGTAAAGAAGCTTCCTCAAATTACATCTGAATCTACTACCCTTTAGCTTGAGATCATGACCCCTTGTTCTTGAATATTCCATTTTATGTAAAATACCCACAGCCTCAGTTTTACTAAGCTGTCGGAATTCAGAGATGTCAGGCGGACATGATCCGCTACAGCGGATCATGTCCATCTGACAGATAATAAATCGGCCCCTTTGAGTCTGTAATATACGTTTCACAAAATGCAGTAAAAAAAAAAATTTGCAAAATATTTTAATTGTTTTGCTTCATTTTCCTGTAATTTAAGTAAAAAAAAGTCTGGGAATTGACAGAGAACAAGTTATAACCCAGCCTAATCCTTCACCATATCTGTCCCTAATTGTCACCAGCAGAGAAGATAAAGACACTGAATTGTTTGCTAACATAACGATCATGGTTAGTGGCAATTACACCAGTAACAAATCTAGATTGGTTTCTCCATATAAGGCAACTGGTGAGTGGATACCTGATGTCATTTTAAACTTTGTTATGAGTACGGTTTGCTACATTAAAGGCTCCATAATTGAGGAAAGAGTGAGTAACCCTGTGGTTACCAATGCTGCCATTTGTAAGAAATTACTGTCCCTTTCAGCACAAGCTACAACACAAGTGAGTGTACTACTTGCTTTCTGGATTTCCTCTGGTTATTATCGATAACACAATCTGGTGCCTTCTTGTATCTTTATAGAATGCTTAATATCTTTATAAAATGCTTAATATATTTATAGAATGCTTATTATATTTATAGAATGCTTAATATATTTATAGAATACTTATTATATTTATAGAATGCTTAATATCTTTATAGAATGCTTATCTTTATAGAATGCTTAATATCTTTATAGAATGCTTATCTTTATAGAATGCTTAATATCTTTATAGAATGCTTATCTTTATAGAATGCTTAATATCTTTGGTGTTATTTTGTGATCATTTGGACCTATGATGTCTATTTAAAGGCACAGTAAATACCCTTTCTCCCATAACCTTATTACTGTATTTGTAAAATTAATAGTTTAATAATTTTATCCCACCTATAGAGTTAGATAGACAGATAGATAGATGATAGATAGATAGTGTAGCCTATTTATTTATATTTTGAAACATAGTTACACATTATGGGCAAACTATGAAAGCTCCAATGGTGTTTTAAATTAATTTATTAATTTCTTAACATAAATTTAATTTGCTTTTCACTGCAGACACCAATAAAACAACTATAGGCCGAAACGTGCGTCTGGGGTTTTGCCGTTTCTCTCGTTCAGAAAGGGAATCCCCTTATATCTCGGGACTGGACTGCACTGTTTAGTCAGGATCAGACTGATCTATTACAGGAAAGTTCCCAGGTTGAGCGCTTCTCTCTTTTTATTTATGCAAATTATGACTCTTAGGGAAGTCTCCCTAAGTGTGATGCGGGAAGCCTGACGTGGACCCGTTGCTCAGTCTGCCTAGAGGGATATGGCTGCATCTCACTGACGAGGCCCACACTAGGCCGAAACGTATGTCTGGGGTTTTGCTGTTTCTCTTGTTCAGAGAGGGATTGCCAGTTATTTCAGGGCTGGACTGTACTGTGAAGTCAGGATCCGACTGATATGCTTCAGGAAAGTTCTTCTCGGTGAAAGGCACATGTTGAGCAAAAAGAGGCTGCTTCTTGGGTGGTAACTAGCCATAGTACAAGCTATTATGCTGTTGTTCGTTCCCAGGTTGAGCGCTTCTCTGTTTTTATGTATCCAATAAAATAAGCCTGTACCTGGATATTACCAGATATAAATAAAACAATACATTGTAGTTAAACATTTTCTGTCATGCATATGAAACAACATCATTTTACACGTTACATGTACAGTCGCTAATTGGCGATACTACAGGTAATCAGGTACACCTATATATCTAATGCAATATACTCTGGTTAAACTTTTGCGCTTGTTTCATGAGATCACAACATTTTTACTTTAAACTTGTAAAACCAGGGCTACCCGACAAGCGCAGAAAGTTAACCTCTAGCGATGTTCACGCTCAACCAGGAATGCTAAATAGTGCCCCACTCATAATGCATCCCTTTGTATTTGCCACTAAACCAACTCAGGTTTTTCTAGTGGTATGTTGCTCGGATGTAATACAATGCAAATTTTGTTAACAAAATAACAGTTGTATACTTTTTTTTAAATAAAAAGACTTATTTTATTGTCTGGATATTTGTCACACATACAGAGACATATAACGTTATCCCCTTCTCAAGTTCCATTAAAGTAAGAAAGTCACTGAAATTGTATAGGAACCGCACCCATATCAAAGTGATTTGTTTTACTCATTGTGTTACTGTAGTGACCTACATTTTGCTACACAATGCATTAGACTGGTTTACTAATATTACTGTATAACCGTAAGAATCAGTGATACAAGTTATATTACTTACGCCTCTTTATAAGCCACTTAAAGGAACATGAAGCCCAAAATTTGTCTTTCATGATTTAGGTAGAACACAATTTTAAACAACTTTCCAGTTTACTTCTATTATCAAATCTCCTTCATTCTCTTGGTATCATTTGTTGAAGGAGCAGCAATGCACTACTGGTTTGTAACTGAACACATGGGTGAGCCAATCACAATCAGTATATATATGCAGCCATCAATCAGCATCTAGAACCTAGGTTGTTTGCTGCTACTACTACAAGCCAGCATCAACACATACACATAATAATTAATAACTATATTTTATAGATTGCTAAGAAAAATAGTGAAGCTTACATACTTATATTGACTGACACTGGAACCAATCAGCTGACAAGGGTATTGCTAGACTGTGGCTAGATTACGAGTTTTGTGGTATGAGTGAAAAAGCAGCGTTAAGGCTCTTTTTCACTACCGCTGGTATTACGAGTCTTGCAGGTTTAGGGGCACTGCACACTTTTTTGGCCGTAATGCAACGTAACTACCGCAGCTTTCAAAAAGTATTTTTTCAATGGGACTTCCTTTGCACCGGCATTACGAGTTTCCCTGGGAGGCCAAAAAGTGAGTGGTACAGCCTAAAACTACAAGATCCATACCGTAAACTGAAAGTCAGTAGTTATGAGTTTTACGCTACAAAGCCGTACCATAAAACTCATAACTAAAGTGCTAAAAAGTACACTAACACCCATAAACTACCTATTAACCCCTAAACCGAGGCCCTCCCGCATCGCAAACACTAAAAAAAAAAAAAAATTAACCCCTAATCTGCCGCTCCGGACATCGCCACCACTATAATAAACATATTAACTCCTAAACCATCGTAATCCCGCATCGCAAAAACTAGTTAAATATTATTAACCCCTAATCTGCTGCCCCTAACATAACATCGCCGCCACCTACCTACATTTATTAACCCCTAATCTGCCACCCCCAACGTCGCAGACACCTGCATAATGTTATTAACCCCTAATCTCCCGCCCCCAATGTCGCCGCAACCTACCTACAATTATTAACCCATAATCTGACACCCCCAACTTCGCTGCCACTATACTTTATTTATTAACCCCTATATCTAACCCTAAATCTAACCCTAGCACCCACTAACTTTAATGTAATCAAAATAAATCTAAATAAAACCTTCTATTAATAACTAAATAATTCATATTTAAAACGAAATACTTACCTGTAAAATAAATCCTAAACTAGCTACAATATAACTAAAAGTTACATTGTATCTAGCTTAGGTTTTATTTTTATTTCACAGGCAAGTTTGTATTTATTTTAACTAGGTAGACTAGTTAGTAAATAGTTATTAACTATTTATTAACTACCTAGCTAAAATAAATACAAAATTACCTGTAAAATAAAACCTAACCTGTCTTACACTAACACCTAACCTTACACTACAATTACATAAATTACATACAATTAACTAAATTACAAAAAACAAACACTAAATTACACAAAATAAAAAAATAAATTATCAAATATTTAAACTAATTACACCTAATCTAATAGCCCTATCAAAATAATAAAATAAAAAAATAAAAAAAACCCTAGCCTAAACTAAACTACCAATAGCCCTTAAAAGGGCCTTTTGTGGGGCATTGCCCCAAAGAAATCAGCTCTTTTACCTGTAAAAAAAAAAAATACAAACAACCCCCCAACAGTAAAACCCACCACCCACACAACCAACCCCCCAAATAAAATCCTAACTAAAAAACCTAAGCTCCCCATTGCCCTGAAAAGGGCATTTGGATGGGCATTGCCCTTAAAGGGGCATTTAGCTCTTTTTCCGCCCAAACCCTAATCTAAAAATAAAACCCACCCAATAAACCCTTAAAAAAACCTAACACTAACCCCTGAAGATCCACTTACAGTTTTTGAAGACCCGACATCCATCCTCAATAAAGCCAGCAGAAGTCCTCAACGAAGCAGCAGAAGTCTTCATCCAACTGGGCAGAAGTCTTCATCCAACCGGCAAAAGTCTTCATCCAGACGGCATCTTCTATCTTCATCCATCCTGCGCAGAGCGGGTCCATCTTCAAGACATCCAGCGCGGAGCATCCTCTTCAATTGACATCTTCTTGAACAATAAATTCACCTTTAAATGACGTCATCCAAGATGGCGTCCTTTGAATTCCGATTGGCTGATAGAATTCTATCAGCCAATCAGAATTAAAGGTGAAAAAATCCTATTGGCTGATGCAATCAGTCAATAGGATTGAGCTTCAGTCCTATTGGCTGATCCAATCAGCCAGTAGGATTGAGCTTGCATTCTATTGGCTGTTCCAATCAGCCAATAGAATGCAAGCTCAATCCTATTGGCTGATTTGCATCAGCCAATAGGATTTTTTCACCTTTAATTCCGATTGGCTGATAGAATTCTATCAGCCAATCGGAATTCAAGGGACACCATCTTGGATGACGTCATTTAAAGGAGAATTCATTGTTCAAGAAGACGGCGATTGAAGAGGATGCTCCGCGCCGGATGTCTTGAAGATGGACCCACTCCACGCTGGATGGATGAAGATAGAAGATGCCGTCCGGATGAAGACTTCTGCCTGGTTGGATGAAGACTTCTGCCGCTTCGTTGAGGATTTCTGCCGGCTTCGTTGAGGATGGATGTTGGGTCTTCAAAAACTGTAAGTGGATCATGCTTTTTGGTATGTAAAGCACTTTTACTTTTTATTGCTCTTGAAAAAGACGGCTGGGTCCGTGGAAACGTGTTGGGCTTTAATAAATACAGTTTTTACTGGAAAAAAATCTGTGGAATCATTTTAACATCACATTTATTTGCACAGTGTTTGGGAGAGACTGTGAGACGGCTGCGGTTCTTAACTGTTAAGGAAAGTATTCACCCATATTGTACACCTACTGCATGGGTTTTATTTTTAGATTAGGGTTTGGGCCGAAAAATAGCTAAATGCCCTTTTAAGGGCAATGCCCATCCAAATGCCCTTTTCAGGGCAATGGGGAGCTTAGGTTTTTTAGATAGGTTTTTATTTGGGGAGTTGGTTGTGTGGGTGGTGGGTTTTACTGTTGGGGGGTTGTTTGTATTTTTTTTACAGGTAAAAGAGCGGATTTCTTTGGGGCGATGCCTCACAAAAGGCCCTTTTAAGGGCTATTGGTAGTTTAGTTTAGGCTAGGGTTTTTTTTTATTTTGGGGGGGCTTTTTTATTTTGATAGGGCTATTAGATTAGGTATAATTAGTTTAAATATCTGATAATTTCTTTTATTATGTTGTGTTTGTTTTTATTTGTAATTTAGTTAATTGTATTTAATTTATGTAATTGATTTAATTGTAGTGTAAGGTTAGGTGTTAGTGTAAGACAGGTTAGGTTTTATTTTACAGGTACATTTGTATTTATTTATACTAGGTAGCTAGTAAATAATTAATAACTACTTAGTAACTATTCTACCTAGTTAAAATACATATAAACTTAGCTGTGAAATAAAAATAAAACCTAAGCTAGCTACAATGTAACTATAAGTTATGTTGTAGCTAGCTTAGGGTTTATTTTACAGGTAAGTATTTAGTTTTAAATATGAATTATTCAGTTATTAATAGTAGGTTTTATTTAGATTTATTTTAATTACATTAAAGTTAGTGGGTGTTAGGGTTAGACTTAGGGTTAGGGGTCAATAACTTTAGTATAGTGGCGGCGACGTTGGGGGTGGCAGATTAGGGGTTAATAAGTGTAGGTAGGTTGCGGCGACATTGGGGGCAGGAGATTAGGGGTTAATAACATTATCTAGGTGTTGGCTATGTTGGGGCAGCAGATTAGGGGTTAATAAGTATAATGTAGGTGTTGGCAATGTCGGGGCGGCAGATTAGGGGTTAATAAGTATAATGTAGGTATCAGCGATGTCGGGGGAGGCAGATTAGGGGTTAATAAGTGTAAGATTAGGGGTGTTTAGACTCAGGGTTTATGTTAGGGTGTTAGGTGTAAACATAAATTTTCTTTCCCCATAGAAATCAATAGGGCTGCGTTACGGAGCTTTACGCTCCTTTATTGCAGGTGTTAGGCTTTTTTTCAGCCGGCTCTCCCCATTGATGTCTATGGGGAAATCGTGCACGAGCATGTAAAACCAGCTCACTGTAGCTCACCGCAGCGCTGGTATTGGAGTGCTGTATGGAGCTCAATTTTGCTCTACGCTCACTTCTTGCCTGCTGACGCCGGGTTTTTGTAAACCTGTAATAACAGCGCTGTAGGTAAGTGAGCGGTGACAATAACTTGCAAGTTAGTACCACACCTTTCATAGCGCAAAACTCGTAATCTAGCCATTGAATAGTGTAAATTTGAACTTTTTGAAATTAGGGTTTCTCACCACACCTGCAGAGATTATAACGAAGGGAATTCCTCTTGTCATATAAATAACAGACATATGAGTTAGAAAGTTTTTTTTAAAAAAAAAGCCTTGTTCAGCTGCCACGTGTTTTATTGTATATACAAGGACCACAATAAAGTCAATTTAACATCTTCTTTTCACAAGAGCATTTTGTTTCTGCACCTTATGCTATAGATCTGTTCTGTCACTGTAAACCCCTGAAGAACATAAAATAGAATTTTAAATTTACTGTAGTTAGGTCGCAAGCGCTTGCAGCATGTACAAATGTCAGATGCACATGCATGTAGTCTATTGCTGCATGATTAGCAAGTGGGTTGTGCAAAACAAAAAATATAAAAATAAATAAACCGTGAATGAAAAAACTTCTAATTTATGTACAGTATCTCACAAAAGTGAGTACACCCCTCACATTTCTGTAAATATTTTATTATATCTTTTCATGTGACAACACTGAAGAAATGACACTTTGCTACAATGTAAAGTAGCGAGTGTACAGCCTGTATAACAGTGTAAATTTGCTGTCCCCTCAAAATAACTTAAACACACAGCCGTTAATATCTAAACCTTTGGCAACAAAAGTGAGTACACCCCTAAGAGGAAACGTCCACATTGGGCCCAATTATCAATTTTCCCTCCCCGGTGTCATGTGATTTGTTAGTGTTACAAGGTCTCAGGTGTGAATGGGGAGAATGTGTGTTAAATTTGGTGTTATCACTCTCAAACTCTCTCATACTAGTCACTGGAAGTTCAACATGGCACCTCATGGCAAATAACTCTCTGAAGATCTAAAAAAAATTAATTGTTGCTCTACATAAAGATGGCCTAGGCTATAAGAAGATTGCCAAGACCCTGAAATGAAGCTGCAGCACGGTGGGCAAGAGCATACAGCGGTTTCACTGGACAGGTTCCACTCAGAACAGGCCTCACCATGGTCAACCAAAGAAGTTGAGTGCATGTGCTCAGCGTCATATCCAGAGGTTGTCTTTGGGAAATAGATGTATGAGTGCTGCCAGCATTGCTGCAGAGGTTGAAGGGGTAGGGGGTCAGCACATATGCCGCACAACGGAATCAAATTGGTCTGCATGGCTGTCATCCCAGAAGGAAACCTCTTCTAAAGATGATGCCCAAGAAAGCCCGCAAACAGTTTGCTGAAGACAAGCAGACTAAGAACATGGATTCCTGGAGCCATGTCCTGTGGTCCGATGAGACCAAGATAAACTTATTAGGTTCAGATGGTGTCAAGCGTGTGTAGCGGCAACCAGGTGAGGAGTACAAAGACAAGTGTGTCTTGCCTACAGTCAAGCATGGTGGTGGGAGTGTCATGGTCTGGGTCTGCATGAGTGCTGCCGGCACTGGGGAGCTACAGTTCATTGAGGGAACCATGAATGCTAACATGTACTGTGACATACTGAAGCAGAGCATGATCCCCTTCCTTCGGAGACTGGGCCGCAGGGCAGTATTCCAACATAACGACCCCAAACAAACCTCCAAGACAACCACTGCCTTGCTGAAGAAGCTGAGGGTAAAGTTGATGGACTGGCCAAGCATGTCTCCAGACCTAAACCCCATTGAGCATCTTTGGGACATCCTCAAATGGAAGGTGGGAGAGTGCAAGGTCTCTAACATCCACCAGCTCCATGATGTCATCATGGAGGAGTGGAAGAGGACTCCAGTGGCAACCTGTGATGCTTTGGTGAACTCCATGCCCAAAAGGGTTAAGTCAGTGCTGGAAAATAATGGTGGCCACACAAAATATTGACACTTTGGGCCCAATTTGGACATTTCCATTTAGGGGTGTACGGGACAGCAAATTTACACTGTTATACAGGCTGTACACTCACTACTTTACATTGAAGCAAAGTGTCATTTCTGCAGTGTTGTCACATGAAAATATATAATAAAATATTTACAAAAATGTGAGGGGTGCACTCACTTTTTTGAGATACTGTATATGTCAAATTTTACTTAATATCCCTTTACTAAAAGGGACAAGATAAACATACTTAAATGGGGGTTTTAAGGAGTATGTTACTGGTATGCAAAATGGGCAATGCAGTGCTTAATTTCTGATATTTACTTTTCATATCAAAAAAAGAATTACATGGCCCTTTAAAGGGATATGAAACTGATAAAAATAATATGTGCTTGTAAAAGAGCGCATTGTAAAATTGTTTTTCTATTAATGTATTTTCAATTACTTATTATACCAGCTGCATGAGAAATTGCACTTTTAGGTTCATTTGTGTATATGAAGTAGCTGGTTTTGTGCTTTGAAACCACAGCCTATTACAATGGGTTGAGCTTGTAGGTAAAATGAGATCTCATTATGTTATCACTTTGTGTATATACAAACATGCTTCTTTATCTTATATGTGTCTGTAAACCAAAGCTCAATACTTACAGAGAACAATGGAAAATTATCGTTTTATTACTTAACTATCCTGCACCCCACTGGGAGTGTAATTTCCTCTGCTGGCTGTGTTAACATTGCTTGTCAATAGCATAGACTCCAGTATAGAAACTTTCACTATAGGTGGGGATACCACATGCTAAATCAGCAATTGCAAATGCTGTAATAGTGATAAAGAAGCTACTTGTAAACCATTTTTTAGACTCCAGCAGGTAAAATGGATCAATGGGAACAATTTAAAGGGGAGAATTATTTTTGGTGAACTCTCCCTTTTAATCATGTTAAAATATGTTTTGCATGAAAAAGGTAAAGCTGTTTTTGAAACTAGTAAATAAATGCACGCTTGGGCACTACTTATTCCTAGGTACACATTGCTCATTGGCTGATAAGCTTTGCTGGTAGAAAGTGACATATAAATAAGTGTTTTTCAGCACAGGGAAATCCATTTTTTTAAATCCAGAAAACTGTAATGCAATTAAATTTCCCTCTTAAGAAAAACAATTACCTTAAAGCCTCTTTAAGAGTGGTGGAAATGTTGTATATTTTGGTATTCTGAGCTGTTAGTGAACTTCCTGACATGTTGTACACATAATGTGAGTACTCCCAATTGTCACCATGTTGAAGCTAGATGTTGTCATGCAAGTCCCTAGGACCTTATAAAGGACCACCAAGCATCACCCCAATCTGCCCACTCCCTGCCCAACTTCATGACCCAACTCCACCCCAATGTGATGTGACTCTAGCTCTGGTTTATCAACTCAGATCTACCTGTCTAAACAACAATCTTCCCATCTTGGAAATTCATCTGTATGTGATGTAGGTGCATAAGTAAGTGTTTTATTCAATTTTTACAGAAGGAATCCTAATCAGAGCAGAGTGTCACCATGTTGTACATTGTGTTATGGTTCCAGATCCTGAACAGTTCATTACTTCCAGTATCCATCATTTTTTTTATTTTTTGGAGAGTGATAATGAGGTCATCCATTGTATTCCGTCTCCCATCTCACCAACTTCTCCAAAGTTAGTAAAGCTAGCCCAGAGTGCAGTAAGTAGTTTATGACAGCAACAATAATCTATGGAGGTCATCCTTGAGTAGTGATAGCTTCACTTTAGCAGGATCATAAAATGCTAACATTTATGAAAACATTCAGGAGGGTAAAGAAAAGTGAAAGGATCACAAAAGCCTGGTGATATTCCCCAGTTCCTGTTAGGCTCTCATACTCTGAGTGATCATTTAAGGTTACATTATAGAAGGCTCTTGTTGGCTCTACAGACATACTCATGGTACCATTAGCCGTGTAATTCAGGTCTTCATGGAGCATTGTCTGCATGTTGGAGCTGCTCGTAGGAGAAGTAGTTGAAGTGAGAACTTTAATTTTTTCTTGTATCCAGGAATAAAACACAGAGACATTCGTGTAGACTCCAGGTTTATTGGCACCTGCACATTCTTCTCCCCAGCTAACAATTCCAGTCAAATACCAATACTTGTCCGATTTACATGCCAAGGGGCCCCCAGAGTCTCCCTGAAAAGGAAAAACAGAAATAAGGGTTAGAACTTCCAACATTGCATCTTAAAGAAACCTTTACTTTCTGCTTCCCATGAAAATTTTTACCTGGCATGAGTCCTTCTGGCCCTCAGGGTATCCTGCACAAACCATATCATCTTCTATCAGCTTAATTGAAGGATCGAACCCAAAAGTGATGCTGTACATATTGTTACACGTAGATGCGTTTATAAGAGGCACTTCCACCTCCTGCAGTGTATATGGAGGGGTCAGTTGAACTATAGGAAGAAATAAGCAACAGTGACCTTATGTGCTCATTCAAATCTGTCTTTGTTTGCTGCATATTGTACATAAATATCTAATGTGATCTTTGTTTTAGCTATAGGTTATAGGGACATCATTGCCTAGCATATATCAGCAATTAGGCACAACATTAAAAAATGTTTCAATTTATTTAAAACTGTGATTTAGTTATTACAGTTTACAAGCTTTTGCTAATCAAGAGCAGTTCAGGTACAAACCTCTTCAAAAGCCTATGTAAAAGAGTGTATGCTTTTAGCTAAACAATCAATGTGTAGAAGTTGCAGGTTTAAGTACATTTCAGCATATTTGGTGTTTTTGTGCTACAAAATGTTTGTTTTTCATGCATCTGAGTCACATCACTGTTCTTTGAAAAAGCTACGATGCAAAACGCGTGTCAGGCGATCCTGGCGTAATCTTTACCCTACCCAGGCCACTGTGGTAATTTTGTTCTTTTTATATGTGTGACTTGTGTCTGAATTAGGGACTAGCATGGGAATACTCAGCCTTTTTAAAATAATCTCAGTGTTGCAACAAGAGAGACTAGCCATTTGGCCAATCCCTTTTGCTCCCTTTTGG
The DNA here is from genome assembly GCF_027579735.1 of Bombina bombina. Classification (NCBI taxonomy): domain Eukaryota; kingdom Metazoa; phylum Chordata; class Amphibia; order Anura; family Bombinatoridae; genus Bombina; species Bombina bombina. The sequence continues at coordinate 27,957,670 of NC_069509.1, forward strand.
AGATTTAATAGCCACTAGTAGCCTTTAGTAAGATCATTTTTGTTTCATGTGATGGGGGAAGTTACCCATATTGTGCTTTTCTCTAATCTTTAATTATTTAATTTCTGATACTATTGTTGTGGGTATTAGGGTCTGGATTTTTATTGTTATTTTAGTTTATTCCACTTTTTAAAAAAAAGTTCTGTTTTAGTTTTATAATTTTCTCTGTTTTGAGGTCAGATTGTGATAATCTTTTTTCTATGAGTACTTAGGAGATGCTTTTTTTTCTCTTTCATTTTTTTCACATCACTGTTCACCAATAGAGCTGTCCCTGAAGGAATTACACAATTATGCATTTCCTGATAGCTGTGAGAAAAAGGGAGGTGTGCAATCTGTGCAAGGAAACAAAACAGTATGGAAAAAAGAGGATCCCTATACCTCTAAAAAATGCATAAAATACAAAGACCCTCAGCAAGAGAGGGGAGGTGTACCTTTGCACTGAATAAGTACAGCTACATTAGCAATTAATGACAGAATATAAAAGAAAGAAACATTTAACCTTAATAGTACATAATATTCACAACAATGTGAAAAACTGGGTGTAGCCACAAATAAAAACAGAAATAAAATGAATTAAAATAATACAGTGAAACAATTATCACATACAATACTTTAAAAAGTCCATGGAATGAAATGGAATGAGTCCCAGCAGACAAAACTTTGGATTGATGAACAGACTTGAAAAGTCAAAGGATGCTGGAATAAAAAGAGATTCCAAATCGAATGACAGAGGCTGAGCTCAGTAGCAACCCAAGGGTTGCAGGTTCATTCCCAGGCAAAATCCACTCAGCCTTTCATCCTTCCGAGGTTGATAAAATGAGCAGCGCCTTAAGACCCTTATGGGGGATTAGCCGCGCTTTACCCAATACATACAGAGGCGAACCAAAGATTAAGGTGTTGTCTTACTTAAACCGGAAAAAAAGGTTCAGATCTGTCCTACAGTGGTAATCCCTTTCAAGGCTCTTGATTTTGTCCCTTTTCAACATCCGTAGTCCAAAACTAGAGTTATTGGCACTAACCGCAAAACAATTGAATAACCGCTGAAGTAACCCCACTATATGGTAAAGTCAGCAACGGACACCACAGACACTACAAAGCCTTGAAAGGGATTACCACTGTAGGATAGATCTGAACCTTTTTCCCGGTGTAAGTAAGACACAGCACCTTAATCTTTGGTTCACCTCTGTTGTTTGATTTGGAATCTCTTTTTATTCCAGCGTCCTTTGACTTTTCATGTCTGTTCATCAATCCAAAGTTTTGTCTGCTGGGACTCATTCCATTTCATTCCATGGACTTTTTAAAGTATTGTTTGTGATAATTGTTTCACTGTATTATTTTAATTCATTTTATTTCTGTTTTTATTTGTGGCTACACCCAGTTTTTCACATTGTTGCAAATAATATGTACTATTAAGATTAAATGTTTCTTTCTTTTATATTCTGTCATTAATTGCTAATGTAGCTGTACTTATTCAGTTCAAAATTATACCTTCCCTATCTTGCTGAGGGTATTTGTATTTACTGATAGCTACAAAATATCTTTAGCCAGCTTTTATCTTAACCTTTTTGTTCAAAAACTTATTTTATTGTGTTTAAATAGTGCTCTTTTATATGCAAGGCAGATTTTTTTTTATTCAAGTTTGATGTCCCTTTGGTGCATGTCTCTGGATATAACTACTCTTCATATTTGCTTAGTTGATGACAGATAAGTGAACCTATTAGGTTGTTATACATGATTAAATGACCAATAGCTACAAGACTTGTTTAGGGGTCACATTTACTTTGGATTAGATCTCCTATCTGATTCTGGTGACCATTTAGCTATATTCCTTTTTTCCCCTCACCATCGGTTTGGGTGTCTCCCCAGCCAGTCACCCAGCACATCTTCCCACTTGGAAAGTACAGATCCGAGGGAGGGACACATATTGGCAAAATATAATTGTTTAATGTCACAGGACTCTTTAGTTCCAATAATGCCAAGTCCCCACTTCCCCCTTCTCCCTGGTACATGGGGTAAATGAGAATAGTTGTCAAATTTCTCGATACAGCTGGGGCAGTGTCCAGTTTTGTGAGATTTTGGCAGCCTAGAAAGACGATGTAGTTCAAAACATTGAGGCTAAAATGAATGAAAAAAACTGTTAGATGACAATGTGGTTTATATGTTGTTTGACAATTTATGAGAATATGTTCTGGATTTGTTCCAGAATTAAGTGATGCATGATTTTGTGAGATTATTGAATAGATACTCTGCTTGTTAAAAAAACAGAAAACTAAAAACAAGTGTTAACAAGGAACGTTTAATAGAAAATGTGTCTGTTCTCCTTAGGCACAACCAGGATCTCTTCCTTATTATCATTGTCCATGATACCAGAACGTCTACCTCTCCTGAATGGATTTGCCAGAGTTAGATTGGATAAAAACTTGGACCAGGTGTATAAAGTACACACTGCAAAATTACTCTTCTTAATTCCTTAATTGCACCTCACTACCTCTGTTCTTAATGAAACAATACTCCCAAGATCACCTCTATATTATTCAAGGTCCCCAGCCATATCCAAGTCGAACAACATCTTCATGTTGCTCATGGGAACTGTCACACCACTGAACCTCTAAGTATCCCCTATAAACCAAAGTTATCTCCTCTATGTTTTTGAGACTCCAACCAGCTATGAACCAAGGGTTCTAAGTCCAACAGTCTTGTGGCTTTCCCTGAAACCATTTCTTTTCATATGGATCCAAAGCTTAAAAGATACATTTCCCCCCAAATCAGCCAAAGACTTAATTATAAAGAAAAATGGTAAAAAGTACACAAGATTGTTCAAATTATGGAGGGGTCACATTAATAAATGGTTGTAGGTTACAGACTGTGGGCTTAAACTGGGATAATATATCTGTCTTTTTTAAACAAAAAATGATTGAGATATGGGTAGCGTGTGAAGAACTGTCACTAATGGTCTGGACTCTCTTTTGCAATCTTGGAGTTTTCATGACCCTTTTACAAAAGTAACCTTCTATCCCAACCTGAACTAATACTAAGCCTCCGTATGCCCCTCATCCTCACAGATCAAGCAACTTTATTGACAGTAAACTTCTCAAAAACAGATTTTGGTCTTGGTGCTACAGTGAACATACATTTGTATTTTAAGTCAGATGGTGTGAGCCAAATCCATTTATTACTTGGGCTTTGTAAGGGATCTTTAAAACTCCCTGTGGCATTATTTTTGGTAAGCACTACCTCCTTATTCTGTGGGTTATTTCAGACCCTTAATTTTATCTGAAATTATTTCAACATCTATAAAACTCAGTTTCATCTTTATAGCAAAGTCTTCCATTTCTGGTTTAAAATGACTGTAGACTCTAATTGAAGGCCTTTCATCTTCTTCCTCCCAGCAACTATACCCTAAATTAAACTCTATTAAAAACCCTACAATATCAAATTTGGCCTCACTATTTCACAGTATTTTTTATAAACACCAAAATGTATTCTATACTATTAGTGGGGAGTCTACAAATAAAACATTGTTTTTTTTTATTATAAAGCAACCTTTTATTATAAACTTATAGTGCAATACCTATCAATATTAACTCTACCGCCAATGTCACCTCCACCAGAGACTTAATCATCTCTGCAAAACCTTAAAGGGACAGTATACACCCATTTTCATATAACTGCATGTAATAGACATTACTATAAATAAGAATATGTACAGATATTGATCTAAAAATCCAGTGTAAAACCTTTTAATAACTTACATAGAAACTCACAGTTTAGCACTGTTGATGAGGTTAGGCTGGGACACCCACTGAAAGGGGCTGGGTAAACAAAAAGAGCAGACACTCCCCACCTCCCCCCTTCCCTGCAAATGAAAAGACAGTAGCCTGTAAAGACATGTATACATCTGGAAAGTTTACGTGCTTGTGCACGCTTTCCCCAATAGACATCAATGGAGAGAGGATGTTAGAAAAAAACACCTGTGATCGTGGAATGGAGATCGCTGTAACACAACCCCATTGATGTCTATGGGGAAAAGAAAGTTACGTTTAAACCTAACACCCTAACATAAACCCCTAGTCTAAACGCCCCTAATCTGCCGCCCCAACATTGCCGACACCTAAATAAAGTGATTAACCCCTAATCCACTGCCCCCGAAATCGCCAAAACCAAAATTAAGTTATTAACCCCTAATCCACCACTCCCTGACATCGCCCACACTAAATATAATTATTGACCCCTATTCCGACACTCCCCGATATCGCAGACACAAATACAAGTTATTAACCCCTAAACCACTGGCCCCCCATATCACCAACACTATAATAAAGTATTTTTTTTTTTTTTATTATTATTTTTATTATAACCAGCAAACAATACATAGGCATTCAATATAACTCATAAGCCGCACAGGGCTTAGTATAGTTTGAGATGTACAGGCAAAAAGAAAGCATTTTGGCATGCATTGAAAAAACAGATATAAAAATAAAAATATTCATCGCCAATATGTAACAAATTTATTGTCCTGCATGGTTTGCTGGAATTTTTTTACCTTTTAATGACTTAACCCAAAAACTATAATGAACACTCTATTATAAAATTACCTAATAATAATTTTCTTGACTATGAAAACCCATAGTCTCACAAAACACAAAACAAAAAAAAAAAAAAAAAAAAAGGAAACCCCCAACATCCCCGTGTGGGGGGATCTCTCACTCGGGCCCCCCCGCGTCCGGGTCCGACTACCCCCTCCATCCTCCCATACAATTACATACCAAACTTATTTCTAGTAACCCTCATACATCCACTTCCCTTACAGTTGAAAGCCAACTTGTAGGAAACACATTGGATATAACCAGCTCAGCAAACGAGATGGAGTTCAAAAAGGGGGCTAAGATCCGTCTTTGTATAGACAGTGGATAGGATTTAACCACAGGTAGCCAGTCTAGCAAAAAGATTTTTATCTTTGCTTCTGTTGAAAAGACTGTATGATATGATTCATATAATATCTGGTATTGTATTTCCTTAAGAAATACTGAGAAACTGGGTGCCACATGGTCTTTCCAGCTCTTCAGGATTAAATGTCTTGTAATTAAAATAATAATATTCAAAATTTTAAAGTGCCTTTTAGACCTATAATCAGGGCTTGTAAGAAAAAATATGTCCACCGCCGTATACTTATTGTAATCTTGATAATATTTGCTATACCAAAACCAAATCTTTAACCACAATTGCTGTATTTTTGGACACGACCAAAATAAATGTAGGATATCTGCTTTAGGAAGTGCACAGCGAGAGCAAACAAAGCTTTGTAGAGGATAGAACCTGGACATTTTCTCCGGTGAGAGATAATAATTATTTATAAGTTTCATATGTGATTCTTTCCATGCTGTAGATACCAATACCTTATCTATCATCCCAAAACTCTGTTTTATCCTATTCTGTTCTAGGTCTGGAAAATACCGCTTCCAGAAGTTATATAGATTATTTTCATGTAGATCCCCTTGCTTAGCCAACATAACATCATAAATTAAAGAAATTGGTGTAAATCCTGACGCAAATCTACGTATGATATTCGTAATATCTGACCAATCCAATAAAGCTTTGCTATCCCATTTCTGTGAAAAAACAAAATGTCGCAATTGGAAGTAAGCATATAAATTTGAATTTGGAAGATTAAACTTCTGAAATAGTCCTTCCGAAGTCATTAATCTATCAGGACCAAAAATTTGACATACATAGGAAAGACCAAGCTCAGCCCACTTTCTAAAAACCCCTTGAGCAATACCTGGGAGAAATTCAGGATTTCCTATAATGGGAAGAAACTCCGAGAATGCTGGAGATACCTTAAGGTAGTTACATATCTTCTGCCATGCAATAACAATGTTTTTTATCGATCTTAATTTCATGATATTAAGAGGTAGTTTCTTTAATGGGCAATGCAAAATAGCCTTTAGTGCGAAAGGTGTAACTAGAAATGTCTCTAAATCTAATGAAGTAAAACGATTTAATTCTGTAATCCATTCAAAGGCAATTTTAGCCAAGGAGGCCCAATTATAAAGTTTTAGGTCTGGCAGTGCTAGTCCTGCCGTCTCCCGTTTTAACATTAATTTTTTAAGCGCAATACGAGGTTTCCTTTTTCCCCAGATAAAGTTAGACTGCCATCGTTGTAGATCTAATATATCCTTATTAGATAAGAATAAAGGGAGATTTTGAAGCAAATACAATATTCGGGGAAAAATAATTGTTTTTATCAAATTGACCCTAGCAGTAAGAGAGATAATTATTGAGGACCATAAATCCAAGTCAGTTTAAATTTTTTGCAGTAGCGGGCCATAGTTCAGCTTATACCAAGTTTCGGGGTTTCTATGTAAGATAATACCCAGATATCTAAAACAGTCAACCATTTTAAATGGATGCGGCAGTATCTTTAGTCTAGATTCAGAAAAGACCAATAATTCACTTTTGCTATAGTTAATCTTATACCCTGAAAAGGAAGAAAAAAAATCGAACAGCCGCATGATCAAGGGGATAGATTTATGCACGTTATCTATAAATATCAATAGATCGTCTGCATACAGTAATATTTTTAAAGTATGACCCCCCATCAATAACCCAGCTAAACTATCCCTTAAAAGAATTGCAAATGGTTCTAATGCCAGATTAAATAGTAAGGGCGACAGCGGACAACCCTGTCGCGTCCCTCTTTTCAACTCAATCTTAGGGGATGAAATACCATTGACACATAGATAAGATATAGGGGCATTATAAAGGTTACGAATAAATTGCAGAAATTGATTCCTAAAACCGAATTTCTGCACTGCCATAAATAGATAATTCCAGTTGACTGCATGGAATGCTTTTTCAGCATCGACCGTAAGTATAGCTCCCTCGCAATACCTTTTATATTCTCTTCCCTTCCTATCTAAGTTCCAGATATAATCCAGTACCGCCGTAACTTGACGAATATTTCTAAGCGAGTTTCTATTTTTCATGAATCCTGTCTGATCTAAATGTATGATTTTATCTAGAGATATCATAAGTCTAGCAGCTATAATAGATGTCAATAGCTTATAGTCTGCGTTAAGTACTGATATCGGTCTATATGCCCCAGGATCCAAAGGGTCTTTGCCTTTTTTAAAAATTAAGGAAATACGAGCTGCGGTAAAGTTGCTAGACATTTTATTTCCAGCAAAAAAATAATAGTTAAATAAGCTGCCCAGATGAATTCTCATTTCTTCTGCTAGCATTTTGTAAAATTCAACTGGGATGCCATCTGGCCCCGGAGTCTTATTACTATTTGCTGCTTGGATCGCTTTTAAAATCTCTTCCTCTGAAATTGGTCGATTTAAAGCATGAAGTTCCTCCTCCACAATTCTAGGTAACTTAACTTTCATCCAGAAATCTGTAAAATTATCAGAGTTCACTTCTGTTTCTGAATATAATTGCTGATAAACATTAAAGAATATTCTATTAATATCCACCGAATCCGTATATATAGCATTCTCATCTCTAATGGCTGATATACGGTTTTTATTTTTTCTAATTTTAACCAATGTAGCAAGAAATTTAGCCGAATTACCATAACTGCCCTTAAATTGATATTTTATTTTCTGTTCTTCCTGGTGTGATCTTTTCCTAAGAAAAATATCCCTCTCCCTTCTAACCTTGCAGTACTTATCCCAATTTTGAGGAGATCTATGGATACAATAATATCTAAAAGCATTTCTCGTTTGTGCAGCTAACTGCGATTCGTATGCCAAAGTTTTTTTCCTCCAGATAGAGAGATAGGACTTGATGTCCCCTCTTATTACCGCCTTCGCAGCTTCCCAAAACACCTCAATTTTATTAAATTGGGCGATATTAAATGTTGTGTAATCCTTCCATTTCTGTTTTAAAAAATTAATAAATCTTGGGTTATTCACTAAGAACCGGGGAAAAAAAAATGAGTGAGCCTGGCCTTTTGCAGATGATGCTGTCAACAGAGTAACTGAAACTATCGCATGGTCAGATATAACGATATCTTCAATACTTGCCCCTGACCTACAGGTAGCCAATAATTTGGAGATAAAAACTATGTCTATTCTAGAAAAAGTTTTATGAACTTTTGATTCACTTGTAAAATTTTGTTGATCCGGATTTTTCAACCTCCAAATATCTACTAACCTTAGTTCATGAATAAATTTCTTAAAATATTTTGCACTATTTTGGTATTCCCTGCTATTCTTTGATGACAGTCTGTCCAATTTAGGGCAGATAGACATATTAAAATCCCCCCCTAAAATTAAATTCCCTCCTGAGAAAGGAAATAACTTTTGTTTAATATTATCCCAGAAGTCTACTGAAAATTTATTTGGTCCATAGACATTACACAAAACAAAATCACGTCCATTCAATTGTATATGTAGGATAATGTATCTACCCTCTAAATCAACTTGAATGTTATTAATTTTATGATCTAAGTTTTTATGAAGTAAAATTGCTACTCCCAAACTTCTTTTCACTGCAGGGGCTGCTACTAATTCACCTATCCATTTACATTTTAATTTAGATAATTCTGCTTCCTTTAAGTGTGTTTCCTGTAACATAACAACATCTGGGTTAAATTTCGCTAAATACTTAACAAAAAGTTTACGCTTCCTGGGAGAGGTAATACCCCCCACATTCCAGGACAAGATTTTTAAATTAACCGATATTGTTGTCATCTAGCTCCTATCCATTATACCACCAAAGACCAATAGATAGAAGAGGGCCGACCCGGAGTGGAAGAGTCAAAGTGAGAGAAAGGAGAAAAAAGAGAAAAAAAAAACAAAAAAAAACAAAACAAAAAAAACACATAAACTAAAAATACCCTTTCCTAAATTAAAAAACAAATTAAACTGATTCATTAATATATATAGAGTGATTGACCAGCATAACCAGGTTTTATAACAAAAATAAACCATATAGCCATACATTTTCTTATAGACATATCTAACTAGACCATTTCTTTTATAGGGTATATTAACCCTATCCATGTTACCTTTTCAATGTTTATTTAGGAGAGAGCATGTCTTTATTGTATAGCCTCTATAAATTCATGCGCTTCTTGACAGTTATTAATTATCCGCCTACTATCCTTGTCTTGGACTATAATCCTAGCAGGATATGATATCCATGCTTTTAAACCTTTCTGGATTATTTTTGTGCAATATGGTACCATAAGTTTCCTTTTAGCAGAGGTTTCTGGGGAAAAATCTTGGAATAACAGCAGCTTGTTATTATCTAATAAAAAGGACTCATTTTTCTTATATAATTTCAATAACTCCATCTTATCCTGATACCTTAAAAGCTTAAAAATGCACATTCTACTTCGAGTATGACTACTTTGCCCAGAGTTCCTAGGCCCTACCCTATGCGCCCTTTCTACTATTAAAGGAAGTTGGTTTGATGGAATTCCTAGCGCTTGAGGGAGCACAACTGATGTAAAATTCAAAAGGTCTTCATACTGAGAAGTTTCTGGTAGGCCTACAATTCTAATATTGTTGCGCCTGGAGCGATCTTCTAGATCCTCCAGGCGCAATTGAAGATTCATGATCTTATCATCCTGTTTCATAACTATACTTTCATGTGTGTTGACTAGATCTTCTAAATCTGAGATTCTACTCTCCGCCTCATTCATTCTTGTTGCAAATTGTTTAACTTCATTAGTCAAAGATCCAATTTCTGAAGATATATGATTAAGCTCCTTCTTAATACTGTCAAACTGTGGAGTGAACATATCTGAGAGTTGTGACAATAAAGATTGTGTATCTAATGTAGATAGAGACGTGTCCGCCAGCCCTTCTGCAGGGACATCTGTATTCTTATTCCTATTATCTTTTATTTTTGGAGGCATCTTAGGAGAATTTTGCTTAACTTGAGTAATATACCTATCCATAGGCATTTAAAAAGTGTAAATAAGTGAAAATTATATATTAATATCAAAATATTATGAATTCAACACAACTAATGTGACAAAAGCAAAACGTGAAAGAAAAAAAAGTGATCTGGCTAATCAAAGGTAGCCTTCCTATCTGTGTGTATTCTTGTCCCCCCCTTTTTTTTTTTCCCCCCTTATTATATAAGTGCACTAAGTAAGTGAATATTCAGAGCCTTTATCCTAAACCACAAAATGCTTTATCCTACAGACAATGAGGAATATAAAGTTCTACAAAAGATTTTTTTTTTTTTTTCTTTTTTTTTTTTTATTTTTTTTTCCTCCTTCTTCCCTTTCTCTTCTCCCCCTTTTTCTCTTCTTTCTTCCCTTCCTCTCGAACCCAATGCCCCAATTTGTTACTTAATAAGGGCGCAGAATTAAATAATAGCAACAATCTTTGATTGCAATATCTCAAAAATTATTTCAAACAAATGTACGTATATGCATACAGGTAATTAAGAAGAAGAGAAAAAAAAAAAAGAAACCATCCCTTTATCAAAGCATAACATAATCTGTCCTGGAATATAACAAAGTTCTGTCAATAGAAACTGCAAAAGCATAAATATTCAGAAAACCTTCTCAGGGTAAATCATCTGATACTTGCAGTGTCCCAACCTGCAACCACAACTTCAGAGAACCTGTAGATTTTGCTAGCTAGGTAAACAAGCCAGCTACCGTCCACCAGATATTTTAAATGACTGCCTTCAGGATACTGTCCAGAAAGTAGGATGAAAAAACAATTGTACTGTGAGTGGCCTTTTAACACTCTAAGGCCTCCCCTGATTTTCCAAACCGCATAATAGAAAAGTACCTGTTAGGCCAGCTTACTCCAGCTATATTCCCATCCGTGTTTCTCAGGTAATGCTGCAAACAAGCTGTTTTATAAGCTTGCTTTTTTAGCAGGTTAAGATCTTCAAATGGGTGCTACTCCATACTGCTGTGTCTTCCTCTTGCATATAGTAGTTACTATTACTGTGACCTCCACCTCCTCAGGGTAATCTCAAGGCTACCTGTTAGCTGTATTCCGCCTGTGTGTCAGCCAATAACCTCCTGGCCCGGTGGATAGCAGCGACTTCTGTCTCAACTCCTTCACCGCGAGGAGGAAGCGCCACTAGCGGATCCCTCCACCCAGTGGAGGCCTCGACCTACCAGCAGGTAAGATATATAGTGTATCCACCGGCTCTTACGGCTCCTTCTGTCTCGGCGGCCCGATTAATCTGTTACCGCCAGGCTTTGCAGATCCACAGTGCTCAATTTGCGCCCCTTCAGAGTGGAGTGTGTGGTTCCTTACCACTAGGCAAAAACCGCCAACTGTGGGACTGTTCCAATGCTGAGGCTTCAGACGCAAGCCTCACTCCCCGACTCTCTCCCAGAACCAGGCTGGGTAAGCGGGTCTCAGCAGAGGGTAAACGCTGTATTGGTTGGGCGACTCGTAGCCACCATGGAGCTGTGCAGCAAGCAGCGTGTCTGTCAGCTCCTCCCTCACCGGAAGTCCCCCGTCTATAATAAAGTATTAACCCTTAAACCTCCAGCCCCCCTCATCGTAACTACTAAACTAAACCTATTGACCCCTAAACCACTGGTTCCCCCACATTGCAAAACACTAAATTATACTATTAACCCCTAAACCTAACACCCCCTAACTTTAAATTAAAATATAACTATCTTAAAATAAATAAAACTTTACCTGTGAAATAAAAAAAAACTAAGTTTAAACTATAAATTAACCTAACATAACTGTTTCTAATAAAATTAATAAAACTACCAATTAAAAAATCTAAATTACAAATTTTAAAAAACCTAACACTACGAAAAAATTTAAAAACAATCTAAAATGACAATAATTAATAAACATTAAATTATGAAAAATAAAAAAACTCTAAGCTTACAAAAATAATAAACAAAATTATTAAAAATAAAAACAATTACACCTAATCTAATAGTCCTATACAAATAAAAAAGCCCCCCCCCCAATAAAAACAACCCCTAACCTACAATAAACTACCAATAGCCCTTAAAAAGGCCTTTTGTAGGGCATTGCCCTAAGTTAAACACCTCTTTTACCCTAAAAAAATGACTAAGTCCTCCCTAAAAGTAAAGCCCCCCACCCAACTAACCCCCCAAAATAAAAAAACCTAACTCTAAAAAATCCTAAGATACCCATTGGGGCATTTGTATGGTCATTGCCCTTAAAAGACAATTCAGCTCATTTACAGCCCTTAAAAGGTCATTCAGCTCTTTTAAAAGTGCCCAAAGCCCTAATCTAAAAAAAAAAAAAACACCCAAAAAAACGAGAAAAAAAAACCCCTAACACTAACCCCATAAAATCTACTCACGGTTCCATCTTCATCCCCAGGCGGTGAAAAATCTTCATCCAGGCAGAGACACCTTCATCCATTTCTATTATCATCCTTCCTGCGGCGTGGAGCTATCCAGGACAACAAAGACATCTTGCGCGAAGCATTCTCTTCATAGGTCCCTGCCGTACACTAAAGTTGAATGCAAGGTAACCGTTTCAAAATGGCATACCTTGCATTCCTATTGGCTGATTTGATTCTTCAAATTCAAATCAGCCAATAGTATGAGAGCTTCTGAAATTTTATTGGCTGTTCAAAACAGTCAATAGGATGAGAGCTACTGAAATCCTATTGGCTGTTCAAATCAAATAGATTAGGTGTAATTGTTTTTATTTTTGATAATTTCGTTTATTATTTTTGTAAGCTTAGAGTTTTTTTATTTTTCGTAATTTAGTGTTTATTATTATTTTTGTAATTTTAGGATTTTTAAATTTTTTCGTAGTGTTAGGTTTTTTAAATTTGTAATTTAGATTTTTTAATTGGTATTTTTTTACATTTTATTAGAATAGTTATCTTAGGTTAATTTATAGTTTAAACTCTATGGGTTAATAACTTTTATTATTGTCGGCGATGTCGGGGAACAGCTGATTAGGGGTTAATAGGTTTATTTAATAGTCGCAAAGTGGGTGTGTGGCAGAATAGGGGTTAATACCTTTAGTATAGTGTTTGTGATGCTGGAGGGTGACGGTGTAGGGGTTAATATGTATTTTATGGGTGTTAGTGTACTTTGTAACAGTTTAGTTAGGAGTTTTGCGAAACATTTTTGTTTTGCAAAATCCATAACTACTGCACTCAGATGGCAGTATGGATTGTGTCGATATAGGCTGTAACGCAAGCATTTTACCCGGACCGCACAACCTGTTATTCAGGCCCTGTAAAAATCCTGCACTCAAACATCATTTTTTTGAGTGCGGAATGGACTTTGCGTTACAGGCTAAAATGCTTGCAGTAATATGCGTTCCTGGCCACTCCAGCGTAATAGCCAATTTTTCAGCGTTAGTAGCTGAAACCAAAATTATTAAAGGGCCACTGTAAGTAAATATTTTCTTTGCCTGTTACTAACTAACTACCCCAAATACGCTTTTTATCAATAGCATTTCATTAACATATCTCTACCGTATATCAGAAATCTTGTCTGCAAATTTAATTGTTTTCCAAACCCACTCTGCGGGTATCCTTTGCTCTGTACCAATCCGTTTACAATACCTAGGTTTCAAAATGGCGCTTTAAACACAATTTCATTGGTTTAAGTATTTTGAACATGCAGTGCTGAAAATAGTGGGCAGGATAACGTGACATCATTGGCAAATAAAAGATATAACTTTTAGAACGTTATGAAACTTCGTTTTGGAGAAAATATAGGTCAGTAGGTTTTAATTAATGTTTATTAACTTTAATATGTTAGTTGTTTGGCTTAAAAATTATAACAGAAAGTAATCCTTTAATTTTTATAAAAACACTCCCAGATGGGCTATATAAATGGATCATCTAAAAAACATTTATGCAAAGAAAAATCTAGTGTATAATGTCCCTTTAAGATCATACAACTGCTGCTAGTAAAACAATTCCACTGTAACTCATATCTTGACAATACACTCCCTGTATCTCTATGTAGACTCATCTAGCTCTTTTAGAAATAGTATAGCTTTACCCAGGACAGAGTCTTTAAACCTCCTTTATGAGTATTACCAATAGCATTTATCTTCTGACTATAAATATGGTAGTTTATACACTATCATGTAACAAGAAGCTCCAATAGCAGTGAACTCATCTCTTTCAGAACATTTCTCCATCTTGTACAATAAACACTTTCTTACTCATCGAAACAATGTGCAGCTGACACCACCCATTTGTCAGAGACCAGTGACCCTCCGCAGATGTGACGATTACTGTAGAAAATGCTGACCTGCCAAGGCCACTTCCCCTGCAGAGCATTTGTACCTCCGACGATACGATCTGTGAATACCGGCTTACCACATCCTACAGCAGATAACAAAAACATACAACACAATTTAGTTTTTTTTACACAAACAAGTTAATATCAGGGGTACTTTTATTGATGTTTATGATTTTATATATCATTTTACTTATATAAGATCAATTGACAACATCTTCACATTTTATCAAGGGATGAATGGTCCCTGATGCCCCTGTTTCTGCCTGAGTCTTCAGGCTCGCCGGAAATAGCAGTTAAGAAGCAGCGGTCTTAAGATCGCTGCTCCTAAACTGGTCCGCTGACTCTAAAGCTGCGGACATCAATCCGCCCAATCCTATACGATCGGGTTGATTGACGCCCCCTGCTAGCGGCCAATCAGGGATGCAGATTCAGGGGTGTTAATCAACACGATCGCTTGCGAATGGGCAGATTGCTGTCTGCCACATCAGAGGTGGCGGACGAGTTAAGAAGCAGCAGTCTTATGACCGCTGCTTCTTAACTCCTGTTTCCGGCGAGACTTGCGCAGAAACAGTTACATTCAGGGATATTAGGCCCTTGTTAAATCGGTCCCTCACTATTAATCTGGTCTAACATTGGAAATCTAAAGAATAGTGCTGGTTCAGTACAGTTCAGTCAGTAGTACTTTTGTTTAAAGCCCATTAAAACACATTCAATGTTTCCTTATCTATACTATAATGATATAAATGAAACATTTTATTCTGGTTCCAAAATAACTCTTGGTTTAATGCAGGAGACGTAAAATATCTAGAATAACTAACATATGTCAAGTGAAGATTCATAGCTATGGTTCCAAAAAAAAGGACCCTCCAAGGAAGATGACTTGCACATAGATCTCATCTTTGAACAAATTTAATCTACTTCTAAAATTGACCAAGAGATTCAGGGGTAGATTTATCATACTCTGGGTGGACATGATTCACTACAGGGAGTGCAGAATTATTAGGCAAATGAGTATTTTGACCACATCATCCTCTTTATGCATGTTGTCTTACTCCAAGCTGTATAGGCTCGAAAGCCTACTACCAATTAAGCATATTAGGTGATGTGCATCTCTGTAATGAGAAGGGGTGTGGTCTAATGACATCAACACCCTATATCAGGTGTGCATAATTATTAGGCAACTTCCTTTCCTTTGGCAAAATGGGTCAAAAGAAGGACTTGACAGGCTCAGAAAAGTCAAAAATAGTGAGATATCTTGCAGAGGGATGCAGCACTCTTAAAATTGCAAAGCTTCTGAAGCGTGATCATCGAACAATCAAGCGTTTCATTCAAAATAGTCAACAGGGTCGCAAGAAGCGTGTGGAAAAACCAAGGCGCAAAATAACTGCCCATGAACTGAGAAAAGTCAAGCGTGCAGCTGCCAAGATGCCAATTGCCACCAGTTTGGCCATATTTCAGAGCTGCAACATCACTGGAGTGCCCAAAAGCACAAGGTGTGCAATACTCAGAGACATGGCCAAGGTAAGAAAGGCTGAAAGACGACCACCACTGAACAAGACACACAAGCTGAAACGTCAAGACTGGGCCAAGAAATATCTCAAGACTGATTTTTCTAAGGTTTTATGGACTGATGAAATGAGAGTGAGTCTTGATGGGCCAGATGGATGGGCCCGTGGCTGGATTGGTAAAGGGCAGAGAGCTCCAGTCCGACTCAGACGCCAGCAAGGTGGAGGTGGAGTACTGGTTTGGGCTGGTATCATCAAAGATGAGCTTGTGGGGCCTTTTCGGGTTGAGGATGGAGTCAAGCTCAACTCCCAGTCCTACTGCCAGTTTCTGGAAGACACCTTCTTCAAGCAGTGGTACAGGAAGAAGTCTGCATCCTTCAAGAAAAACATGATTTTAATGCAGGACAATGCTCCATCACACGCGTCCAAGTACTCCACAGCGTGGCTGGCAAGAAAGGGTATAAAAGAAGAAAATCTAATGACATGGCCTCCTTGTTCACCTGATCTGAACCCCATTGAGAACCTGTGGTCCATCATCAAATGTGAGATTTACAAGGAGGGAAAACAGTACACCTCTCTGAACAGTGTCTGGGAGGCTGTGGTTGCTGCTGCACGCAATGTTGATGGTGAACAGATCAAAACACTGACAGAATCCATGGATGGCAGGCTTTTGAGTGTCCTTGCAAAGAAAGGTGGCTATATTGGTCACTGATTTGTTTTTGTTTTGTTTTTGAATGTCAGAAATGTATATTTGTGAATGTTGAGATGTTATATTGGTTTCACTGGTAAAAATAAATAATTGAAATGGGTATATATTTGTTTTTTGTTAAGTTTCCTAATAATTATGCACAGTAATAGTCACCTGCACACACAGATATCCCCCTAAAATAGCTAAAACTAAAAACAAACTAAAAACTACTTCCAAAAATATTCAGCTTTGATATTAATGAGTTTTTTGGGTTCATTGAGAACATGGTTGTTGTTCAATAATAAAATTAATCCTCAAAATTACAACTTGCCTAATAATTCTGCACTCCCTGTATAGCGAATCATGTTCGCCCTGCATCGCTAAATGCAGAAAGCATACGCTGTCGGTATTTAACATTGCACAAGCAGATCTGGTGAACTGCTTGTGTAATGCCACCCCTACAGATTCAGGGGTGTCAATCAACACGATTGCTTGTGATCGGGTGGATTGCTGTCCGCCACCTCATGACCACCTTATGACCGCTGCTTCTTAACTCCTGTTTCCGGGGAGCCTGAAGACTTGCTCAGAAACAGTTACATTCAGGGATATTAGGCCCTTATTAAATCAGCCTCTCACTATTAATCTGGTCTAACACTGGAAATCTAAAGAATAGTGCTGGTTCAGTACAGTTCAGTCAGTAGTACTTTTGTTTAAAGCCCATTAAAACACATTCAATGTTTTCCTTATCTATACTATAATCGTGTTTGTAACGTGTCCGTCGGTGTCGCCAGTTGCGCATGCATCCTCAAAGGAATGTTGGCTGCGTGAGGCAGCCAAAAGAATGTTGGCTGAGCGCGCAGCCAAAATAATCCACCTGGATGCAGCGTAGGCAAACCCGAAGCCTTAAGCCTTAAAAAACCCAAAGCCTTAAAAAAAAACCACGCAACCGTCTGCACGAAATATAAAAAAACACGTTACCACCCGCAAGAAATAAATAAAAACCATGTACACAAAATCAAGAATTTAAGCTTCTCACCAAAATCCTAGCAACTAGATTAAATTTCCATATAGCAAATTTAATGTCAAGTGACCAGGTGGGATTCATTAAAGGAAGAGAAGCCCCAGACAATATACGCAAGGTAATTGATTTCTTGCATTATGCAATGAAGGAGAGGATGCCTTCTCTGTTTCTATCCCTTAACGCAGAGAAGGCATTTAATAGAGTCTTCTGGGATTATATGTTCGAGACCCTTACCCATTTTGGAATAACAGGGGCATTCACAAAAGCAATACAATCCATTTACACCATTGGCATATCTTAGAATAGCAAGCTATCAATCAAAAAGGAAAAAAAAAACAAAAAACACATATACACAAAAAACACACGAGAGGTTAGAGAACCCACTCGCGTTAAGAATACACAAATAGCACTCTGGGGTTACAACTTTGTCTTGTAGTTCCCAAAAACTGGAAAGGGAATAGACAACTAACTGCTTCCAAAAACTGAATAAAGAACCAATACCTTGTAACACATGTGTGAAATGTTGTTGTTAAAACATAAGATTTAATACATTCTATAAAGTAGGATAGCGAACTTAAAAACACACTCCGGTACTTGTCAACAACAGTAGAATATCTTGTGCTATGAAAAAATACTAATGATGGAGGATGGACTAATGATGGAGGATGGACTAATGATGGAGGATGGACTAATGATGGAGGATGGACTAATGATGGAGGATGGACTAGTGATGGAAGATGGACTAATGATGGAGGATGGACTAATGATGAGGATGGACTAAAGATGGAGGATGGACTAAAGATGGAGGATGGACTAATGATGGAGGATGGACTAATGATGGAGGATGGACTAATGATGGAGGATGGACTAATGATGAGGATGGACTAAAGATGGAGGATGGACTAAAGATGGAGGATGGACTAATGATGGAGGATGGACTAATGATGGAGGATGGACTAAAGATGGAGGATGGACTAATGATGGAGGATGGACTAATGATGGAGGATGGACTAAAGATGGAGGATGGACTAAAGATGGAGGATGGACTAATGATGGAGGATGGACTAATGATGGAGGATGGACTAATGATAGGCCTTTGACAAAACAGATTACGGCGAAACATGTAAGTGACGTTAGGGTATTGGTGAGGAGTATTAGGAACACCTGTGTTTTAGACTGCCTCAGGTTATATTATTAACTTAATATAGCAATACTTTGCTTATGAACCTTACTAAAATGGTTTGTGAGTTTCTATATTGAGATATTACGTTGCTCTAAACCAGCCTTACACCTACTCCTGCTAAAGCTGCAGATCTAATTAGATCGGAATTACTTTAAGAATTACTTTACTACAAAGCAGCTGTTTTCAGGGGACAATCTTGTTCTAACACAGTGGGGTGTCATAAACTGTTATGATGTTGATATCTTTGTTTTAATATTTATAACAAGTATTTTACTAGGCACTTGTGCTAATACTTACTCACATTGTAACTACAATATCATAACGACTCCTACATGCAATATTATTTCATAAGAATCTTGCTGTGGTTAAATTACCTGATCCTCTAATACTGTAAACTGTATTATACGGATAATCTAGGGGGTGTTTATTTAAGACTAAAGTGACGGTGTTAACTTTACACAACAGTTCAGTGTAGAAGGTATATGGTGACCAATTAATGTTTATTCGATGTTTATAATAGACACAATAGTTACTTGAGCAATTAGCATTCACTCATTGAATTGCAAGTATAGCATACTAACTCTAACGCAAAATATATTCAAAGCAATAGCTGAGTTGCAAGTTTACCATATTACTCTAACGCAAATTATGTTTAAAGCAACAGTTTACATGTCATATGATTTGATTCTTCACCTAACTATTATGACTCTTAAGTGAGTCTCCCCAGACACCCCAGGACACAGTATAGAGGTGTATTTAATAATATCACAGAAATGTGCAAAAACAAGTGTATAGAACCAGGTCTAGGGCTTATCATTAGTCCATCCTTCATTATAGTTGAGACGGTGCAAACAGACTTAGTAAACGCTCAATTAATTTCTATTAAAGGGACAGTCAACACCAGAATTTTTGTTGTTTTAAAAGATAGATAATCCCTTAATTAGCAATTCCCCAGTTTTGCATAAACAACAGTTATAATTATACACATTTTACCTCTGTAATTGCGAACGGCAAAGTAAATTAAAACCATGTCTTTAATAATCCAAAAGCTTGCCTACCCCAGGTGCTTGTGTGCAACTTTCTTTGCTGTTTGTACCATCAGCTTTTAACTTTTGGATTATTAAAGACATGGTTTTAATTTACTTTGCCGTTCGCTCTCACAGTTTCTTTATGGTGAAGTTATTATTGCCTGCTTGAGCGAAACGGCACCCTGCCTAAGAAGTCCTCTACTTGTTTTAAGCTCCCGGTTGGTTACGGGATTTACCTCACTCTTTTGACTATCGTTGATGGGCCAACGGAACCTTCTGAATCCTCATTGGTTGACACGGTGATGACACTTGGGCAACACGCCCCCAGCAACAAAGTGCAGGATCTG
This sequence comes from Bombina bombina, assembly GCF_027579735.1. Lineage (NCBI taxonomy): Eukaryota > Metazoa > Chordata > Amphibia > Anura > Bombinatoridae > Bombina > Bombina bombina. The sequence goes on from NC_069509.1 coordinate 27,977,684, forward strand.
ATTGAACTACGCATAGGACGCCAGCGTGTATGCAACATGCCCCCTCGCCTGGTCGATTGGGAGTCCAGCGTCTCTCCGCTTTCCACCTGTCCCACGACCGCAGCCTGGTTCTACGGGAAAGTATATCAGGAGCCATTGGATTAACTACGGACTCAATCTTTCCAATAAGGCATAACCGTAAGTTACACGGACTCTATTTCTGGTGGTGAGACACCTAACATTCTTTTGGGTAAAGTGTACAAGCACTACAGAGTGAATTGAATTGAGGTAATTGCCCCTCCACCGGTGGACAGTCTATAAATTTAGACATTGTTCTCTTGAGCAGAGGATTTAATTCTGTCATTCGATCTCTCTCCCCACATTGCATCTTGTTGGTTTATTACCTCTGTAATTACCTTGTATCTAAACCTCAGCAGACTGCCCCCTTATTTCAGTTCTTTTGACAGACTTGCATTTTAGCCAATCAGAGCTGTCTCCATGGTAAATTCACGTGCATGAGCTCAATATTATCTATATGAAACACGTGAACTAATTCCCTCTAGTGGTGAAAAACTATCGAAAGGCATTTAGATTAGAGGCGGCCTTCAAGGTCTAAGAAATTAGCATATGAACCTCCTAGGTTTAGCTTTCAACTAAGAATACCAAGAGAACAAAGCAAAATTGGTGATAAAAGTAAATTGGAAAGTTGTTTAAAATTACATGCCCTATTTGAAACATGAAAGTTTTTTTTGGACTTGACTGTCCCTTTAACCGAGGTTGACTAATTAATATTTTTTTCATAGCAAAATAGATTCTACTGTTGACAAGTACCTGAGTGTGTTTTTAAGTTCGCAATCCTATTCTATAGAATTTATTAAATGTTAAGTTTTAACAACCACATTTCACACATGTGTTACAAGTTATTTGTTCTTTATTCAGTTTTTGGAAGCAGTTAGTTGTCTATTCCCTTTCCAGTTTTTGGGGACTACAAGACAAAGTTGTAACCCCAGAGTGCTATTTGTGTATTCTTAACACGAGTGGGTTCTCTAACCTCTTTTGTGTTTTTTTTGTGTACTATTAAACCCAATACACAGCACCGACTACCCGTAATATAAAAATAAACATATGAAAGTACTGCATAAAATTGGGATATAAAGGGTTTATTATAATTATGAAGAAGTGCGATTGGTAACTCTTTCTTTCTACAAATAAAAAACATGTAACCGCCCGCACGATGTATAACAAAAAAAAACACCTAACCTCCCACACAAAGTATTAACAAACACCTAAACCGAAAAACCCCAAATTGCAAAATAATACAGTAATTAACCCCTAATCCGCAAATAACATAATTAAAATATTAACCCCTCACACCGCAATAAACCTAATTAACCTATTAACCTCTAAACCGCCAACCCCCAACATCGCAATAAACCTAATTAACCTATTAACCCCTAAAACACCTGTGACTGTTAATTTTTCTTATATGCCAGTTGAAAATGAATATAAAAAAACACATTTTATTATGGTTCCAAAATAACTCTTGGTTTAATGCAGGAGACGTAAAATATCTAGAATAACTAACATATGTCAAGTGAAGATTCATAGCTATGGTTCCAAAAATAGGACCCTCCAAGGAAGATGACTTGCACGTAAATCGCATCTGTTAACAAATTTAATCTACTTCTGAAATTGATCAAGAGATTCAGGGGTAGATTTACATACTCTGGGCGGACATGATTCGCTATAGAGAATCATGTTCGCCCTGCATCGCTAAATGCAGAAAGCGACGCTGTCGGTATTTAACATAAGACCGCTGCTTATTAACTCGTCCGCCACCTCTGAGGTGGCGGACAGCAATCAACTCGATCGCAAGTGATCATGTTGATTGACACTCCTGAATCTGGAGGGGCAGCATTGTACAAGCAGGCGATCGTGTTGATTGACACTCCTGAATCTGGAGGGGCAGCATTGCACAAGCAGTAGTACTGCTTGTCAGTAGTACTTTTGTTTAAAGACCATTAAAATACATTCAATGTTTTCCTTAACTATACTATAATTGTGTTTGTAACGCGTCTGTTGGTGTCGCCAGTTGTGCACGCATCCTCAAAGGAATGTTGACTGCGTGAGGCAGCCAAAAGAATGTTGGCTTAAGCGGCAGCCAAAAGAATCCACGGTGGATTCCAAAAATGGCTGGCTGCAGTGTAAGCAAAACCGAAGCCTTAAAAAGCCTTAAAAAATCCGAAGTCTTAAAAAAAAAATGCAACCACCCGCACGAAATATCGAAAAAACATGTTACCACCTGCAATAAATAAATAAAAAACATGTATCCGCCCGCACAAAAAAAACCTAACCTCCCGCACAAAGTATTAACAAACACCTAAACCGTAAACCCCCACATCGCAAAATAATAAAGTAATTAATCCCTAATCATCAAATAACATAATTCAAATATTAACCCCTTAACCGCCAACCCCTCACATCTCAATAAACCCAATTAACCTATTAACCCCTAAACCAACAAACCCCCACATTGTAATAAACCTAATTAACCCATTAACCTCTAACCCGCCAACCCCAACATCCCAATACACCTAATTAATCTATTAACCCCTAAAATGCCTGTAACAGATACTGGCTAGCCCGACCGGGAACATGTCGCTATGTAGCGGAGAAAGTGATTATAGCGGAGCCCACCCAAATAACTAGACAGCGTAGTATTCGGGTGAAACAAAAGAACAACTTTATTGTGGAAACACACTGCTTATATACACAAACACATCTTGATAAGGAGTCTTATCAGACCCTCAGATCCCCCGCCATTCCTGCCCCTCCAGACAGGCTGGTGCCCCCCCATAGTAGTTATAGTCCCATAGAGTCCAAGAGATATGAAGGTGGTTATTCTGGGGTAATCCCGGGGGAGCGGTGGCACTTCCAGGTTGTGGGTGGAAAGCTCTCGGTCCCCAGAATCACAGTCCAAAATGCGACATGATCCGTTGTTGGGGACCGAAGCTAAAGGTGATCAAACGTACACCAGGAAAGCCATGGGAAGTAGGAGTTGTAGGGGAGTCCGAAACCCCAAGTTCCCAAGGGAGCTCCCTTCCGGCAATCACCCCACCTCTTGCCCTCCCTAGGGGGTACCAAAACCCAAAAGAGCGGAGCTCTGGGGTAAAGGGCTGCTGGAGGGACCTGGGGTATAAGTTAGCAGGTGTCCGGGATGATGCGACTGAGCAGCAGTTCCAGGGGCCCGGCAAGCTGGACAAGGTTTAGGTAGTGAGGGATCAGCTCTTCTGTGAGGAGGTACAGATCACAAAACAAATAAAACCAAATGTCTGGGAGATCACGAATGCTCTCAAAAGTCCAAATCCCGTGAGAGAATGGAGGGGGCTAGGTAATAGGGGGTGGAGGTTTACCCTTGACAGCCTGGTATCCATGACAATCTGTGACACCACCAAACCCCCACATTGCAATAAAACTAATTAAAGGGATATTGAACCCAAATTTTTTCTTTCGTGATTCAGATAGAGCATGCAATTTTAAGCGACTTTCTAATTTACTCCTATTATCAATTTTTCTTCGTTCTCTTGCTATTTTTATTTGAAAAAGAAGGCATCTAAGCTTTTTCTTGTTCAGACCTCTGCACAGCACTTTTTATTGGTGGATTAATTTATCCACCAATGAGCAAGGACAACCCAGGTTGTTCACCAAAAATGGGCGGGCGTCTAAACTTACATTCTTGCATTTCAAATAAAGATAGCAAGAGAATTAAGAAAATTTGATAATAGGAGTAAATTAGAAAGTTGCTTAAAATTTCATGCTCTATCTGAATCACAAAAGAAAAAATGTGGGTTCAGTGTCCCTTTAACCTATTAGCTCCTAAACCACCAACCCGCCAACAACGCAAATAACTAATTTAATTACTTAGCCCCCTAACATATCACCCCCTAAATTAACCCCAATACTAAGTTACATTTAAATAAAACCTTACATTAAATTACAAAAACAAAATCTAAAATAACAAAAAATAAAAAACTCTAATCCCTATAAAAATAAAAATGTCCCCCAAAATAAAACACCCCCTAAACTAAACTGCCAAAAAGCCCTTAAAGGGCCTTTTATAGGGCATTGCCCTATGTTAAACAGCTCTTTTATATTTAAAAAATACTAAATCACCCCTAACAGTAAACCCCCCACCTCCACCCACCAAACTGCCCAAAATTAAAAAAGCTAACACTAAAAAAACCTTATTACCCATTGCCCCTAAAGGTGCATTTGTATGGGCATTACCCTTAAAAGGGCATTCAGTTCTTTTCCAGCCCATTAAATCCCTAATCTTAAAAGTAAAAATAAAATAAAAAAAAAATCCTATCTTCATCGCTCAGGATGAAGATAGAAGATGATGGAGCCACCTGGAAGAAGACCTTCTCCACCGGACTTCAGGAACGGTGAGTACCTATTTGGGGCTTAGTGTTAGGATTTTTTTTTTTTAAGATTAGGGATTTAAAGGGACAATCAAGTCCAAACAAAACTTTCATGTTTTAAATAGGGCATGTGATTTTAAACAACTTCCCAATTTACCTTTATCACCAATTTTGCTATGTTTTCTTGGTATTCTTAGTTAAAAGCTAAACTTAGGAGGTTCATATGCTAATTTCTTAGACCTTGAAGACTGCCTCTAATCTGAATGCATTTTTACCACTAGAGGGCATTAGTTCATGTGTTTCATATAGATAACATTGAGCTCATGCACGTGAAGTGACCTAGGAGTAAGCACTGATTGGCTAAAAATGCAAGTCTGTCAAAAGAACGGAAATAAGGGGGCAGTCAGCAGAAGCTTAGATACAAGGTAATTACAGAGGTAAAAAATATATTATTATAACTGTGTTAATTATGCAAAACTGGGGAATGGGTAATAAAGGGATTATCTTTCTTTTTAAACAACAAAAATTCTGGTGTTGACTGTCCCTTTAATGTGCTGGAAAAGAGCTGATTACCCTTTTAAGGGCAATGCCCATACAAATGCCTTTTTTAGGGGCAAAGGGTAAGTTTAGGTTTTTCTAGTGTTAGTTTTTTTATTTTATGGGGTTTGGTGGGTGGGGGGGTTACTATTAGGGAGGATTTAGTATTTTTTAAATGTAAAAGAGCTGTTTAACTTAGGGCAATGCCCTACAAAAGCCCTTTTAAGGGATATTGGTAGTTTAGTATTAGATTTGGGAGTGTTTTTATTTTGGGGGGATTTTTTATTTTTATCGGGTTATTAGTTTAGGTTGAATTTTTTTATTTTGGATAGCTTTGTTTATTTGTTTCTGTAATTTTACATTTTTAATGTTTTGTAATTTTAGCCTTGGGAGTTGTAGTTTTTTTTAAATAGACTGCCCTCTGGCAGGCTTATCACCTAGTCTATTTAATAATCACATATCAGAGATCATACTGATATTCCATAACCTACCAAACATTCAATGTCCAGATAGTATAATGGTTAGGATTAGGTTTCCAGTTCAAGTGCATTTGACTCTTTTGAGTTATAAATAAAACTCAATGGCATTCAAAGCTTAAAAATATTTTTTAAACCAACATTTAAAGGGGCACAAAGTATTTTTTTCTTTGCTAAAAAATAGAATCTTAAAATATATTAGTTTTTTTTTTTAAATGAATATTCCTTTGTATTAGGAAAGAAAGAAACCATTTTGTTTATATGCTTGTGAGGTTTTTCACTGCCCATCGATAGAGTAGTGGTGGTTCTGCTTTTCAGCCAGTAAGCAATCAGTCCCTGGGGTTCATTTGCATACAGACACACACTCCCTCTTTACTTCAAAATAATATTTAAAAAGAAAATAACTTAAAGTTTGTTTACACATTTTACCATATTTTAAGTTATCAGTAAAAACTGGAAAATTCCTGGTTTATGTGCTCACTTATAAGTGGTTCACATAACTGATTTTCTAAAATTAAACTCACATTCTGTTTATGTTTATCTTTAAAATCTTACCACATGCTTCATCCCAAATTTTGCCGGATTGTCACAGGTTGGGAGCCTGTCTGCTGTCTCTTGTGTACAATTTATCCCTAGGGACTAATTGCTCATTGGCTGATAACTTTCATAGCTCGTTTGACAGAGAGTGTAAAACCAGAAAAAAATAACCTGCACATCAACCAAAAAAACTCTGATATTTTAAGAAGCAAAAAACTTTCAATATTATAAACTGTACAGAAAGCTCTAAATTTATATATAAATACAGTGCTTTTGTTGTAAAAAGAGATGCAGGAAAAAGGCTCCGGTACTCATTGATTATTGATTGATATATTGAGGAAAGCAAAGGGACAACGTTATTTACAATGCTTGATATATTCTGCAGCTCCCTCTTGTGAGTATTTAAATGATTATAACAAATATTAGTTGTTATGAGATGGCAGACGTGAGGGTACTCAGTACCGGTGAGGTGAGTAGCTCCACACAAAAAAAACAACCTCTTTATAAATATATATGTATGTTTGTATATACAGAGCGTCTCATTGATGGTTTAAAAGGTGGCCAAAAATGAGTCCTCCCCCTAACTGTACCCTGTGCACCCTTGATATTTAATTTTCTAGGCACCATTTTGCACCCCAAATTATAATGAATTGTATTAGCTTGATATTGACACATTTAACAAAAACAAGAATAAAAATGTCCTTAAAATAAATATTATGCACTGTTAATAAAATGAGATAAAATTATATTTGTTGTTACCTGAAGCTGCAGCTGCTGCCACAAGACCTGCAAAACAGAGGAGAAACATCAGCTTTATGCGCATTTCACCACCAACATCTCCCACCTAAAGCTCTCCAGTAAATGAGCGCTTCTTGTAGGTGAGAAGAGCAGGTGCCAGAGTCTGTATGATCACGTTACTGGCTGCTAACTATGGAGCTTGCATTGTTACTCATGTAACTCAATAGCCCAACACTATACTGAGTAGCAGAAACAAATGGTTTCACAGCATCAGCTCTGTCAGGTGAGTGATATGGAGCACTGGGCTGTAATCCTGTGCATCAGATCCTAAAGGGAACTCTTCCAGGTATTACCCCAGCAGGAACACTTACCCAGGGTAAGGAGAAGGGTGAGAACTACAGCTGGCAGGTGGCAAACGCTCATCCTGTTGGGTGCATCAGATCCTAAAGGGAACTCTTCCAGGTATTACCCCAGCAGGAACACTTACCCAGGGTAAGGAGAAGGGTGAGAACTACAGCTGGCAGGTGGCAAACGCTCATCCTGTTGGGTGCATCAGATCCTAAAGGGAACTCTTCCAGGTATTACCCCAGCAGGAACACTTACCCAGGGTAAGGAGAAGGGTGAGAACTACAGCTGGCAGGTGGCAAACGCTCATCCTGTTGGGTGCATCAGATACTAAAGGCAACTCTTCCAGGTATTACCCCAGCAGGAACACTTACCCAGGGTAAGGAGAAGGGTGAGAACTACAGCTGGCAGGTGGCAAACGCTCATCCTGTTGGGTGCATCAGATACTAAAGGCAACTCTTCCAGGTATTACCCCAGCAGGAACACTTACCCAGGGTAAGGAGAAGGGTGAGAACTACAGCTGGCAGGTGGCAAACGCTCATCCTGTTGGGTGCATCAGATACTAAAGGGAACTCTTCCAGGTATTACCCCAGCAGGAACATTTACCCAGGGTAAGGAGAAGGGTGAGAACTACAGCTGGCAGGTGGCAAACGCTCATCCTGTTGGATGCATCAGATCCTAAAGGGAACTCTTCCAGGTATTACCCCAGCAGGAACACTTACCCAGGGTAAGGAGAAGGGTGAGAACTACAGCTGGCAGGTGGCAAACGCTCATCCTGTTGGGTGCAGAGGTGTCTCTGTCCATTGTTCTCTTCTTGATGAATCTTGTTCTCCTCTTTGTTTGTCTATCTCCTTTCTTGCTCCCTTTTCTCTCTTTTTCCGTTTCTCTCACTCTCTCTATAATCTTCCTGTCTCTGTAAGTGCTTTGCACTCTGTAGTCTTTCACTCTGTTGTCTCTCTCTATTTTTTACTTTTTCACTGTCTCCATTTTTCCCTCTGTATTTATTGTTCCAAGTTTTGCTCTGTCTTTCTTTCTTTTTCTCTCTCTTTTTCTCACTTTCTCTCTCTCTCTCTCTCTCCCCCTCTCTCTCTCTTTCTCTCTCTCTCTCCCTCTTTCTCTCTCTCCCTCTTTCTCTCTCTCTTTTTCTCACTCTCTTTCTCTTTCTCCCTTCTCTTTCTCTTTCTCCCTTCTCTCTCTCTCTTTACCTCTCTCTCCCTTTTTCTCTCTCCCCTTTTTTTCTCTCTCTCTCTTTCTCCCTTCTCTCTCTCTCTCTCCTTTTTTCTCTCTTTTTCTCTCTCTCCTTTTCTCTCTATCTCTCTCTCTCCTTTTCTCTCTATCTCTTTCTCTCTCCTTTTCTCTCTATCTCTTTCTCTCTCCTTTTCTCTCTATCTCTTTCTCTCTCCTTTTCTCTCTATCTCTTTCTCTCTCCTTTTCTCTCTATCTCTTTCTCTCTCCTTTTCTCTCTATCTCTTTCTCTCTCCTTTTCTCTCGATCTCTTTCTCTCTCTTTTACGCTAGTGTCAGTCAGCAGATGTGTCATTGTCTTGATATATTCCTGGTTTCCTCTTCTCTAGTACCCTCAGGGTATTTCAGCTTCCTGTAAGCTAACAAGCACCTAGCTCTATTCTTCACTTGTTTGTAACACTAACCTTCCTAAACACAGAGAACCGGACAATATCTGCCTTAATTATTTTCTACAAAATCTATTCTGCATAAATGTCATTTAAAATGACACATTTGTTTAATTTGAGCTCTTTAGATACGGTAGACCTATAGCCAATTTAGAGCGAGTTATTACACAGTGAACCTCTACTTGGATAAAGAGCTTAGAATTTGCCAGTGCTGAGGACCTACACATTACTAAAGCATTGACTTATATGTTTACATTAATATATATGCATTGCATACATACATATGCACATGAAATCATAATAAGATGAGTAATTACAGATATATGGATCTAGAAAGTGCACCAATGACAAGAGGCACATATGTGCTGCCATTAATTAGCAGATAGTTCGCAGTAGTGCATTGGCGCTCCTGAGCATATCTAAGTATGCTTTTCAACAAAGCATAACATGAGAAGGAAGCAAATTAGGTAATAGAAGGAAATTTGAAAGTTGTTTCAAATTGTATGCTCTGTCTGACCCAGGAACGAAAAATTTGGATTGCACGCCCCTTTAAGCTTCTTACTTAAAGGGATAGGAGCCAATTTAACAAGCTCCGTAGGGAGCTTGAGGGCCCATGTTTCTGGCGAGTCTGAAGACAAGAAAACACAAGTTATGGAGCTGCGGTCTAAAGACCGCTGCTCCATAACCCTGTCCGCCTGCTCTGAGCAGGCGGACAGGAAACGCCGGAAATCAACCCGATCGAGTACGATCGGGTTGATTGACACCCCCTGCTGGCGGCCGATTGGCCGCGAGTCTGCAGGGGGCAGCGTTGCACCAGCAGCTCTTGTGAGCTGCTAATGCAATGCTGAATACGGAGAGCGTATTGCTCTCCGCATTCAGCGAGGTCTTGCGGACCTGATCCGCACTGTCGGATCAGGTCCGCAAGACCTTTGATAAATAGGGGCCTCTGAATCATGAAAGTTTAATTTTGATTAGTCTGTCCCTTTAAAGGATTACTTTCTGTTATAATTTTTAAGCCAAACAACTAACATATTAAAGTTAATAAACATTAATTAAAACCTACTGACCTATATTTTCTCCAAAACGAAGTTTCATAACGTTATAAAAGTTATATCTTTTATTCCCCGATGATGTCACATTATCCTGCCCACTATTTTCAGCACTGTGTGTTCAAAATACTTAAACCAATGAAATTGTGTTTAAAGCGCCATTTTGAAACCTAGGTATTGTAAACGGATTGGTACAGAGCAAAGGATACCCACGGAGTGGGTTTGGAAAACAATTAAATTTGCAGACAAGATTTCTGATATACGGTAGAGATATGTTAATGAAATGCTATTGATAAAAAACGTGTTTGGGGTAGTTAGTTAGTTACAGGCATAGAAAATATTTACTTACAGTGGCCCTTTAAGTATATTGTACCCTAAATCAGAGAAAGTTGCAACTGTCAGCTGTTTGTTTAAACACAACTGCATTAGATTGTCACAGAGTGTCACAAATAGCTGTCACATTTCAGGCACTTTATACGTCTGTGTGAACCACAGTAAGTTTCACCGTTATTATTTTAGAAACAGACAATGCTTCTCACATCTAAATAGCAATTCTAGTACCATAAAAACATAATATGATTTGCATTAAATTGTGATGCACTAAGTACCCTTATTGCCATACAGATATGCATAGCATCCTGTATGCCAATAACGTGCCACATGCTTCTGTAAATACAGCGCCATCACAATAGCTAAACAAACTAAGGGAAAACATTCAAAACAAATAGAATGACTGCCAGATATTTATTTAAGTAAAATGGAACTTTGTGTTCAGTTAAAACAAATAACCTAATTATCCAACAAGTTATCTAATTAGCAATACAATACAGCTCTGTATGTTACAGCTCTATGTGGTTTTAACTAAAAATAAATAGATATTCTCACGTAGGGTAACAGTGCATGTGTTGGTCATGTGATACCCAGGTATGAAGAATAGTTACTTATGTTCGGAAAATCCTCACATTACTCAGTAGTACGGTTACACTATACAACACAATTAGTAATTATAATTTAGTATTCATTATTATTAGTAATAGTACTTAATGTTATGTATCTATTTATTTCTAAAGCAAATGAGGGTCAAGTTAGAGCATACAGTTAGTAAAACCAGATATTCCTTGGAAACCAGGAAAAAATCTTAAAGGGACAGTTAAGTCAAAATTAAACTTCCATGATTCAGATAGGACATGTAATTTTAAACCACTTTCCAATTTACTTTTATCATCAAATTAGCTCTGTACTCTTGGTATTCTTAGTTCAAAGCTAAACCTAGGTAGGCTCATATGCTAACTTCTAAGCAGTAAAGGTTGTCTCTTATCTCAATGACTTTTGACAGTTTTTCACAGCTAGACAATGCTAGTTCACATGTGCCATATAAATAACACTGTGCTCACTCTCTTGGAGATATTTATGTGTCAGCAGTGATTGGGCAAAATGCAAGTCTGTAAATAGCACTGAGATAAGGGGGCAGATTGCAGAGGCTTAGATACAAGGTAATCACAGAGGAAAAAAAATGTATTAATATAACAGTGTTGATTATGCAAAACTGGGGAATGGGTAATAAAGTGATTATTTATCTTTTTAAACAATACATATTTTCATGTAGACTGTCCCTTTAACCCATGACAATCCTACAATATCCAGCACGGGTCAGAGATATTCCCTTGCAATACTTTTATCTTTCCGCTTCTGAACTGAAACAAATTCCATAATATTATAAGTAACGTTCAGTCCTTTATTCAGTACTACATAACAGCTAGTGATGTATAAACTGAAGATAATAACAATATTAACAGCGATGTGACCACATCGCCAGTCGCCATTGGTTCAGTCTGGGCTTGCCGACAGGACAATGATAACGGGGACCTAGGAGCTTTTTCTCAAGTAACTTGTATAGTGTTGGTAAAGTGCAGAAAGAACCCCAATGTGCCTGTCTAGGTCTATATAATGACACAGATACCAGACGGTCCCTATTTCTGTCCCTCTACTAGAGTCCTATGTGCCTATTTGCAGAATTTCCCATAGACACATCTATAGATCAGGGAAGTACGTATCTCAGCATTAAGGGGTTATTGTCTTTCCCCTCCTTATTTTACTGTATAAATAAGGTATTGAAACCTTTGTATAGATCAGAACACAGCCCTAAGTATTAGTAAGTTAAAGGGACATGAAACCCAAAATTTATCTTTCAAGATTCAGATAGATTTTAAACTACTTTCTAATTTACTTCTAATATCAAATTTTCTTCATTCATTTATAATTGTATTAGTGCCATTAGTTTAAATAGTATTGCAGATATTTCACTAATGCCTTTCTTAATTTTAATTGAAGCTTGTTAATATATAACAGTAAACTCCCAGTTAACCGACATCCATGGGGATTGGTAGATTCCGGATAAGTGTAGTTTCTGGTTGCTTGAGAGTTACTATTGAAAATAGGCCTAACTAGTTATATAACCCATACTATAAACGCTGTTAATATTAATATTTAAATACAGTAAATAAAAACTAATTATTAGTTAATATTAATGTCGCCTCCGTTTAGTCCCGGGCACCTAGTGGCAGCGTAATATCTAATTCTCAGACTGCCTTGTGCTCACAACTTTCAAGAGCAGTTATGTAGGGTCTGGTGGCATGAAAAGGGCGTGCTTTTACCATTGAGAGGCTACTATAGAGAAAGGAAGCTGCGGAGCAAAGTTAGTGTTAATTTTAATGTACATTATGTACAATTTTTTTTTTTCTGGTTGCTTGAGAGTGTTGGTTGCTTGAGTTCCAGATAACTGAGAGTTTACTGTAATTACAATTTACATTTTCTTATATTCATAACATTTGACAATGTAATTATTTTCCCTGCAGGTACAAAAAAATAAGGTGGATTAGAACATTAAACAAATTGCTGCAACTTATCAGTTATGAATTATCCTAGTTAACAACAAACACAGAGAAAGGGGCGATTTATCAGGGGCCGAATGGCCCCTGTTTCTGTGCGAGCATCACAGCAAAACAGCAGTTATGAAGCAACGGTCTTAAGATCGTTGCTCCTTAACTGGTCTGCTGCCTCTGAGGCTGCGGAGATCAATCCTCCCAAACCTATATGATTGGGTTGATTGACACTCCCTGTTAGCAACCGATTGGCTGCAAATATGTAGGGGGCGGCATTGCACAAGCAGTTCACCAGAACTGCTTGTGCAATGTTAAATGGCGACAGCGTATGCTGTCGGCATTTAGCGATGTCTGTCGGACATGATATGCTACAGCGTATCATGTCAGACAGACATTGATAAATAGCCCCCAAAGTGAGGGCGATACCATATATTTAACAGTCCTTATTTATATTTCATGTATCATGCAAGTTTTACCTTTTTATTCTTGTTTTTTCTTTATTAATTAAAGCACCGTTAATTAACAGACAGCTAAATTACGAGTTTTGCGTTATGAGTGGCTCGGTAATAACTTGCAAGTTATTGTCACTGCTCACCTTTAATAGCGCTGCTATTACAGGTTTGCAAAAACCCGGCGATATGGCTGCCTTGAGCTCCATACTGCACACAAATATCAGCGCTGCTTTGAGCTGCTTTGACGTGCTCGTGCACGATTTCCCCATAGACATCAATGGAGAGTGTAAAGCTCCGTAACGCATCCCCATTGATGTCTATGGGTAAAGAAAAGTTATGTTTACACCTAACACCCTAACATAAACCCAGAGTCTAAACACCCCTAATCTGCTGCCCCCGACATTGCCGACACCTACATTACACTTATTAACCCATAATCTGCCACCCCAATGTCAACGCCACCTTCCTACACTTATTAACCCCTAATCTGCCGCCCCCAATGTCGCCGCCACCTACATAAATTTATTAACCCCTAATCTGCCGCCCCCAACGCTGCCGCCGCCACTATACTAAAGTTATTAGCCCCTAAACCTCTGTCCTCCCACATCACTAACACTAAATAAATATATTAAGCCCTAAACCTAACCCTAAGTCTAACCCTAACACCCCTAACTTTAATATAATTAAAATAAATCTAAATAAAACTTACTATTACCTAAATAATTCCTATTAAAAACTAAATACTTACCTATACAATAAACCCTTAAATTAGCTACAATATAACTAATAGTTATATTGTAGCTATCTTAGGTTTTATTTTTATTTCACAGCTAAGTTTGTATTTATTTTAACTAGGTACAATAGTTATTAAATAGTTATTAACTATTTAATAACTACCTAGTAAAAATAAATAAATACAAATTTACCTGTAAAATAAAACCTAACCTGCCTTACACTAACACCTAACATTACACTAAAATTAAATAAATTACATTAATTAAATACATTTAACTAGTTACACAAGTTACACAAAATAAAGAAATTATCAAATATTTAAACTAATTACTCCTAATCAAATAGTCTTATCAAAATAAAAAAGCCCCCTCCCCCCAAAAAAACCCTAGCCTACACTAAACTGCCAATAGCCCTTAAAAGGGCCTTTTGCGGGGCATTGCCCCAAAGAAATCAGCTCTTTTACCTGTAAAAAAAAATAATATAAACAACCCCCGAACAGTAAAACCCATTACCCACACAACCAAAACCCCAAAATAAACCTAAGCTCCCCATTGCCCTGAAAAGGGCATTTGTATGGGCATTGCGCTTAAAAGCGCATTTAGCTCTTTTACGGTGCCCAAAGTCCCTAATCTAAAAATAAAACCCACCAATAAACCCTTAATAAAACCTAACACTAACCCCGAAGATCCACTTACAGTTTTGGAAGACCGGCATCCATCTTCATCCAAGCGGCAAAAAGTCATCCTCCAGGTGGACAGAACTCTTCATCCAGACGGCATCTTCTATCTTCATTTTTCCGACGCGGAGCGGCTCCATCTTCAAGACATCCGGCGCGAAGCATCCTCTTCATACGATCCCAGCCATACACTAAAGGTTCCCTTTAAGGGACGTCATCCAAGATGGCAACCCTTGAATTCCGATTGGCTGATAGAATGCTATCAGCCAATCGGAATTAAAGGGTAAAAAATCGTATTGGCTGATGCAATAAGCCAATAGGATTGAGCTTCAATCCTATTGGCTGATCCAATCAGCCAATAGGATTGAGCTTGCATGGGTGTTCATATTTTTTGCAGTTTTCTCGCTCCATTCACTTCTATGGAAGATGAAGTTAATACTGTCGCGCAAAAGGCCTCTGTCTAGCAAAGCTAATGCGCGAGCAGGAGTGCTAAATTGCACTCCACTGGTAATCTAGCACTAAATACATATTAGCATTTAAGCACAGCACTGCAAAAATTATTGTACAAAATAAATATCTTAAAGGGACACTAAACCTAGTTTTTTTTATTTCATGGTTCATATAGAGCAGCAATTTTAACTTTCAAATTTATTCCTATTATCAATTTTTCTTCATCTCTCGCTATCTTTATTTAAAAAGCAGGAATGTAACGCGTAGGAGCCGGCCCATTTTTGGTTCAGGATCTGGGTTATGCTTGCTTATTGTTTTGCTAAATGTAGCCACCAATAAGCAAGCGCTATCCAGGGTGCTTAACCTAAAATGAGCTTGCTCCTAAGCTTTACATTCCTGCTTTTTTAAATAAAGATAGCAAGAGAATGAAGAGAAATTGATAAAAGAGGTACATTAGAAATACTCATGTTTCAGGTGTAGTAGGGAAAACCCCCCACTTTTTTTTAGATAAATTAAAGGAAAGGCAACCAACATAAATCATAAGAATACATTGCACAATCATTTTACTATATAATTAAATGTTTTTTGGGTGTACTTCTGAGATGAATTTCCCTTTAAAGGGATAGAAAAGTAAAAAATTAAATGTGCATGAATGTATTCAAATTTGAATTATAAGTAATGGTGGTGCACAGGCCCTCACAGGATATGTGCGTATGCTGCAGAAAAACCCTAATCATTTTTACTAGAAGCATTTTTGCTAATGGAAGTATATTGTAAAAATACTTATAATTCAGATTTGAATATAATCATGCACATTTCATTTTTTACCTTTCTATCCCTTTAAGGACTATGAACAAATATCTAGAGACTTTACCTGTCAAGTTTACAACTGATGTATAATCCGGCCATATATACCTAAATGTTTAGCACAATTGCCTGTGTTCTATGATTTACATAAATGATACTCACTAACATCTCATGCAATTACATTTCCCCTGTGAGATTATATAGGAGGGCCTATATGGCAATGAAGAACGATAAAAAGACTTGAAAGTTCTGTTCCATTTGGTATCATCTGATACAAATGCAGAGTCTGCTGGTCTGATCTGATAAATGGATTAGAGTCATGTCACAAAGCTTTGTGTCTCTCATTTTAAGGCATATGTTTTTATGGGTTATACAGGATATGGGTTATACAGTATATGGGCTGTACAGTATATGGGATATACAGTATGTGGGCTGTACAGTATATGGGTTATACAGTATATGGGCTGTACAGTATATGGGTTATACAGTATATGGGATATACAGTATATGGGCTGTACAGTATATGGGTTATACAGTATATGGGTTATACAGTATATGGGCTGTACAGTATATGGGTTATACAGGATATGGGTTATACAGTATATGGGCTGTACAGTATATGGGATATACAGTATGTGGGTTACACAGTATTTCAAATACACAGTATATGGGTTATACAGAATATGGGTTACACAGTATATGAGTTATACAATATGTGGGCTGTACAGTATATGGGTTATACAGTATATGGGTTATACAGTAAATGGGATATACAGTATATGGGATATACAGTATATGGGTTACACAGTATATGAGTTATACAGTATATGGGCTATACAGAATATGGGTTATACATTATATTAGTTATGCAGTATATGGGTTATACAGAATATGGGTTATACAGTATATTAGTTATGCAGTATATGGGCTGTACAGTATATGGGTTATACAGTATATGGGTTATACAGAATATGAGTTATACAGTATATAAGTTATACAGTATATGGGTTATACAGAATATGAGTTATACAGTATATGTGTTACACAGTATATGAGTGTTACGGTACCAACAGTGTACCAAGGGTTAATACCAGATGAACAATGTCCTGCATAGGGAATCAGCAATTCACAACCCAGCCAGTTTTCAGGTTTAAAACAGAATGTCTTTATTAAGGCTCATATGCCCAGTATTTATGCAGGTCTGACCCCCCAGATGGGGGGTTGAAAGAATGTTGTACATTACATGGAGGGACAACGCCCTTTGACAGGCCACAATAGAATCACATTACTTTACTTAGGCAGATAACAACTTAAACACAAGACACACTCTTGGCTTTTCTTATCACTGAGGCGTCTGCTCTCTAGATGTGATTAAACAATGGAATGTTTATTACTTAAACGTAATTATAGCACACAATAGCTGAGGCCAGCAAACCTGTCTTTTAGAAAACAGCTTCTCAAAGTTACACAAGGTCAATTCTTTTAGTTCTGACCACAGGGTCTGTCACATAGCTCCCCCCTTGTGGAACACTCCGGCAGACCCGGCTTGACCCTTTGGCGGGTCAACCTGGGGATGACCG
Organism: Bombina bombina; assembly: GCF_027579735.1. Lineage (NCBI taxonomy): Eukaryota > Metazoa > Chordata > Amphibia > Anura > Bombinatoridae > Bombina > Bombina bombina. The sequence continues at coordinate 27,994,978 of NC_069509.1, forward strand.
GACTAGGAGGTGGTAGGCATGTCAGTTTGCCAGGACAATCCATCTGTATTCCCGTTATGAGAGAGAATTCCTGTCCATACAAACAAGGGTTCAACTTCCTCAGTGCCCAGACTAGGGCTAAACAGTCCTTCAAAATCTCATCAGCTTCTTTACGAGTTTTTTGTACCTGCTCTTTATAGGTATCCACAATCCCTTCATACTGACATAGGGTGCCCTTGAGTTGCTGCACCTCACTATGAGCCAGCGTCAGCTTTCCCTCCAGTGTCACTAAGTTTGTCTTTAATGTTTCATGTTCCACTCTCAAGCTGGTGTTTTCTGCAGTCTGTCGGTGCAGCTGGTCTAGCAGAGATTCCTGTTCTAAATGTGCTTTTTCCTCTGCACTCTTCTTCTCTCCCGCTAGCACTGTTACATGATTATTTAACGTGACCATTTCATCCTCTACTTGACTCTTCTCCTTCATCAGCGCATTGTAACGGGACTTCCACGTATCAATAGCGGATAGAGATTTACTGAGCTCAGCATCCTGGGGCTCAGCAGCAGGTGGGTCAGTCTCTGTGACACGGTTCTGGGCACTGGTAGTCACAGGGTTAACATCAGCGGGACCCATAGGAGCATAGACAGAAACAAGGGGGGCCAAGTTATTTCCAAGGAGAACATCAGCTGGTAAATCCTTCATGACCCCCGCATTCACAGGTCTAGCGCCCACTCCCCAATCCAAATGTACCCTAGCAACAGGTAGGCGGAACACAGCACCCCCTGCTACCCTCACAGCCACAGTGTCTCCAGTGTGCTGTTTCTCAGACTCCAAGTTCTTTTGAAGCAAGGTCATGGTAGCACCAGTATCCCGTAGACCACTGACCTCCTTCCCATTCACTTTAACCAGTTGCCGGTTATTCCGGTGGGCAGCTTGCACAAGGTCTGCCTCATGTAGGATGCCCCAGCATTCTTGCGCCTCTACGTAGCGGGCCGCAGGCTGAGGATTACGTGGGATTCCGCCGGCGGGTCTTCTCCAGGACTGTGCTTGGTTCGCTGCGTTTAGGGGACACTCTGGTCTTTTGTGCCCTAGTTGCTTACATCCAAAGCACCGAATAGGTTGTGAGTAGCCCCGCAAATTGAACCGGGCTCTCTGAGGGTAGTTCGTGGCCGGAGGCCGTGTGGTATAGCAGTGCGCCGGGGTTTGGTAACTGGCAGCTGCTGGGGTGACTGGGGGTTTGTACTCCACTCTAGCAGGGGGCTTAGTGGTAGCAGTGTCCAGTTTGCGGGCATCCGTATACTCATCTGCCAAGCGAGCAGCTTCATGCAGGGTGGAGGGTTTACGGTCCCGAACCCACTCTCGAACTCCTGCGGGTAACTTGTCGAAGCAATGTTCCAACAGGAATAGCTGCAGCACCTCTTCCCCAGATACGGCTTGGCACCCCGCTATCCAGTGAGCTGCTGTGCGGTGCACCTTACATGCCCACTCAAGGTAGGAATCTCCAGCTAATTTAACAGTGTCTCTGAACCGCCTCCGGTATGCCTCCGGTGTAACCGCATACCTGGAGAGCAGAGCCTCTTTTACAGTATTATAATCCCCGACTTCCTCATCTGGAATGGCCCGAAAAGCCTCACTGGCCCGGACGGATAATTTTCTGGATAATATCGTGACCCAGTCCTCTGCGGGTACCTTGTGTAGTGCACATTGCCTCTCAAAATCCGCAAGGTACCCATCAATCTCTCCTTCTGTTTCCAGGAAGTTTTTAAAAGCTGCAAAATTTACTTTTCTCTTTTCCACTTGGGCTGCTGCAGCGCCGCTTTGGCGAAGTAGGTTGGCCTCCACAGCTGCTATGACCCGGTCGATAATTTCCGCAGATGGGTTGGGGCCATAATGTGCCAGTCTTATTTTAACCGCCCGATCAAAGCTTGCTTCTTCGGGGGTTCTGTCTGATATGCTGGGCCCATTGGTTCCTACGGTCCCTGGTACTCCTTCCATCTTAGTCAGTATTGTAATAATCCCCCTCTTCCTGAGGTTACTGGCTTGTGTAGTTGCTCTTCTGGGCGATAAGGTTCATTCCGTCGCTTGCCACCAATTGTTACGGTACCAACAGTGTACCAAGGGTTAATACCAGATGAACAATGTCCTGCATAGGGAATCAGCAATTCACAACCCAGCCAGTTTTTAGGTTTAAAACAGAATGTCTTTATTAAGGCTCATATGCCCAGTATTTATGCAGGTCTGACCCCCCAGATGGGGGGTTGAAAGAATGTTGTACATTATATGGAGGGACAACGCCCTTTGACAGGCCACAATAGAATCACATTACTTTACTTAGGCAGATAACAACTTAAACACAAGACACACTCTTGGCTTTTCTTATCACTGATGCGTCTGCTCTCTAGATGTGATTAAACAATGGAATGTTTATTACTTAAACGTAATTATAGCACACAATAGCTGAGGCCAGCAAACCTGTCTTTTAGAAAACAGCTTCTCAAAGCTACACAAGGTCAATTCTTTTAGTTCTGACCACAGGGTCTGTCACAATGAGTTATACAGTATATGGGCTATACAGTATATGGGCTATACAGTATATGAGTTATACAGTATATGGGCTATACAGTATATGGGATATACAGTATATGGGTTACACAGTAAATGAATTATATAGTATATGGTTTATACAGAATATGGGTTATACAGTATGTGGGTTATACAGCATATGGGATATACAGATGAGTATATGGATTACACAGTATATGAGTTATACATTAAATGGGTTATACAGAATATGGGTTATACAGTATATGAGTTATACAGTATATGGGCTATACAGTATATGGGTTACACAGTAAATTAATTATACAGTATATGGTTTATACAGAATATGCGTTATACAGTATATGAGTTATACATTATTAGGGCTGTACAGTATATTGGTTATACAGTATATGGGATATACAGTATATGATATATACTGTATATGGGATATACAGTATATGGGTTACACAGTGTATGAGATATTCAGTATATGGGTTATACAGAATATAGGTTATACAGTATACTAGTTATACAGTGTATGGGTTTACAGTATATTGGTTATACAGTATTTGGGTTATACATTATATGAGTTATACAGTAAAAGACAGGAGATAAGAGGGGCGCCTCATGTGTATATCAATATGTTGAACCAATTAAAACATTTAAGAAGCCAGGTGGGTACTCACATTTGGCCCTAGTACACTTATGTACTAGTAGGTGCAGGCTAGTAGCTTAGGGTGTACCAGCTAACCCTCTCCAGGTGTAGGCAGGCCAAAGCAGGAGGAACCTGCTCTTCCAGGTGGTGATATGGAAAGTCAGTTGCAGCAGTATATACTGCTATATATGAAGGTGAACCAGCGCTTGTATTATACAAATTAGTTTATTAAAAACAAATATTAAAACAAATTTAAAAACATAAACAAGCAAAGGTTTAGGATGCAACGCGTTTCTCAGCCCCAACATGGGCTGTTTCATAAGGCATCTGAGTTATACAGTATATGGGTTCTACAGTATATGGGTTACACAGTATATGAGTTGTACAGTATATTAGTTAAATAGTATATGAGTTATATAGTATATGAGTTATACAGTATATGGGTTATACAGTATATGGCTTATATAGTATGAGTTATATTGTATATGAGTTTTTCAGTACTGTATATGGGTTATACAGTATATGGGTTCTTCAGTATATTAGTAATACAGTGTATGGATATACAGTATATGGGTTATACAGTATATGGGTTATATAGTATATGAGTTATATAGTATATTAGTTTTACAGTATATGGGTTATACAGTGTATTAGTTATACTGTATATGGGTTATACAGTATATGCGTTACACAGTATCTGTGTTATACAGTATATGTGTTATACAGTATATGAGTGAGTTATACAGTATATTAGTTATACAGTATATGTGTTATACAGTATATGGGTTATACAGTGTATGGGTTATACAGTATATATGTGTTATACAGTGTATCCGTTATACAGTATACAGGTTATACAGTATACGGGTTATACAGTGTATGGGTTATACAGTGTATGGGTTATACAGTGTATGGGTTATACAGTATATGAGTTATACAGTATACGGGTTATACAGTGTATGGGTTATACAGTATATGGGTTATACAGTGTATGGGTTATACAGTGTATGGGTTATACAGTGTATGAGTTATACAGTATATGAGTTATACATTATATGAGTTATACAGTATATGGTTTATGCAGTGTATGGGTTATACAGTGTATGGGTTATACAGTATATATGTGTTATACAGTGTATGGGTTATACAGTACACAGGTTATACTGTGTATGGGTTATACAGTGTATGGATTATATAGTATATGGCTATACAGTGTATGGGTTATACAGTGTATGGGTTATACAGTATATATGTGTTATACAGTGTATGGGTTATACAGTGTATGGGTTATACAGTATATGGTTTATGCAGTGTATGGGTTATACAGTGTATGGGTTATACAGTGTATGGGTTATACAGTATATATGTGTTATACAGTGTATGGGTTATACAGTACACAGGTTATACTGTGTATGGGTTATACAGTGTATGGATTATATAGTATATGGCTATACAGTATATGGGTTATACAGTATATGGGTTATACAGTGTATGGGTTATACAGTGTATGGGTTATTCAATATATGGGTTATACAGTAAATGGGTTATACCTTGTATGGGTTATACAGTATATGGGTTATACAGTATATGGGTTATACAGTGTATGGGTTATACAGTGTATAGGTTATACAGTATATGAGTTATACAGTATATGGGTTATACTTTGTGTGGGTTATACAGTATATGGGTTATACAGTGTATGGTTTATACAATATATGGGTTATACAGTGTATGGGTTATAAAGTATACGGGTTATACAGTATACGGGTTATACAGTGTATGGATTATATAGTATATGGGCTATACAGTGTATGGGTTATACAGTGTATGGGTTATACAGTATATGAGTTATACAGTATATGGTTTATGCAGTGTATGGGTTATACAGTGTATGGGTTATACAGTGTATGGGTTATACAGTATATGGGTTATACAGTGTATGGGTTATACAGCATATGAATTATACAGTTTATGGGTTATACAGTGTATGTGTTATACAGTGTATGGGTTATACAGAGTATGGGTTAAAGAATATATGGGTTACACAGTGTATGGGGAAATCTGTTGGCGCTCTACAAACAACTGATAACAATAATGACTGCTCCTGGAAGTTCATTCTAACGGAGGACCTAGATAGAGAGGTTCCTTGTTCCACACCTCGGCACAGAAGCATATTTTTGACCAATGGTAAAGCTTGTGCCTAGCACAGGAAGATTTAGATGGGTAACATATTTGAGGAGTATTTCTAATATGAGCTGTACAGTATATTAGTTAAATAGTATATGAGTTATATAGTATATGAGTTATACAGTATATGGGTTATACAGTATATGGCTTATATAGTATATGAGTTATATAGTATATGAGTTTTTCAGTATATGGGTTATACAGTGTATGGGTTCTCCAGTATTTGAGTTATACAGTATATTAGTTATACAGTGTATGGGTTTACAGTATATGGGTTTACAGTATATGGGTTATACAGTATATGGGTTATATAGTATATGAGTTATATAGTATATGAGTTATATAGTATATTAGTTTTACAGTATATGGGTTATACAGTATATGGGTTATACAGTATATGGGTTATACAGGTTCCTTGTTCCACACCTCGGCACAAAAGCATATTTTTGACCTATGGTAAAGCTTGTACCTAGCACAGGAAGATTTAGATGGGTAATATATTTGAGGAGTATTTCTAATTCATGATGCCTTTGCTCTCCAAATGTTTATTTCTATTAATTTTAACTAAATATCAATACTCCCTGGCTTCTAGTGAGGGTACATGACCCTCCATGTGCCCCTGGCCTCCAACTGGGAGAAAAATATGACACAAATATGAGCTAAAATTATTGGGGAAATCTAGGAGGGGTCTTCCCAGTGCCTAGAGCAGCACAAAAAAGAAAAGCACCAGATTTAGAAACATTGTTGCAATCACATCTATCATATAGCGTTCAAGACACGTGAACACTCCTGAGCCTATCTCAGTATGCTCTCATTGAAAGAAGCTAAGTTCTAACAAATCTATTTTTTTATTGTTCGCTCTATTTAAATCCGTCACAAATAATTTGAACCAAATGCCTTTTACAAATATACTTGAGTTGTACAAATAGTGCTTCTTGTTTTATGTGTGTCACTGTGCACTTGAGTCGTGGAAGTCCGTGAGCTTCTCTCCTATTGGCCAGCTTTGCACAAACATTTACTCTATAAGGTTTTTAAAGAAGACAGTGTTAACTTTTTCATGCAGCAAAACATGTTTGACTTGATTTAATGTTTGACCTTTTATAAGCTTTATAGAAATGGTTTATATTTGTCTCTTACGTATATATATTAATATGGTATGATTATAAAAAGCTCTGGTAGTGATGTTTGTTTTGTTTATAAGATTGGTTTCAGATTTTTCCCATTGTTCAGTTCGGACAAATTTTGTTCATTTGGGCATTTGTTTTGGCTGAATATTCAATTCAGATTTGTTACTCTTATTTTTCCTGAGAACATCAAATAGCTACAACTATTTTTATAAAAAATCTTACATTATAGAATTGAAACAATTAAAAGACCCTATTTTTCAATGTTTAATAGAACATTCAACCCACTAATTGAAAATGTCTGAGTTTACCCTAGTCTCCCACCTCCCTATGCTAGGCTAAGCTTAACTGTATAAGATTGCATGACAAAAACCCAACATTTTGTGCTTGACTGGTTTTCCCTAACAATATAGTTACTTCTCCCCCTTCCTGCGCCTTTTTTGGTCCAAAGCCGCATCAGCAAATTAACTCATCAATTTGGTCAAACAATCATTAATTTTTTCAGCATTTTTCTGAATCAGCATACATTTTGATGAACTTGTATTTGTCCAAAGCCCAATGCACTTCTCAGTTGGTCTTGATAAAGGCCCGAAACGTGTTGACAGTATATGGTAAGTCTATTGCTTAATACCTCACACTGTTTATAGCAGTATTGCACTATTGTTTTTCTGTATTTTTATTTTTAGGTCTCAATAACACACAATACCTAGAAGGAGGGCTTTGGATAACTCCGGACCTATACTAGTTAGGATTTACCAAGCACAAAGCCACTTTAACACTATTTTTGTTTTTGACCCTGATTTTTTCACCATCATTTTTGGTACATTTTTACACTTTTTGGATTGTGGATTACCTAATTTTCACAGTAATTTTTTCATTTTTTTCTTACCACCACCTAAGGATTTTTAAATCTGACCGATTTTCCATCAAGGATTCACATTCCCCATTCCACAAGGATAGACTTTCATTTTACATGTGTTTTTTTAGGCAAAGCATTCTGTCTTTACTTGCTTTTATTTGTTTTTATTTGCTTTTTTTGGTGATTTGTATGAGCTCATTAGGTCACATGGATCCATGTTGTCATGCAGATTTGATTATATATGTCTAAGATTGTAATACTTATGTAATAACCTTTTTTATACTTGTTTAATATACTTTATGTTTGGGAAGAATAAATGCTGATTCTCCCTTAATTACATTTCTTTTTATATATATATTTTTTTTTTTCGTGAGTATTATTATTTTAGATTTTTAGCATAGTGTATATAACCTTAGCCTTCTCTTAGGCGCTCCTTGGATTATTCTATTTTTTAGTGATGCTTGTTTTGTTTATAAGATTGGTTTCAGATTTTTCCCAGTGTTCAGTTTGGACAAATTTTGTTCATATGGGCATTTGTTTTGGCTGAATATTTAATTCAGATTTGTTACTCTTATTTTTCATGAGAACATCAAATATTTACAACTAATTTTAACAAAAATCTTACATTATAGAATTGAAACAATTAAAATGCCCTATTTTTCAATGTTAATAGAACATACAACCAACTGATTGAAAATGTCTGAGTTTCCCCTAGTCTCCCACCTCCCTATGTTAGGTCTAAGCTTGACTGAAAAAGATTGCATGACTAAAATCCAACATTTTGTGCTTGACTGGCTTTTCCTAACAATATAGTTACTTCTCCCCCGCACTGCACCTTTTTTGGTCCAAAACGCATCAGCAAATGAACTCATCAATTTGGTCAAACAATCATTAAGTTTTCAGCATTTTTGCGAATCTGCATACATTTTGATGAACTTGTATTTGTCCAAAGCCAAATGCACTTCTCTGTTTTTGGTGTAGTGTTTTATGGTGACTTATTATAAAGCTGCAAGATTAGTCTTGTTGCTATTGGCAGAGCAAAACCTCTCAGAGGGCACAGTACAAAGTATTCTACCTGAGTCAATTAGCATATGCGTGAGCCACTTTGTCTTCAAGTGAATTGTTTTAATAAAATAGGACACAATTTAATAATTTACATATTTTAGTGTGTCAAGATATTACCATTAAAGGACAGTTTGAGATCTTTAAAGAAAATATTAAGTTATAATTAGAAAAGCAACTTTCATAATTCATCTTGTCCCCTTTTCATGCAATTTAGCTCTGAAATTGGTGGACTTTCTAATTCTCAGAGCTGGAAATGCACCCTGCAGACCTCTCAAGGCTAACCCCGCTACTTTCTTTATTGGCTTCAGCAGCTACCAAGTGCAAAACAATTTAGTATGTATTAAAACAATGACCGTGGCTAGTCTTGCCAGCTGCAAACTCAAGCCTGGATTCACTCTTCTAAATATGGCAAGTGGTGGGTGGACTCTGGCTATAGAAAAGCAATTATAGTCAATAAGGTGTTAGTTTATTTAAAAAGAATGTTAGACTTGGCTGATGTTATTCTATAGTAAGACAACAGAAATTGATTTCAATAACAAGGTGTTGTGTGTCCCTTTAAACCTCTTGTTTGTGCCCTTTGGCAATTTCCTAAAACGATATATAGTTAATTGACCAACAGCACCATTACCCATGTGATTAGGAGATTAAGAACATGAGTTAATGGACTGCAGAATGTTGTAGCAAGACTGGGAACATCGCCAAGTTGTGCATAAAATTTAGTTTGTTCCCCGGAAATTGCTGCTGACAAACTAATAACACCGTTATTTGCTGTGCTGGGTAATGTTGTAGCCCCAGAACTTGTAAAATTAACATTAAGCACAACTGCTGAAGCGTCAGGAGCATTTTTTACAATCCAGTCTATGTAAGATGTCACACTCATGTACACCCCAGGGCGGCTCACATTTCCGCAACCCTCTCCAAAACTGACCACTCCAGCCAAGAACCAGCGTCCATCCTGGGCACAAACCAAAGGCCCTCCGGAGTCACCCTAAACAAAGAATTAAAGATTTCCTCATTAGTTTGCACATAAATACAAGAGCTTCTCAGCTACATTCAGAAGAAGATTTGGACGTGATAATATCTGATGAGCTAATTATATCACCTGGCAGGAGTCTTTCTTCCCTTCTTGGTACCCTGCACAGATCATATCATTGAAGATGATTGTTTCATTTTCACTAGTATTAGAATTGATGTGATAAAGGTTGTCACATGTGGTTGCATCAATTAGTGGCAGTTGTACTTGCTTCAGTGTTTGTGGACTCTCCAGGCTGACTGTAAACAACCCAAGACAAACACGATTACTTTAGAGATCATCCTGGAGTCATTTGATGATCATCAAACTACTTTAGAAGTCATTTGCACATCATCAGACACCACCAGGCTTTTAAAGTCACCAACTAAGAAAAACAAAAATCTTGGTGGTGACTTATTAGCAGATTATCTTACTGATTAAATCACAAGCATGAACAGTGAGTGATTGGATCTAGAGTCATCTCATTTACATATTTTGGCCTGTGGGCAAACTTCAGGATGGCTTCTGATAACTAGTCTGGAGTCATTAATTAATTCAGAATGACTCCAGGAAGATCATCCTTTTTGAATATGGAAATTATCAAACATGTTATTAAAATATAACACATTTGAACCCTTCCCCTCTGATGTTTATTCCCAAAAGTAGAATGAGTCCAGATAAACTTGTCTGTATCAAGTTGCTCAAAAGTCCAGAAAAAATATTTTGAGCTGTGAAAAAATTAAACTAAATCTGTCCACACTTTAATAGTCATATTTATCTGTTTTTTTAAGCTGACTTCTGTAAACTGTTTCTTGGTTTTCTGTACAGAATCAGCTCATTTTGAAAGCACCTCAGACGTTTGCTAAATCCTTTTAAACAACATGTTAATAACAAGCACACAACTGAAACCAAATAAATTAAAATTACATTTGTAATAATAATAACATATAATATATTTTCAATATAAGTATATTAAATAAAAAAAATATATAAAAATGAAAATCTAACTTATTTTAAAAGATTTACTTACAAACTAATTTTAATTTGTAATTAAAGGGCCATAATACCCAAATGTTGAAACACTTGAAAGTGATGCAGCATAGCTGTAAAAAGCTGACTAGAAAATATCACCTGAACATCTCTATGTAAAAAAGAAAGATATTTTACCTCAAAATGTCCTAAGTATTCACACCCCATTGTAAAGGACTTTAAGCAGCAAATCAGCATCTCTGTCCCGGGACAGGCAAGGGAATGAACTTTGTGCACACTCATGTTATTTCCCTATTCAGTTTAAGTCCGTTTACTATGAAATCTCATGAGAGTTAAGTGAAATCTCATGAGATCACAGTAAAAGAGTTCATGACCTCAGCACTGCTGATGCTGATTGGCTGCTATTCATTTTTTTTTTTTTTTAACCTGCAGCTGGACAACAGGTGAAGTATAACGTTTTACACAGCACTTACTCTGGTGAGCTGAGGAAATTGTGAGGTAAAATATCTTCCTTTTTTACATAGAGATGCTCAGGTGATATTTTCCTGTCAGCTTTTTACAGTTATACTGCATCAGTTTCAAGTGATTTAGCATATGAGTATTATGTCTCTTTAATCATTACATCCATTTAATATTGCATATTTAATTCAATGCATTGGGTGAGCCAATAACACGAGGCATATATGTGCAGCCACGAATCAGCAGCTCCTGAGCCTACCTAGTTATGCTTTTCAACAAATGATACCTAGAGAACAAAACAAATTAGATAAAATAAGTAATTTAGAAATTGCTTAAAATCACATGCTCTATCTTAATTATAAAAGAAAAGAAAATTGGTTTCATGTCCCTTTATGGTTTAACTTTCTCATGAAAACACTAGTTTACCACGTCTGATCGCTCGTCCTGTGTGCGCAAAATAGATTTCTGGTATAGCTCCATTTCTCTTTAAAGGAATCAGACAGTTTTAAAACAATCTGTGAACTAAAATAATAAAATAAATGCATGTTGAATAGATCCCAGCTCTAGTTTGCCAGCAAGTAAATGTGTACTAAAGGCACATAAAGTCCAAAAAAAATCAGATAAAGTGTAAAATAATAAAAAAAAAACTTTCCAATTGACTTCTATTATCAAATTTACTTTGTTTTCTTTGTATCCTTTGTTGAAAAGTCGGTAGAAAAGTGTAGGAGCGTGCATGTGACTGGCACAATACATGGCAGCAGTTTTATAACTATTTTATGTGTTTGCAAGAACAGGAAGTGGCAGCAGTGTTTGCTGTTATGTACAGCTCTAGAAATCAGCACAGTACCTAAATATCTCATCAACAAAGAATATCATGAGAATTAAGTAAATTTGATAAAAGAAGTAAATTCAAAACTTTTTTAAAACTGTATTCTCTGTCCGAATCACGAAAGAAAAAGTTTGCATTTCAAGTCTCTTTAATACATGGCTTAGAATATAAATAATAATAGAAGCCATCTCTGTGTATTGCAGTGAGTTGTGTAGGGGATCAGACAAATCTATTTATAGTCTATATTATGTGACTACAATACATTAGTGAGTCCCTGTTCCTGTGTGATGTTAATGAGAACAAAGGCTTCTTGTGGTCGTCACTTGTATTCTGCAGGATAGAAGAGCAGGTGAGTTTATGAATAGTAATTTATTGTGTTTGTGTTTCTGTAGCTCTCTCCGTTGCGCTGCACGTCAGACTAAGAGCAAACTGAAATTAGAATTAGAAAGCTGTCATTTCCCTACAGCATCACTTTAAAACAATCTTTGAGCAATTAGTGAATGAAAAAAATACAAAAAACAATTGTGAAGCGATCCCAGTGCAGTGCAGGTAACCTTGCCTTATCACAACTTTACCTTATGGTGTAAAGTATAAATAATAATAGAAGCCAGCTCTGTGTATTGCAGTGAGTTTTGTGTAGGGGATCAGACATATCTATTTATAGTCTATATTATGGGACTACAATACATATTCAAGTCCTCTTTCTGTGTGACGATCATGAGTACAAAAGCTTCTTGTGGTCGTCACTTGTATTTCTGTAGCTCTCTCTCCATTGCGCTGCCTGACAGATACATAGGGGGCATCTGTATAATAAGTCTGCATGGACCATTGCGTGAGTACGGAGCAAGAGATGACATTCTGTGTCCTTTATGTTACCACTGTACTGCAGGGGATTATGGGAAAGGACGAGCAGTATGTGCGCTATAACAAAGCACAGAAATACACAGCAAACACGTTGTAAATTTGTGTGTATCAGAACAGGACTTGTCACATCCCATCTTCAGTGCTCACTAACAGGACAGGTTTACAGGATGATCTTAGGTCAGATAACCAGCATTACTGGGCAGCTGGTTATATCACCTGTGCTGTAGTTCAGATATTGGACGCACTGATCTAAACTTCGCCAAATCACACAGACTTTTTCTCTCTGACCCTCGCAGGGGCTGACCTGGTGCAATTATCGTAAAAAAGGGGCAGTCCCTGCAATTCGCGAGATGTCTTCTATTGAAATTAATGGAGCTTGCTGGAAAGGGAAAATTTGCTCTACGTTAGCAGTGAGCAGGAGGCGCACGTTACACATTACATCCTGCAGACAATATAAATCATATTACGCTGCTTTCTACGTATAGTATTTTACAATCATCTATATTTACGTATGCATGTTCTTTTCTGTTAGGGTTATAAGTATTTTGTTGTAATGAAAATGCAGGGAAAAATTGTGACCGGAATGGAATTAAGGGTTAAGGCCCTGTGGGAGTGAGATGCAGTGGCAACATTGTTGCTGAAAAGGGGGTGCCTTACCTGGGCTATAAGAAGGCAGATCACGTAGGCTTCGGCCTCTTTTTCCTGTTCTGCTGCCACTGGAAAAGTTCCCCACCCTCCCAGCCTGAAATTTGTACAATCAGTTAGTCATCACTAGGGTGACTTAGTAGCGTGGCTGACACAAGGTTAGTCTACTCAGTGTACATAAGCCCATGCTTTTAATTTGTCTCACGCTCCCCCCACGAAGATCCTGTTGTCCGTCTCGATTCTTCGGGGGCCCTTATGGTCGGAGTATTTTGAGAATATTACACCCAAGTTGAGCGGTTGGTCTGGCCCTTGGTGGTGACAGGTTAAGTGAATGACGGCCAGTGTGGGGAAGCGGCGTCATCAGGTGCAGGCCTGGTGAAGCTTCTCCACCTCGATCGGCCGTGAATATGCAAACATCCCTGTCAATTTATGGGCGTAGTAGCTAGGCTCCGCCCACGCTTCCCTTCCCGACCTGGGGCCAGATCAGCTTGACAAGGGTACTTATGGTTAGGGTTGATTGCCGCCTACTGATTTGGTTCTGTTTTATCCTTTTGTTCTTTAATTTGGAACAAATGATGTTTAATAAAGTTGACCTAGCGGTCTTTACCCAACGCTTGTGTCTGGTGTTTTATTTGAGTGTTTAGTTTAAAGTCTTATTAAAGGCAGCAGAATGAAAACTAGGGCATTTGATCCCTTAGGTGTTTACTGTTACCACAGTGATCACCTGACTATAAATACTGTTACCACCATGATCATTTGACTATACTGTTACCACAGTGATCACCTGACTATACTGTTACCACAGTGATCACCTGACTATACTGTTACCACAGTGATCACCTGACTATACTGTTACCACAGTGATCACCTGACTATACTGTTACCACAGTGATCACCTGACTATACTGTTACCACAGTGATCACCTGACTATAAATACTGTTACCACCATGATCATTTGACTATACTGTTACCACAGTGATCATGTGACTATACTGTTACCACAGTGATCACCTGACTATACCTTTACCATAGTGATCATCTGACTATACTGTTACCACAGTGATCACCTGACTATACCTTTACCATAGTGATCATCTGACTATACTGTTACCACAGTGATTACCTGACTATTCTGTTACCACAGTGATCACCTGACTATACTGTTACCACAGTGATCACCTGACTATACTTTTACCTACAGTGATCACCTGACTATACTGTTACCACAGTGATCACCTGACTATACTGTTACCACAATGATCACCTGACTATACCTTTACCACAGTGATCATCTGACTATACTGTTACCACAGTGATTACCTGACTATTCTGTTACCACAGTGATCACCTGACTATACTGTTACCACAGTGATCACCTGACTATACTGTTACCACAGTGATCACCTGACTATACTTTTACCTACAGTGATCACCTGACTATACTGTTACCACAGTGATCACCTGACTATACTGTTACCTACAGTGATCACCTGACTATACTGTTACCACAATGATCACCTGACTATACTGTTACCTACAGTGATCACCTGACTATACTGTTACCACAGTGATCACCTGACTATACTGTTACCACAATAATCACCTGACTATACTTTTACCTACAGTGATCACCTGACTATACTGTTACCACAATGATCACCTGACTATACTTTTACCTACAGTGATCACCTGACTATACTTTTACCTACAGTGATAACCCGACTATACTGTTACTACAATGATCACCTGACAATACTTTTACCTACAGTGATCACTAGTGATGTCGCAAACCTAAAATTTTGCGTTCGCGAACGGCGGACGCGAACTTCCACAACGCGAACCGCTATAGACTTCAATAGGCAGGCGAATTTTAAAACCCACAGGGACTCTTTCTGGCCACAATAGTGATGGAAAAGTTGTTTCAAGGGTACTAACACCTGGACTGTTGCATGCCGGAGGGGGATCCATGGCAAAACTCCCATGGAAAATTACATAGTTGATGCAGAGTCTGGTTTTAATCCATAAAGGGCATAAATCACCTAACATTCCTAAATTGTTTGGAATAACATGCTTTAAAACATCAGTTATGTACACTACTGTTACACCAGATATGAGTTGCACTGGGGTGACACTGTGCCCTGGCAGGCAGGCACTGAAACGCACACGTGTGAAGGAAACTGACTGCTATTATTTAACACAGTCAAAAAAGTGTTTTTTTTTTTAAATCTACACTACTGTTACACCAGATATGAGTTGCACTGGGGTGACACTGTGCCCTGGCAGGCATGCACTTAAACGCACACGTGTGAAGGAAACTGACTGCTATTATTTAACACAGTCAAAAAAGTGTTTTTTTTTTTAAATCTACACTACTGTTACACCAGATATGAGTTGCACTGGGGTGACACTGTGCCCTGGCAGGCAGGCACTGAAACGCACACGTGTGAAGGAAACTGACTGCTATTATTTAACACAGTCAAAAAAGTGTTTTTTTTTTTTAAATCTACACTACTGTTACACCAGATATGAGTGGTGGCACTGGGCAAGTGGGCACAGCATACGCTGTGAGCCTGACACACATGCTGGCAGGCAGGCAACTGCAATTAGATTATACAGGGAAAAAAAAAAAAAAAACAGCCTAAAAAGGGCTTTTTGGGGTGCTGTCCTTACAGCAGAGATCAGATGAGTCCTTCAGGACTGTAGTGGACACTGAATACACTAGCCTAGCTATAGATTTCCCTACTAAATCAGCAGCAGCTACACTGTCCCTCCTCTCACTAACAATGCAGCTTCCGAATGAATCTAAAATGGATGCTGTCCAGGAGGTGGGAGGGTCTGGGAGGGAGGGTCTGCTGCTGATTGGCTGGAATGTGCCTGCTGACTGTGAGGTACAGGGTCAAAGTATTACTCAATGATGACGAATAGGGGGCGGATCGAACATCGCATATGTTCGCCCGCCGCAGCGAACGCGAACATGCTATGTTCGCCGGGAACTATTCACCGACGAACAATTCGCAACATCACTAGTGATCACCTGATTATACTGTTATCACAGTGATCACCTGACTATACTGTCACCACAGTGATCACCTGATTATACTGTTACCACAGTGATCACCTGACTATACTGTTACCACAGTGATCACCTGACTATACTGTTACCACAGTGATCACCTGATTATACTGTTGCCACAATGATCACCTGACTATACTGTTACCACAGTGATCACCTGACTATACTGTTACCACAGTGATCACCTGACTATACTTTTACCACAGTGATCACCTGACTATACTGTTACCACAGTGATCACCTGACTATACTGTTACCACAGTGATCACCTGACTATACTGTTACCACAGTGATCACCTGACTATACTGTTACCACAATGATCACTTGACTATACTGTTACCACAGTGATCACCTGACTATACTTTTACCACAGTGATCACCTGACTATACTGTTACCACAGTGATCACCTGACTATACTGTTACCACAGTGATCACCTGACTATACTGTTACCACAATGATCACCTGACTATACAGACAAGATGCATATATTTTTTTGAGAGAGGAACTTGTTTACTTGAAAATAAACTTTATTGGGGGTCTCTACAAATACCAGATTTTTATTGCACATTCCCAAGCAAATCCCCAAATGTTTTTTCTACTTTGCTTTTTAAAACATGTGATTCTCTTTCTTGGAGATTTGTAGCTGCTATGGGAACTGAGTTTGAGGGGATTGAAGAACCTCCCCCATTCAGCTCCCTAGCAGCTACACTGAGCTTCCTGGTACTGCCCCATTTGTGACATCACCATGTGCATATGTCCCATAAAACATGTGAGTGCCGCCTTCTAGTCCACCAACAACTCCCGGCCTGCAGTGAGGGTGCCATGATTCTTCCCTAGCCCATACCCCTTCTCCTTTAAGAGCTTCCTTACACTTGCAAACAGGTGCTTAGAAATTTTAGATAGTCTCACTCTAGCTTTGCTCTGAGTCTGCACGCAGCGAATTCTCAGCTAACTAATTCTTTGAGATCAAGTCTCCAATTTCTCTACAGTCTGAGGAAATATTAATCCTTACTCTTCATCTGCTATCTCTACTTAGTTTCCTGTCAAAACTAATACCTTTCCTACTGCTGACTACGGAACTGTTTGTGGAATCCATTTCTGTGCTGTTAACGGGACTTCCTGTGGAAGTTTAAACTAGTTCTGTGACTAATCCTTATGCCAAGCTGTAACTGCCAGAAGCAGATACCGATCTTACAGTTTGATACAGCTCCTTTCAACTCACATTTGGGTTTCCGTTCCTCCTAGCTCCTCCCCCATGCATCAGAGCCTTCTGTGTGAGTAGTACGCGTCACCGGAGAACCACGGACCCAGCTCTTCGTTAGTAACTCAGTGTTACGCAAGGTACTCCCAGCTGATCCAGCTTTGCACACTGTCGGTCCATTCGACAGAAAGACCATATTACACATGATTGTCTCCCAGCGTTTCACTGCTAAGCTAAGACATAGGTCATAATACAGAACCTCTGATATTGTGTATAGTTAACCTTGCTCCGTGACTAAACCCTTCAGAACCAGATTTGCAGGAATTATAGATTCTGTTGTCAAAACAATTTCTGGAGACTTCACTGACATATGTTATTTGTAACAGTTTCCATCCTCATTCCACTCCTTTGTTACTTATATTGCATCACCATCAGCAATACTAAACTGCTACTGGTTGGTGTATCCATCATTCTGTATTAATTCACATCCTGATAATTGTGTATTTCTTATTGTGAGATATACAGGTCACTGTGTTACAAGTATTGCGAAAAGAAACTTACACATTGTACAGATCTGCAGCTGAGATCCATACAAATTCCCTTAAAGCGTTACAGAGGGGGATCAACAAAAACAGAGTTTAATCGGGAATCCCCCTGCATGACGACAAGTGCTCATTGTGCTCCTACAGGAAGCGATGTTCATGACAAGAACGCATCGTCATGCACATTGCAGGGGTTAAACACAGAACAGCAAATGTTTGAGTCTATTAAGAGTATCTACCTATATTTTTATCTAGATTTTTAGGTCTATCTATCTATCTGTATGTCTATCATCTATCTATCATCTATCTATCTATCTATCTATCTATCTATCTATCTATATATAATCTATCTATCTATCTATCATCTTTTTATCTATCTATCAATCTATCTATTTATCTATCTATTATCTATCTATCTATCTATCTATCTATCTATCTATCAGGAATACTCACCCCCAGGACTAGTGTTCCCCCAGCCGGTCACCCAGCATTTCATTCCTGTAGGAAATTGGACCTCAGCAGATGGGAGACACACAGGGAGGATGTAACTTGTGAAATTAACTTCTGTTTCCAGTTCCAGAAGACTAATATCCCCACTGGTTCCATCACCTGCAAATTTGGGATTATGAATGGCCCTTTTCACCCTAATGGAGACCTCCTGCATATTGGCTTTGGACAGTTGGTGGGACCCCAGATACACATAGACAGATGAGGTGTCACTAAAAGAGACAGAAGGAGACATCATGACCAGATGATTTAGATTATAGTAACAATAACATACCTTGTGTGACTGGTCAGCTTTGTATTGAGATTATTAAAGGAACATTTAGGTCACTTTTATCTTGTTACTGCATCCTACATTATTTTAAAAAATTCGGTACACCAAAAAGTTGTAGCATTAGTTTTGTGCGTGGACAGAACATACTGACATTACCCTACAATATTAATAGACATTAAAGGGATACTAAATCTATTTTTTTTTTTCTTTAATGATTCAGATAGAGCATTCAATTTTAAGCAACTTTCTAATTTATTACTACTATCAATTTTTATTTGTTCTCTTGATATTTTTATTTAAAAAGTAGGAATTTAAAACTTAGGAGACAGCCCATTTTAGGTTCAGCACCATGGATAGTGCTTGCTTATTGGTAGATACAGTTTGCAAACCAATAAGCAAGCATAACCCAGTTTGTCAACCAAAAATGGGCCTGCTCTCCAGTTTTACATTCCTGCTTTTTAAATAAAGATTGCAAGAGAACAAAGAAAAATTGATAATAGGAGTAAATTAGAAAGTTGCTTAAAATTGCATGTTTTATCTGAATCATTAAAGAAAGAAAAATTAAGTTTAGTGTCCCTTTAACAACCAACTTCATAGAACAAATACACGTGGTTGATACCTGCTCAATCAACTGATATTAAAACATAATTAGTGTATTTACACCAATTGAAAATTAGGGAAATCTTTAACCAAATAAAAAAATGTACCGACTGTACCCAAAATGCCCCTGTTCAAAACTCTTCAAGAGACATTCACACGTATTTCTGTGATTTTGCAGCAGGAGATGGTTAACTGCACATGTCACATGCTAGTACTACTAAACACTATTGGCCACAATCACTTATACTAGCCCTTCAACCTGTGAATTAAAACCCTGAAACTCGCCATTTTGTTTGTCATTATTCCTGGTGGTTTATTTTTTTGATTTTTGAATCTAGCAAAGCAAATAATGATTTTGTGTTTTCAGGAGGAAATGATCTTGATCTTTAGGGTTATTATTGGCAGAAGCATTTTAGAATTGCGATAACTAGAATAATACACTGAAACTACTGGCTGATGTACAGAAATAGTTTTCTGCCAAAAACAAGAGCAAGATTGTGGTTAAAGGGATAGGAAAGTCAAAATAAACTTGCATGATTCAGATAGAGCGTGTCATTTTAAGACACTTCTAAAGTCACTTCTATTTTCAAATGTGCTTTGTTTTCTTGGTATCCCTTGTAGAAAAACAATACGCACATATCCTGCACTAGTGGGAGCTGCTGTTAATTGGTGAATGCACACATTTGTCTCTTGTGATTGGCTAAATAGATGTGTTCATCTTGCTATCAGTAGTGAATGCTGTTCCTTCAGCAAAGGATTACAATAGAACGAAACAAATTTGAAAAGGGAAGTAAGCTGGAAAGTTGTATGTTCTATCTAAATCATGAAATAAAATGTTGGGGTTTACTGTCCCTTTAACCCCTATATTTTAGATTACTGTTTGGGTTAGAAGTTTGGTTAAGAGTTAAGATAAATGGAGTTTGAGTCAGCAGAGTTGGATTTGATTCTGGGATTTATTGAAGGTTTAGGGTTAACCCACTGGATGCCAAAGAGGGCTTCAGAGCCTTGGTATTCAAGGGTTAATTTGGTGTTACCTGTGAAACTCCTGTACTGGTAAACTCGCTGCTATAAGTTCCTGGCAATGATGGTGACAATGCAGCTAGGTTATTTTTGTAGCCATGGTTGTACCTCTGGACAATATTCTTCAGGTACCACCACACTTCAAACCTGCTGAAGGGATCTCTGCTTTATCACCTCAAGCTGTGATGATAACTTCCTAACAAACGGGACTGGTTGCAGATCAATATTTTAGAAGTCTTAAGGGCCACATATACATTTATAGTTATTACCTCTTTGGGGCTCTTTTGAGTTTTGCTCACCTTGTTTTGCACCCACTAGAAGCCCTTGAAGTTGGCCACACCTGAGCTAAAGTATGCAGAGCTGCTTTTGCAATAGGTGCCTGCACATACTTACTTGCCAAAGCAGTGAGTAGCAGACACCACCCACTTTTTACTGACGAGGGATCCACCGCAGAAATGTTCTCCATTTTCCCTTAAGCTGACCTGCCAGGGCCACGCTCCCTGTGTAGCATCCTCACCACCTACTATACGATTACGCATTTGTGGTTTACCGCACTCTAGAAATAAAACAATAGCACTTACTAATTTACATTTATCAGTGATACATAGTATCAACCATTTGACTGACGTACAAAACAATCAGAGTGCAGGAGATTACCCTCTCCTGACCTACCAGGGCATTATGCTTTAACTCTTCGCTCATCCATATAAAAGAGCAGTATTTAAAGTTTCAATTTAAACTAACATATCAGTTGTGCACTTCCTGCTAATACTCATTGACATGTAGAAAGTATCTACTAATTCTTAAAGAAAATTAGCAGTGAGCACCACCATCAGCCAATGGGTATTAGTAGGAAATGCCTATAAGCCAATGAGCATTAACAGGAAATGTCTATCAGCCAATGAGCATTAACAGGAAATCTCTATCAGCCAAAGAGCATTAGTAGGAAGTTTCTATCATAGAAACATAGATTTTGACGGCAGATAAGAACCATAGGCCCAACAAGTCTGCCCAATATTTCTTAAAAGTATAAATTTAGCCTTATGCTTATCCCAGTTATTCTTGAAGTCCCCCACAGTGTTTGTCTTTACTACCTCTTGTGGAAGTTCATTCCATGAATCAATCACCTTTTCTGTAAAGAAGCTTCCTCAAATTACTCCTGAATCTACTACCCTTCAGCTTGAAATCATGACCCCTTGTTCTTAAATTTTTCTTTTTATGAAAAATACTCAGCTTTACTAAGCCCCTTAATATACTTGAAAGTTACAATAATATCATCGCCATTCTCTCATCTACAGCAGTATGCTACACCAACTGCTACACCCTGGTCTTATAATTTTGTTAAAGTGACAGTATACACCAATTTCAATTTAACTGCACGTAATAGACAATACTACAAAGAAGAATATGCACAGATACTGATATGAAAATCCAGTATAAAACCGTTTAAAAACCTACTTAGAAGCTCCCAGTTTAGCACTGTTCAAAAGGTTAGCTGGAACACTCACTGAAAGTGGTTGTACAGCAAAAACAGCAGACACCCCCCCTTCCTCTGCATATGAAAAGACTCTTTACTCAAACAGGTGCAAACTGAAGTAGGTATACATCAGTAAACTTCAAAACTTTGGTGCTTGGTTAGGAGTCGGAAAATCAGTGCAATGTTATTTAAAAATAAGCAAAACTATACATTTAAAAAAAAAAACTGTATGGGTTATATAAATGGATCATCTACAAAACATTTATGCAAAGAAAAATCTAGTTTATAATGTCCCATTCAATTAATTGGGCATCTAGCACAAATCAAAGTTCCTTTAAAACCCTTGGATAAATATTTTCAGGACCCAACAAAACCTCATCCTCTGTAAAAAGAGTACTTCTATAGTGATGTCGCGAACATAAAAATTTCGATTTGCGAACGCGAACTTCCGCAAGAGTTCGCGAACCGGGTGAACCACCATAAAACCCACAGGGACTCTTTCTG
Organism: Bombina bombina; assembly: GCF_027579735.1. Taxonomy (NCBI): domain Eukaryota; kingdom Metazoa; phylum Chordata; class Amphibia; order Anura; family Bombinatoridae; genus Bombina; species Bombina bombina. The sequence goes on from NC_069509.1 coordinate 28,017,381, forward strand.
GCCACAATAGTGATGGAAAAGTTGTTTCAAGGGGACTAACACCTGGACTGTGGCATGCCGGAGGGGGATCCATGGCAAAACACCCATGTAAAATTACATAGTTGATGCAGAGTCTGGTTTTAATCCATAAAGGGCATAAATCACGTAACATTCCTAAATTGTTTGGAATAACGTGCTTTAAAACATCAGGTATGATGTTGTATCGATCAGGTAGTGTAAGGGTTACGCCAGCTTCACAGTGTGCAGTGTAGGTGATATACCTGCCCTGACCATGCTTTGCAGACGAGGTATCAGTGGTCAGATGGACCCTTGCCCCAACACTGTGTGCCAGACATGCCATTATAGCAGACTTATATGGCTTTGGCATTGCTTTTTGGTAATTAGAAGGCTGCTAAATGCCACTGCGCACCACACGTGTTTTATGCCCAGCAGTGAAGGGGTTAATTAGGGAGCATGTAGGGAGCTTGTAGAGTTAATTTTAGCTTAAGTGTAGTGTAGTAGACCCTGGTTTCTCAACAGCCGGGCCGTGGCCCAGTACCGGGCCGTGATAGCCCTGCTGGTGGGCCCTGACCTGTCATGCCCCCACTGCACACTCTTACCCCACTGCAAACCAGGTGCAGACTGAGACCAATCAAGGCCCCAGGAACACTGTCTCACACTGACCAAAATGTATTAAATTGTATGCAAATGTACATGGTAGCCTTCCTGCCCTGCCCCCAACATGCCCCTCATCCTACAGAGCCAGGACCCCCAACATTAAGGGCCAGAGAAAGGGCACCCAACCTCCAGGGCCAGACCCCACACTCCATGGCCCTCACAGCGACAGACCCCTGCCAGGGCCCCCACTAAACCCACACTTATTTGCTTAGTTACTGATAGGGCAACTGAAAACTCCAGCTTAAGGAATGCACCAAGATCCGTGGAGATACCATTTGTGGCCCCCCCTACTTGCTGGTCCCTCTGCCCAGGTCCTATTTGCCTGGCTGATCAGCCCGCCCCTGCTGCTCACTATATATATATATATATATATATACTACTGGGCCCCGGACTAGTCTAGCTAAAATTTACCGGGCCTTGAGGTCACTTTGGTTGAGAACCACTGTAGTAGACAACCCAAAGTATTGATCTAGGCCCATTTTGGTATATTTCATGCCACCATTTCACCGCCAAATGCGATCAAATTTAAAAAAAAAAATTGTTCACTTTTTCACAAACTTTAGGTTTCTCACAGAAATTATTTACAAACAACTCATGCAATTATGGCATAAATGGTTGTAAATGCTTCTCTGGGATCCCCTTTGTTCAGAAATAGCAGACTTATATGGCTTTGGCGTTGCTTTTTGGTAATTAGAAGGCTGCTAAATGCCACTGCGCACCACACGTGTTTTATGCCCAGCAGTGAAGGGGTTAATTAGGGAGCATGTAGGCAGCTTGTAGAGTTAATTTTAGCTTAAGTGTAGTGTAGTAGACAACCCAAAGTATTGATCTAGGCCCATTTTGGTATATTTCATGCCACCATTTCACCGCTAAATGCGATCAAATAACAAAAAATTGTTCACTTTTTCACAAACTTTAGGTTTCTCACAGAAATTATTTACAAACAACTTATGCAATTATGGCATAAATGGTTGTAAATGCTTCTCTGGGATCCCCTTTGTTCAGAAATAGCAGACATATATGGCTTTGGCGTTGCTTTTTGGTAATTAGAAGGCTGCTAAATGCCACTGCGCACCACACGTGTTTTATGCCCAGCAGTGAAGGGGTTAATTAGGGAGCATGTAGGCAGCTTGTTGAGTTAATTTTAGCTTAAGTGTAGTGTAGTAGACAACCCAAAGTATTGATCTAGGCCCATTTTGGTATATTTCATGCCACCATTTCATTTCGCAATTTTAGGTTTCTCACTGAAATTATTTACAAACAGCTTGTGCAATTATGGCACAAATGGTTGTAAATGCTTCTCTGGGATCCCCTTTGTTCAGAAATAGCAGACATATATGACCTTGGTGTTGCTTTCTGGTAATTAGAAGGCCGCTAAATGCTGCTGCGCATCACACGTGTATTATGGCTAGCAGTGAAGGGGTTAATTAGGTAGTTTGTAGGGAGCTTGCAGGGTTAATTTTAGCTTTAGTGTAGAGATCAGCCTCCCACCTGACACATCAGACCCCCTGATCCCTCCCAAACAGCTCCCTTCCCTCCCCCACCCCACAATTGTCCCCGCCATCTTAAGTACTGGCAGAAAGTCTGCCAGTACTAAAATAAAAGGTTTTTATTTTTTTATTTATTTTTTTCAGCATATTTACATATGCTGTGGTGTAGCATCCCCCCTTAGCCCCCAACCTCCCTGATCCCCCCAAAACAGCTCTCTAACCCTCCCCATCTGCCTTATTGGCGGCCATCTTGGGTACTGGCAGCTGTCTGCTATTATTTCACAGTCGAAAAGTGTTGTTTTTTTTTAAATGTACACTACTGTTACACCAGATATGAGTGGTGGCACTGGGCAAGTGGGCACAGTATACGCTGTGAGCCTGACACACACGCTGGCAGGCAGGCAACTGCTATTAGATTACACAGGGAAAAAAAAAAAAGCAGACTGATGTTCTAGCCCTAAAAAGGGCTTTTTGGGGTGCTGTCCTTACAGCAGAGATCAGATGAGTCCTTCAGGACTGTAGTGGACACTGAATACACTAGCCTAGCTGTCGATTTCCCTATTAAATCAGCAGCAGCTACACTGTCCCTCCTCTCACTAAGAATGCAGCTTCCGAATGAATCTAAAATGGATGCTGTCCAGGAGGTGGGAGGGTCTGGGAGGGAGGGTCTGCTGCTGATTGGCTGGAAAGTGTCTTCTGACTGTCAGGTACAGGCTCAAAGTTTACTCAATGATGAGGAATAGGGAGCGGACCGAACATCACATATGTTCGCCGTCCGCGGCGAACGCGAACATGCTATGTTCGCAGCGAACTATTCGCCGGCGAACTATTCGCGACATCACTATACTTCTAAGTTCATTTCCATTTTTTGTAGTATCTCTTAATGTAGAAATTCTGTCTTCACAATCTTTTGTGAAAAAAGAAGTAATCATTGAGACAGTCTGCAATTTGCTAATCTCCTTCTACTATTCAACCATCAACTATTTTCAATTTTACTATTCCAACCTTAGTTTTTCTTCTTTCACTCTTATATCTAAAGAAGGTGTTGTCCCCATGTTTTATCTTCTTTTCTGCATGAGCTATAGCCTTTCTAATTAACTGCCTAGTTTTATTTTTGTTGGAATCTCCATATTTGCATATCATCATCTGACTGTGTGCGTCTTTAATTTTTATAAGCTAATTTTTTTTGTCTTTACAGCATGTGCTACTTCTTTGGAAAACAATATTGGTTTCCACTTTCTTTTAATTTTACAGACATGCCTACTACAGTTGAAGGTTGCATCTAAAATGGCACACTTTAAAAATTCCCACTGTTCTTGAGCCCCCGTAACAGTAGTTTACCCTTTCAAATAGTTGTTTAGGTATTCTCCCATGTATGAAAAATCAGCCTTCCTAAAATCTAGAATGTTTGTTCTATTCTGGGTGGACAGTACACATGAATACTAAACCAAACAGACTTATGATCACTAGACGCTAAGTTCTCACCTACAGACACATCTGATACTATATCACTGTTTAACATTTTTAAATCTATCAGCCAATAAGCATTAGTAAGACGTTTCTATCAGCCAATGAGCATTAGTAAGAAGTTTCTATCAGCCAATGAGCATTAGTAAGAAGTTTCTATTAGCCAATGAGTGTTAGTAGGAAGTTTCAGCCAATGAGCATTAACGTGAGGTGACTACCAGCCAATGAGCATTAGTAGGAAGTTTCAGCCAATGAGCATTAGTAAGAAGTTTCTAGCCAATGAGTATTAGTATGAAGTTTCAGCCAATGTGCATTAGTAGTAGGTTTCTATCAGTTAATGAGCATGATTTAGAAGTGAGTATTTATAGAAAGTAGATAACTGATACAGCCGTATACATTTTAGTTCAGATTTAAACAGTTTTTGCATTACGTTTTCCTGCAAAACAAGAAATTCAGTGTGTCTAGAGTCAGCTCTTTCATCAAATGGCAGTGTATTGTTAGAATACAGTATCCTTTTAAAAGCATATTATTTCACGGGACATTAAAGTCATAATTACACTTTGTACACATGATTCAGATAGAGCACACAATTTGAAACAACTTTCCAATTCACTTACATTCTCTAAATGTGCACATATTTTTATATACACAATTTCTGAGGCACCAGCACCTACCGCGCATGCGCAAGAATTCCCAGAATATACATATACGGATTTTGTGATTGCTAATAACTGTCACATGATGTAATGGGAGGGAGAATAGAACTAATTTTAAAAATTGTCAGAAAGGAATCTACTTCTCATTTGAAATTTAAACACAATGTTTTGCATTCACTGATATTTAGTGGTCCTTTCATTATTTCCTTACCATATCCCCTGCACATAAACTTTATGACCTGTGAGCTATTAACCACTAGAGCACTGGGACTCTCCATTGCAATTAACCCTGTAACTCCCTGACCCCCCACACCTAAAGCCTAACACTGCTGCCTCTAACTGTACCCACTCACCCTGCCCCCCAACCATGCCCTTCCCGATCACATTAACACTGACTATACAAGTCCTCCACCAAAACGAACCCCCTCAACTCCCATAATCACATTAGCATTTACTAGAGCACCAAAGTAACCCTTACCCTCAATATTATTCAACAGACCCTCTCACCACAATTAACCCCTAACTCCCAGACTACAAAACCATAACTTCTAGTCCTTAACTCCTCTACAATGTTAACCCATTACATCCTGCACTCTAGTAGCACCCATTGACCTCCACAAGCCCTGCTAGCACCAAAGTGACCCTCATATGAATTCCTTCTACACAAACCTCGCTCCTCCATAATACACCTCCCATGTGCATGAGTAGAGGCTGCATGGGGATACAAATAAATATTATATATTGTTAGTTAGCAGACAGTGTGGGCTTTGTTCTGTGAGCTGACAGGGGAATGATGATAAACAGTTCTTCAAACAGCTTGAAAAAAACAATGCTGGAAGCAATACAGCTATTGTAACATTAAAGGGACAGTATACACTAATTCTCATATAACTGCATGTAATAGACACTACTATAAGAAAGATCTAGTTATGCAGTGTCCCTTTAAGACACAGTGACTGATGTAGGGAAAACTATTGGTAAAGTAGGAAATAACTTGTGTCGTTGGTGACATAAATGCCAGCAAGCAGCTTACGCACAGCGTTTTACCTGGTGACATCTCAGTGCCAGGTATTTACCTCTGCAGGTTGTTAGCACATGAGACTTTCACTGACAGATGCTGTAGGTGTGAATGTTATTGTTGGATTCCGCACCATCTGGCTGCACTTTAGCTTTGTGACAGTGACACAGTGAAGCAATAAGGCACAAGTTGTTCCAGCACGGCCAGGTCATTTAGCACTATGGCTCTTCATGCACTTTTATTTCTAAAGAAATACAGGCCCCTAGTTATCAATGTCTGTCGGACCTGATCCGACAGTGCGGATCAGGTCCGACAGACATCGCTGAATACGGCGAGCAGTGCGCTTGCCGTATTCAGCATTGCACCAGCAGCTCACAAGAGCTGCTGGAGCAATGCCGCCCCCTACAGACTCGCGGCCAATGGGCCGCCAGCAGGGGGGTGTCAATTAACCCAATCGTACTCGATAGGGTTGATTTCCGGCGATTCCTGTCCGCCTCATCAGAGCAGGCGGACAGGTTATGGAGCAGAAACACGGGGCATCAAGCTCCATACAGAGCTTGATACATATGCCCCATAGGCTGAGCATTTAACATGTTTTTGTGAACAAAATAAATACATTTTGCCTTTATTAAAGGTAACATTCAGTTTACAAATATTCCATTTTTATATAGGGTTCTATAAGTACAACCCATTATAAACTCATATTTATATTTATATATACAGGCAGTCCTCGGGTTACAGACATCCGACTTAAGTACAACTCGTACTTACATACAGAGAAAATAGAGCTTTATCGACAATCCTTCTTTCCAGGATAATCCAAAATACTGAAAATCCAATTGTCACAAGGACAGAAAGTGATGTGAAATTTTCTGAACAGGGGCACAGATAGCAAAACAAACTTTATCCTATGCTATCCAAAACAAAAAAAAATTTTTGGCTAGAGTTTCACCTAAAAAAAGTGCCTGTTCCAACTTACATACAAATTCAACTTAAGAACAAACCTAAAGTCCCTATCTTGTACGTAACCCGGGGACTGCCTGTATACATTAATGCAATATATATATACTGTATATATTAAAAATAAAACAAAAGAACACACAGCGCAGCCTGGTTCAAGGTAGTGGGAAATAATTTAATAAAAGCACAGCCCTGCAAATATTGCACTTACAAGATTAAAAATAAAAAGATGCATATCACAGAAACATCAGATATTTTCCCAGCTTCCAGCCTGGACACAGCTCTGTTTAACTCCTTACCGCCAACACTCCTTCAGGAAAAAGGGTGCAGTCTCTCACAATTTAGTGTTGCTTCTCCCGGTTAAGCCAATGACGGTATTAGGTAGCGGCTGTCCATTTTGAGGCTTCAAATAGCTACAGAGTCTGAGTAGTCCAGGAATGCTCAGACATTAATCACAGAGCTTCACTAAAGTACCCTACGCGTTTCATCTGCTTATACCGAGCAGACTTTTTCAGGGGTTAATACCTATATGGTATATCCCTATTTAAAACTACTAAGACCGGAAATGATGTAGGGGGAGCGGGCTTAAACATTGCATACTTCATTACCAGGTCCAAAAACAATACAATTCTTAAGTTTATGTGAGCATTTTCTAATAACTGTCATTTCGTTACATGTTAACTTTGTGTCTAAAACGTATCGTTTTTGGACCTGGTAATGAAGTATGCTGCATTTTTTTAAATGAAGCCTTCACTGACTAGGGATATACCATATAGAGCCCCTGAAGAAGTCTGCTTGGTATAAGCAGATAAAATGCGTAGGGTACTTTAGGGAAGCCATGTGACCAATGTTTGAGCATTTACGGACTAGTCAGACTGTGTAGCTATTTGAGCCTCAAAACGGACAGCCGCTACCTAATACCGTCATAGGATTAAAGGGACACTGAACCCAAAATTTTTCTTTCGTGATTAAGATAGAGCATGCAATTTTAAGCAACTTTCTAATTTACTCCTATTATCAATTTTCTTCGTTCTCTTGCTATCTTTATTTGAAAAAGAAGGCATCTAAGCAATTTTTTTGGTTTAGAACGCTGGATAGCACTTGTTTATTGGTTGTTGAATTTATCCAGTAATCAGCAAGAACAACCCAGGTTGTTCACCAAAAATGGGCCGGCATCTAAACTTACATTCTTGCTTTTCAAATAAAGATACCAAGAGAATGACGAAAATTTGATAATTTGCATGCTCTATCTGAATCACGAAAGAAAAAATGTAGGTTCAGTGTCCCTTTAACCGGGAGAAGCAGCACTTGTGAGAGACTGCACCCTTGTTGACGGCAACAGAGCTGTGTCCAGGCTGGAAGCTGGGAAAATATCTGATGTTTCTGTGATATGCATCTTTTTGTTTTTAATCTTGTAAGTGCAATATTTGCAGGGCTGTGCTTTTATTAAATTATTTCCCACTACCTTGAACCGGGCTGAGCTGTGTGTTCTTATGATTTATAGTTCTCCTCTTTCACCTGGGACCAAGGCACCCGTTGTTTACACATAGCAGCAAACGAGGAGAGGATCTGGAATATTGTTTCTTTGGAGTGTTCACCTGGAACGAATTGGGACATTGTGGTTTCCTCTACTTGTGTTTGTCACCGTTTGCACAACAGGATACAAACACGCAAGTTCTGTCATTTCATTTGTATACAGACTCCAAATAAACATACCTTGTGGAAAGTGTATGAGCTTACTGTTGCATATTTATTTATTTATCATATATTTTGTTAATTACTTTGGCTGTATTGAGTTGCATTTCGCGATTAGGCACCTCTTAGTTACTATCTTGACCTAGTGCGTTGATATATATTGTCTTCCATTTTTTTGTTACTGTATATATTAAGATATGCAATCAATAACACACATACAAACATATTACACACAAACACACACAACTCACAAATACAAACATATAATACACACGCCAGGCGCACACACTACATACACATACATGCATAGTATTTGTACACACATCTCACAGACACATACTCACACATATTTGCACACAAACACACAAACACATGCACATAAATACCCACATATACATACATATAGGTAACCACATACGTGCATACACTTGTATTCACATGCAGACACACCCACACATATATAGATACCTATAGGTAAACCCATACGTGTATACACACACATATACATACCTATAGGTAAACACATACGTGCATACACACACACACACATATACATACCTATAGGTAAACACATACGTGTATACACACACACATATACATACATATAGGTAAACAAATACATGTATACACATGTAGACACACACACATATACATACATATAGGTAAACACATACGTGTATACACACACACACATATACATACATATAGGTAAACACATACGTGTATACACACATATACATACATATAGGTAAACACATACGTGTATACACACACACACATATACATACCTATAGGTAAACACATACGTGTATACACACACACATATACATACATATAGGTAAACACATACGTGTATACACACACACATATGCATACATATAGGTAAACACATACGTGTATACACATGCAGACACACAAATACATAAATATAGGTAAACACATACAGTACATGTATACACATGCAGACACACAAATACATACATATACGTAAACACATATGTGCATACACATGCAGACACACACACATATACATACATATAGGTAAACACATACGTGCATACACATGTATACACATGCAGACACACACACATATACATACATATAGGTAATCACGTACGTGCATACACATGCAGACACACATATACATACATATAGTTAAACACATATGTACATACACATGTATACACATGCAGACACACATATACATACATATAGTTAAACACATACATGCATACACATGTGTACACATGCAGACACACATATACATACATATAGTTAAACACATACATGCATACACATGTATAAAAAGGTGACAAACTGCCTATGTCAACGCGTTTCACCCTTAGGCTTTATCAAGACATGTTTGCCTGTGTCACCTTGTTGGCTTTTTAAACCCCTCTTGCTCTCCTGATTGGATGACAGGTTTTTTTCAATTTAAGGTGGTATGGATAAATGTTTAGCTGTGTTCTCATCTTAAGGTGGATATGACATTATTTAGTTTTATGTTATGTTCGTTCATATTATACCAACAAACACATAGTGAATCCTATTAATATATGTATATCCAGATACATATTAAGAAAGATAAAAGATAAGAAATAATAAATTACAGACAATTATATTTGATCTAAATAAGAAATGATACTAATAGATTATATAAAAGGGGAAATGTCCAGATCTGAATTTAGTCCTACTGGATATAGCGTATCCATATTGTATGTGCAAAGTGACCTAATCACAACAGAGGGGGCGCTAAAAAAAGGACAATGGGATAATAAACATCTATAAAAAATAATAATAATAAAAACAACAAAATATGTATAATGACAACAAAATATGTGGCAAGCAATTATCTTGCAACAAATGATACCCTTTAAGGAAGTGAAAAAGGGTATTAATGTCCTTTAGATAAATGGACGAATTTCTGTGTTGGCTGCCTCCTCCTCGCCGGCTGGTCCAGGTGTAACTATGAAAAATGAAGAAAAACAGAGGGGCGCCTCATGTGTGGTATCATCAGTGGGAAACAGAAAATCGTAGATAATATAGCCAAATGAGTACTCACATACTCCAGTAGCACCCGTATGTGCTGGTAGGGACAGGCTAATTGTAATCAATTGTGCCTCTAGTTTTAAAAGTTGTTTTTCTAAGCTACCTCCCCTCCAATTTTATTTAACCTTTATTAGGCCCCAGAATCTGAAATGTTTGAGATTATTTTTATGAGTTTCTCTAAAATGTGAATATAATTGTGTGTCAATTTTGCCCCTGTCAATGCATGAGAGATGTTCCCTGATTCTTTCCCGGATGGTTCTTGTCGTTTCCCCTATGTAATATTTTTTTGCATGAGCATTCAATGATGTAGATAACCCCTTTGTCCTGGCATCTTATAGTATCTTTAATTTTTAATTTGAAATTATTCACTTCTATTTCTTTTATTTTGCTACTATATTTGCATGATCTACACTCTAGGGGGAAAAAAATATGTTGGATCAAGAGCAAGTACTTCATAGGTGTCAAGATCTCCCAATAATCTGTATGCTTCCTTTGTGTATTGTGATCTATTCATTACCACAATCCCTCCCCCCTTGTCCGCAGGTTTAATGATTATGTTTTGGTCTTCTTGAAGGTTCTTTAATACCATTCTTTCCTTATATGTTAAATTATTTTTCAATTTATTTTTAGTATTGGCTTGTTTGATATCCCTTTGTACTAGTTTTTCGAACAATTCTAAATTTCTCCCTTTTTCACTGATGGGATAAAAGGTGGAGTGAGGTTTTAATCCTGAATGTTTGAACATTAGTGTATTGGGACTGGGCTCTGTTTGTGTGGGTTTTATCCAATTTCTCTCTATTGGGTTTTTAAGAAAATATCTTTTTAATGTGAGTTTTCTCACAAATTGGCTGACATTAATGTGAGTATTAAATTTATTGAGTTTAGCAGCTATTCATTTGTCACCTGTCATCCTGTCATTGTTTATCGCTACAGTATACATCTAATACCGCTACTTCTAGCGATTTTTACGCTCTCTCCGAGTGATATCAGAGGCGTCACGCTAGTCTAACATAAAAGGCCGCATCCAGGCCTAGGTCGGTAACGCCATCAGATGTGTGCTAGCCGTAAGACTGATCTACACAAGGTAAAACTTTTCTATTATTCCTAGGATCCTAGATGTATTGACATCTTACGATAACAGGTACTCTCTTTGTGACTTTTTACATTTCCACCGTGGATTGGAAATACCGTAGCCCTCGACATCATTGTCTTTTATTGCTATTTATTATTTCTTAGATACGCCACTTTATATTGTTATATGGAGCTATTTTATGCACAAGGGAGACGTCCCTTTTATGTTTTAATATTGTGTTATTAAATTGTATATTACTTGGATTCTTTTGTCCCCTGTTATTTGTATTATTTTATTTATTCATTTTAATTTAAAATTTTATATTATTTCACACTCCCCTATATAGGCTCTGATCCTTTTATTTCCTACACAGGTTTTTCATTTATTATTTATATATTGGGTCCGTGCTTTTAGCGCTCACTCTTTTTTTTGTATTTAGTATCTTTTTTGTTTTTCTTTGAGGGGAAAATCAGAGTGTAGCAGGATTTTTTTTCATATTGCACTTTAGCTCTCTTTTTATCTTCATACACATGTATACACATGCAGACACACATATACATACATATAGTTAAACACATACGTGCATACACATGCAGACACACATATACATACATATAGTTAAACACATACGTGCATACACATGCAGACACACATACATACATGTAGTTAAACACATACGTGCATACACATGTATACACATGCAGACACACATATACATACATATAGTTAAACAGATACGTGCATACACATGTATACACATCTAGACACACATATACATACATATAATTAAACACATATACGTGCATACACATGTATACACATGCAGACACACATATACATATATATAGTTAAACAGATACGTGCATACACATCTAGACACACATATACATACATATAGTTAAACATATTCGTGCATACACATGTATACACATGCAGACACACATATACATACATATAGTTAAACACATACGTGCATACACATTTATACACATGCAGACACACAAATACATACATATAGTTAAACACATACGTGCATACACATGTATACACATGCAGACACACAAATACATACATATAGTTAAACACATACGTGCATACACATGTTTACACATGCAGACACACATATACATACATATAGTTAAACACATACATGCATACACATGTATACACATACAGACACACATATACATACATATAGTTAAACACATACGTGCATACACATGTATACACATGCAGACACACATATACATACATATAGTTAAACACATACGTGCATACACATGTATACACATACAGACACACATATACATACATATAGTTAAACACATACGTGCATACACATGTATACACATGCAGACACACATATACATACATATAGTTAAACACATACATGCATACACATGTATACACATGCAGACACACAAATACATACATATAGTTAAACACATACCTGCATACACATGTATACACATGCAGACACACAAATACATACATATAGTTAAACACATATGTGCATACACATGTATACACATGCAGACACACATATACATACATATAGTTAAACACATACGTGCATACACATGTATACACATGCAGACACACAAATACATACATATAGTTAAACACATACATGCATACACATGTATACACATACAGACACACATATACATACATATAGTTAAACACATATACGTGCATACACATGTATACACATGCAGACACACAAATACATACATATGGTTAAACACATACATGCATACATATGTATACACATACAGACACACATATACATACATATAGTTAAACACATATACGTGCATACACATGTATACACATGCAGACACACAAATACATACATATGGTTAAACACATACATGCATACACATGTATACACATACAGACACACATATATATACATATAGTTAAACACATATACGTGCATACACATGTATACACATGCAGACACACAAATACATGCATATAGTTAAACACATACGTGCATACACATGTATACACATGCAGACACACATATACATACATATAGTTAAACACATAAACGTGCATACACATGTATACACATGCAGACACACAAATACATGCATATAGTTAAACACATACGTGCATACACATGTATACACATGCAGACACACACAGACATACACTATTTAAAACACACATGCACAAACACACATAAAAAATTCACAAACCAACTTGCAGAGTAAACATTTTTCATTAAAGGTAATTATGATCACAAGCTGAAGGCTAGTAGGTTCAGGAGCAAGGTGCAGAAACTCTTCTTTACAGGTTGGTTGATTCATTGAATAGATTTCCAGTGGTAATTTTTTTAATGTTATTTTATTTATTTTTTTGTATTGTTAGGATGTTTTAATTTTGTAATTTATTTATTTTTTATTTTTGGTATATTATATTTTTTTTAAATAGTAATGTTATGTTTTCTCGTAGTTTAAGCGTAGTTTTTTTATTTCACAGGTTTTTATTTATTTTAAGGTAGTTATATTGTAACTTCAATTTAAAGTTAGGCGGTGTTAGGTTTTAGGAGTTAATAGTTTAATTTAGTTTGTCGCTATGTGGGGAGTGCATCGGTTTAGGGGTTAATAGGTTTATTTAGGGAGTCGCGATGTGGGAGGGTGGCGGTTTAGAGGTTAATAGCTTTATTTAGTGTTGGCCATGTGGGGGGACGGCAGTTTAGGGGTTAATAGCTTTATTTAGTGTTGGCGATGGGGGGGAGGTGGTTTAGAAGTTAATAGCTTTATTTAGTGTTAGGGATGTGGGAGGTCAGCGGTTTAGAGGTTAATAGCTTTATTTAGTGTTGGCGATGTGGGGGGTCAGCAGTTTAGAGGTTATTAGCTTTATTTAGTGTTATTAGACTAGGGGTTTATGTTAGTTTGTTAGGTTTTTACAAAACTTTCTTTTCTCCATAGACTTCAATGGGGAATGCGTTTATACAATCGCCTTTTCGCAATCGCAGGTGTTAGGTTTTTTTCCCCATTGATCTCTATCTGGGAAAACATGCACAAGTACGCAAAGTCAAAACTTTTTTGTGCGGTATGCAGCTTAAGTTTTAGGGTGACTTGTAAAACTGGCGGTATAGAAATAGTGGTACAGCCCCATTTCCCCCGGTGTGTACGCTTCGGCTGTACCGCACAACTTGTAATCTGGGTCAATGTTTGTAACACTAATACACATTACACAAACTTCCTCTATTACTGTACTACATTAGGGTTCACACCAGCTGTGATCATTTCTCATTTTCCCACCACCACTCTTTCAAGGCTCCCCCCAACTACATCAGCTCCTTCCCACGACATGACCGGCTCCACCCACTAAACGTGAGGCAACAACTCCCACTCCCCACCATGTTCCAACCTCCTGCCTCAGCTCCACAAACAAAACACCAGTGGGCTTCTGGGAAATAAACCATGTATGTATTTTCTGGAAACACCACTGCTTGAGATAAGTAGATTGTTGCACAACTTCAAATAAATTGGAACAACTATGAATTTAAAAACTCTGGTACAAGAATTCCTGTAGATTGGAATGGGGTCATAGAGTGTAATACTGACACACAGAGGGGCCACATACCTATTATACTGTAACATACACATGGGTCACACACAGCAGGGATAATACAAACTGCCCCAAATGTACATTTTGACTCACCTATTTCAGCCTTGGCAATATCAGGGACCACTGAAAAAAATAAAATAATACAGATTAAACAGTGAAATATTTTTATTTCTACTTCCTCTCTTTATATTCCACCAACTTCACTGCAAAAATTGTTTTTTTAATAACTTTTATCCCATTTCTCCCAATTTTGCAAATCTCAGGACTTCTTATTTCTGTTAATTTAACACAAAATCTTGGGGGCTTATCTATCAAGCTCCGAACGGAGCTTGAGGGGCCGTGTTTCTGGCGAGTCTTCAGACTCACCAGAAACAGCAGTTATGAAGCAGCGGTCTAAAGACCGCTGCTCCATAACCCTGTCTGCCTGCTCTGAGCAGGCAGACAGGAATTGCCACAATTCAACCTGATCGGGTTGATTGACACCCCCTGAGTCTGCAAGGGGCGGCGTTGCATCAGCAGCTCTTGGTGCAATGCTGAATACAAAGAGCGTATTGCTCTCCGCATTCAGCGATGTCTGTCAGACCTGATCCGCACTGTCGGATCAGGTCGGACAGACATTTGATAAATAGGCCTCTAAGTGTGTTTTCCTAATATGTGTTTTCATACGTTTTCATGATTAACCCAACCAGTTTCATATTTGACTGTGCCTTCTCACCTTTCTGAATTGACAGTCATGTCTCTTCCAAGCCACAAGTTATTGGTTGTCCAAGGCAGCGCTAGTTATATGCATTCCCAATCTCAAACAATCTGTCTGGCCTTAATTTGAAAAGGCAGTATCATTTTACATGCCCAGCTTAAGAGGGAAGTCCAGGAGACACTAACATATGTAGAAGAGGTTACACATCACTGACACTAATTTTTTTACTCTAGATAAAGCTTTGTGGTTAACCTCTATGGTCTACAACCACCTACCCTACATGATTACAATCTCATCATATCTCTTTTCCACCTATATGCTATGTTACCTATATTGCTTTTCTTCTGCCAAAACACTCCAACCTTATTCTACTCGCTCAAACATTTTGAGTTTTCAAATTCCACTGTTGTACCCTGTCACTCATATCCCACCTAACACCACATATTGGTGTCATTTGTTTCCCATAATCCCCAAATATTTTGAACCTCACCTATGCTACTCACACAAGAATAACCAGAACATCCTTATTTCTATTACTTACACGGTTACGCCCACTTCTGTCTTTAAGCCCTCAGGAATTCTGCTCAACAAATTAATCTCCCAATTTAAGACTCTTACTAACTTCTGACACTAACCAAAAATAGATAAATTCCTATCATAATACACTTTTTTCTATTGCTTTATATGGGGGTCTTTAGATTAGCTGCAATGAGAGGAAAAGGGGCTTTTATTTTCCTTTTACTTTGCCATCAGTGCATAACTTATGGTCAATTTCATTGCATATGTAAGCTTTTACTATTTTAGTATTTAGCCTGTTCCTTCATACAACCCCCTAGACTAATCTCACTATTGTGTGATCACATTTTCTTTAACCCTAGATGTGAGTGAAGCTAATACATTGAACCATATTGCAAACTACAACCACCACATTCCAAATAAACTAACTTCCCCCCAAAATATGAGTTTAAAGAAATCATCCTTTGAACCAGATTTCCTTTACTATACTATAAATTAAATTTCTAATCCATCTATCACTCAAATCAAGCTTATATTTAATCATTGATATCCTCAAACCCAAATGTATTTTTTTTATTCTCCGATACATTCTATCCTTCTGCACATCCACGCACTATTTATGGAATAAATTGTATGCAGTCAGAAGACACCTCCTAGCAAGCTCATATCATCTTTCAACTAGAAGCACTCTCTCAGCTAGAGATGCACTTTCTGTTTTAACCCAGCAACTGAGGATGAGAACGGTTGCCATCTTTTCACTTCATAACCTGTTTACTTCATCCCGTTCTTTCACAACTCAATGTCCTTTCATTCAATTCTTACTCCATCTCTGGGTTCTTTTCTTTATTCTATAATAAATAAATCACTAGACATGTGCATTTCGCTTCGTTCCGAAGCACCAAAACTAACGAATAAATACGAATTAGTTCGGATTTATTCGTTACATTCGGATGGCCATGGACTAATCAAAATTACACTAGTATTGTACAGTATATTAGGTTATATCACTCTGCTATGGGTTACACCTAATATTACACCTAACACATACCGAACTTCCGAATTTACGAATCGAATCCGGACCGAATACATCCAAATTTATTTGAATCCGAATGAATCCGAAACTAATGCATTCGAATGTTTCGAATGGCATTCAAATCGATCCGAAAACGAAATTCGAAAACATCCAAATAGATCCGAAACAAATTTTTCCACCGTACACAAGTCTATAAATCACCCTTCACACCAAATCCCTACTTGTTGCTCTATAGCACTGAGAAGCAAAAGACTGTTTTAACTGACAACAGATACTAACTTGCCAAACTTACTTGCAGCGGTGGTTCAGAAAGCAATGTCCCCATTGTCAGGTGTCACTGATGAGACCAAAGCCCACTTCTCCATACGTCTACCACTAGGCCTTTTAGATGGTTTGGGCACAGATGACCTCTTTAGAATCCTCCTCAAAATATCCATAAGCCCATTTGGCATTTATTGTACAGATCACTCTGGCTTCAAGTTCATAGGTCTTCTCCAGTTACAACTCTTTGTCAAGTTAATCAGTTCATTTTGACCTCATTATAATCTATATATTAATGACACCCACACATAATTATCAATCAAACCCAGCTCTCCAACCTTCTTTTATAATTGATGTTGGCACATGGCCATCCAGCTTGATGCAGTCATGTCTCTTAAACTGAGACACTTCACATACAAAGCTAATAGATCTGCTATGCCAATTTTACAAACCTTCTTGCATACATTCTAGCTTTTCTTTGCCCTTCACTACCCATATCCAGCAAATAAGTCCTAATACTACTATGTAAGAAATGTTTCCAAAACCTTCCTAATACTAAAAAGTAACCATAAGAACTCTAAACAACTCTCTTTATCATTTCCAGTTTGATTACCATATCTAACTATTCATTATTCTGCAAGCTCTCTCAATTTTAATTAATTTTAAATGTCACTCTCATTCTGCGTCAGCTGCTATGCTCGCTACTCTCTTCTTGCTTCACTGGCTTCTTATACACATAAACTTACAATTCTGCATAACTCCTTGAATCAGAAATAGGAAAGCTCAGGAGCAACACAGAACCTAGGTTATACTGCTCGTCATTGGTTCCTCCATGTGTTCATTTAGAAACCAGTAGTGCATTGCTGCTCCTTCAATAAATGATACCAAGAGAATGAAGCAAATTTGAGAAGTAAACTTGAAAGTTGTTTAAAATTGTATGTTCTACCTAATTCATGAAACAGACATTTTGGGTTTCATGTCCCTTTAAGAGACAAGTTTTTATCTTATCTTTTCTGTGGAAGCCAAACAATTGACATTTTGTTAACAAAACAACAGAGGAAAAACCCTGTCATCTGCAGATAGTCTCCTACAAGTAAAGGAAGCGGTAGGTGGAGTTTGACCATTATGACACAATGGCCTCTATTTATCAAGGTCTGTTGGATCTGATCCGACAGACGTCGCTGAATACGGCGAGCAATAAGCTCGCCGTATTCAGCATTGCACCAGCAGCTCACAAGAGCTGCTGGTGCAACGCCGCCCCCTGCAGACTCGCGGCCAATAGGCCGCCAGCAGGGGGAGTCAATCAACCCGATCGTACTCCTAGGCCTATCTAGGTATGCTTTTCAACAAAGGATTTCAAAAGAACAAAACAAATTATATAAAAGAACATACAATTTCAAACAACTTTCTAATTTACTTCTATCTGAATCATGGGGTTTCATGTCACTTTTACTTATCACTGAGGGGCCAAATTATCAAGCTTCGAATGGAGCTTGATGCCCCTGTTTCCGCGCAAGCCTTCAGGCTCGCCGGAAAACAGCAGTTATGAAGCAGCGGTCTTAAGACCACTGCTCCATAACTGGTCCGCCTGCTCTGAGGCTGCGGACATCAATCTGCCCGATCCTATACAATCGGACTGATTGACACCCCCTGCTAGCGGCCAATTGGCCTTCGAATCTGCAGGGGGCGGCATTGCACAAGCAGTTCACAAAAACTGCTTGTGTAATGATAAAGGCAGACAATGTATGCTGTCCGCTGAGCGAATCATGTCGGACAGACCAATGATAAATCGCCCCCCGAGTATTTATTGTATCCTTGTATAGAGTTGAGGAACATTTTATTCTCAACAAATACTTTTTTAACACAATGTTATAATTCTAATGACGAAGCAAAGACCATAACCTTTATATTGTCTAGTACCTCTGTATTAATACGCTCTTGTTATAAGGTACATCATTTATACCAATGGCCGCGCTCAAGCCAGCTCTATCAATTCTAAAGTGATTCAGATAGAACATGCACTTTAGAACAACTTTCAATTTAATCCTATTGTAAAATTTGCTTTTGTTCTCTTATTATTGTTTTATGGAGAGTTAAACTAAGTAGGCTGATAGGAGCTCAGGAGTGTGCACGTGTCTTTAGCATTCTATGGCAGCAATGTTTGCAAAAATGTATAACATAGCTATAAACAATGTTGCAAACACTGCAGCCAGTTGGCTAAAGACACGTTGTACCCTCCTGAGCTCATCTTGGATTATTAAGAATAAAGGCAACAAAGTCAAAATTAAACTTTTGTGATTCAGAGAGAGCATACCTAAGTAGGCTCAGGTTTATTGATGGCTACACATATAAGGCTCTTGTGATTATCTCAAACAATGTGTTCAGCTAGCTCCCAATAGTGCATCGCTGCTCCCTCAACAAATAATATCAAGAGAATTAAGCACATTTGATACTACAAGTCAGTTGGAAAGTTGTTTATACAGTAATTGTATGTTGTCTGAAAAAAATGGGTTTCATGTCCCTTTAATAAAGTACACCAAGAGAGCTAAATAAATTAGAAAGTCTAAACTTTCATACTCTATCCAATCCATTTAAGGGGGTAGATTTATTGATGTGCAGGCAGACATGATCCACTGTAGAAGACCATGTCCGCCACACACCGATAAATTTATCATTGCACAAGCATTTCTAGTGAAGTGCTTGTGCAATGCCGCCCCCTGCACATTCACGGCCAATTGGCCGCTAGCAAGGCGTGCAAATCAACCCTATCGTATCCGATCGGGCTGATTGCAGTCCAACGCCTCAGAAGTGGCGGATGAGTTAAGGAGCAGCGGTTTTAAGAACTCTGCTTCTTAACTTATGTTACTGGCGAGACTAAAGGCTCACGCGAAAACTGCTGCATTTGCAGCATAATAAATCAGCCCCAAGTTTTTGGGGGGTATTTTCCTGCCCCTTTAATGTATTGAGTATAGTCATGCAAATAACACATCTAGCACTAATCTATAAATCTGTTCTTCTCTGTCTCTCCTTTTTATCAGAACAGATGACCCAGCCTGTAACTGTTTAGTTTGGTGTCAGCTCTGTGACGGTTACTCACCTAGAATCAGAAGCAGCAGTGACCCACGTACGGTGTCCGTGAGCATCTTCAGTTTGTGGTTGTGGCTACTGATGCTGCAGCTGCGTCTGACCTTTCTATTAAACACTCCTGTACGGAGACTTTGCTATTAAACACTCCTGCAAGGAGAATGTCGGAAGACCTGTTTTTCTTTTATTATTATCCTTTTTTTTGTTATTTTTTTACACAGTAATATTTGGCACCACCTATAATTTCATATTTACCCCTCCTCTCTTTCCTCAACCTGTTCATGACTATACGGTTGACGTAACGCTACATTCCTTTGTAATGTCCACCGATACAATTGTATCCCCTTTTATTCTGTTCTGACTATCACCAAAAAAACAAAACAACTATCACACCCAGATCTAGTGCTCTGCTCTGGGCTACAGATTTTAAAAATATTAACAAATACTTACTTTTAATCAAGAGTTGGTGAGTGCCAGATTAAATATAAAGTTATAACTAGATTATGGATTTAATGCATTCGTGCTTCAGATTCACCAAGTCGTTTGCTGATTCGTCAAGTCGTTTGATAAACGAACAGCCAAATACATTATTAGACGAAACAAACTAAAACAAATGGCTTCTTGACTAAATCAATTTGTTCATTTGTTCACGCTGTTTGGCTCCAAAAGAGTGCAGAAATGGTTAATAAGCTTCTTTGTTTGTAATGTTGTACAGGGGGTCTGACCATTCATGTATCCATCGTCGCCTGCCCTATTCTGATAAAGTATTACTAATGGCTGATGTTAAGGACAGCCGGTCAGGCACTAAATGCTGGATTTTAGTCACACAGAGTTGTTTGTTCTTTAACATTGAAAAATTGTTGTTTTTTTTTAATTGTTTGAGCCCTATAATGTAAGTTTTAATTAATATTAATTGTCTACATTAGCTGATCCCATTGGAAATAACAGTAACAAACTCAAATCCAATATTGATCCAAACCAAATTCCTGCATGGATGAAATGTGTCTGAATCTAATGTTTTAAAAAATTTGAAACAATTCTTTTTGACAAAACACATTTTCACCTGTGCCCCTTGCGCAACACATGTTGAAAATTAGTAGATGTACAAGGGCAAAATTTTCGGTTCGGCCGAATCTTTCATTCCAAATATTTAAGATACTTGTTTTTGGAATATTCGACGACCATACTATACAAGATGCATCTATCATTCATGGAACATTAAACATTTGTTTTTGTTAAACGAACGTTCATGTTTTACTGCTAAAGCTAAAAAAGTTCACCTGTAGCCTACAAAAAACTTCAGCTCGCTGGTGAGAGGACTAACCCCCCCTCATCTTCACAGAGCCCTGGATGCTCTAACAAAATGAGAGGAATTTCTGTGTTTTGTTAACAAATGCACATGTCTAAAAATGAGTGAACATAAGTCATTATACTTGTAATTAAATAAAACATTTGTCAATTAAATGTTGTTTTCCTCTGCACCAATCATAGTGCATATTTGTTGTATCAGAACAAACTAGTAAACCGGGGATCATTGATTTGAAATAAAATGAATGAATATAACATTTGAAGAGCGCACAATGGGATGGAAGCTTAGCCATAAAGTAGGCAATTTTAAAAAACGTTTAAATTTACTTTTACTGTCTAATTTTTTTCATACTCTTGGTATCCTTTGTTAAAAGCATACCTAGGTAGGCTCAGAAGCTGCTGATTGGTGGCTGCACATATATGGCTCATGTTATTGGCTCACCCTTCTGAATGAAGCCAATTAGATAATAGAAGTAAATTGGAAAGTTGTTTAAAATTGTTTTCTCATTCTGAATCATTAAAGAAAAAAACTGTGTTTTATGCTCCTTTGAAATGTGTGGTCCTCCTAAATTCTGTGGCCCCTCTTTTCCAATAGTAAATATTTTATCCACATATTACTTAATAAAAAACGCATTGTCATTATCTCTCAAATATATTATTCAAAAAAGTAATACATTATTTATATTATTATCTGACGGTTAGATTACTAGTTTTGCGGTATGAGTGAAAAAGCATCGTTAAGGCTCTTTTTCACTACCGCTGCTATTACGAGTCTTGCAAGTTTAGCTGCACCGCACACTTTTTTGGCTGTAACGCAACGTAACTACTGCAGCTTTCCAAAAGTCCTTTTCAATGGGACTTCCTTAACGCCGGTATTACGAGTTGGAACAGCCAATAGAATGCAAGCTCAATCCTATTGGCTGACTGGATCAGCAAATAGGATTGAAGCTCAATCCAATTGGCTGATTGCATCAGCCAAAAGGATTTTTTCACCTTTAATTCCGATTGGCTGATAGAATTCTATCAGCCAATTGGAATTAAAGGGACGCCATCTTGGATGACGTCACTTAAAGGAACCTTCATTCGAGAAGAGCCGTCGAAAGAAGAGGATGCTCCACGCCGGATGTCTTGAAGATGGAGCCGCTGCGCGCCAGATGGATGAAGATAGAAGATGCAGTCTGGATGAAGACTTCTGCCGGCTTGGATGAAGACTTCGGCCCGCTTGGATGAGGACTTTTGCCGGCTTCGCTGAGGACTTCTGCAGCTTAGTTGAGGATGGATGTCGGGTCTTCAAAAACTGTAAGTAGATCTTCGGGTGTTAGTGTTAGGTTTTTTTAAGGGTTTATTGGGTGGGTTTTATTTTTAGCCTAGGGTTTGGGCGGAAAAAGAGCTAAATGCCCTTTTAAGGGCAATGCCCATACAAATGCCCTTTTCAGGGCAATGAGGAGCTTAGGTTTTTAGGTAGGTTTTTATTTGGGGGGTTTGGTTGTGTGGGTGGTGGGTTTTACTGTTGGGGGGGTTGTTTGTATTTTTTTTTACAGGTAAAAGAGCTGAATTATTTGGGGCAATGCCCTGCAAAAGGCCCTTTTAAGGGCTATTGGCAGTTTAGTTTAGGCTAGGGTTTTTTTTATTTTGGGGGGACTTTTTTATTTTGATAGGGCTATTAGATTAGGTGTAATTAGTTTAAATATTTGATAATTTCTTTTTATTTTGTGCAATTTAGTGTTTGTTTGTTTTTTGTAATTTAGTTAATTGTATTTAATAAATGTAATTGATTTAATTGTAGTGTTAGGTTAGGTTTTAGTGTAACTCAGGTTAGGTTTTATTTTACAGGTAAATTTGTATTTATTTTAGCTAGGTAGTTATTAAATAGTTAATAACTACTTACTAACTAGTCTACCTAGTTAAAATAAATACAAACTTAGCGGTGAAATAAAAATAAAACCTAAGATAGCTACAATGTAACTATTAGTTATATTGTAGCTACCTTAGGGTTTATTTTATAGGTAAGTAATTAGTTTTATATAGGAATTTAGTTATTCATAGTAGGTTCTATTTAGATTTTATTACAAGGACAGAGACTCCTATTTTCCTATATATCGTTTCACTTTACTGCAGACAGCATTTTAACGGACATTAAGTTTAAACAAACAATAAAGACAAGAATGAATAAAACAAGGTTTGAAATGTAATGGACAAAAATGACCAATGAGAAGAGTCCAGCAATTCATAAAATGACCAGTAACTGTCAATTCTTCCTCTTTTCTCTTTGCTGCTCACAAGACATAAGTATATTGTATTGCTGCACTATAATAAAATATATATTTATTTTAGTATTTTTTCTTTTATTTTTATTGCCTTTTTAGGTTTGTTTATAAGTTTTTTCCCATCGTCCTTTTTCTATTTATTTACCCCTTTATGCGTTTTTCTATAGCTCTTTAGTTTTATAATTTTCATTTATTTATTTACATGTATTTACATTTGTTTAGTGATGTTGCGAATAGTTCACCGGCGAATAGTTCCCGGCGAACATAGCATTTTCGCGTTCGCAGCGGACGGCGAACATATGCGATGTTCGGTCCGCCCCCTATTCCTCATCATTGAGTAAACTTTGACCCTGTACCTCACAGTCAGAAGACACATTCCAGCCAATCATCAGCAGACCCTCCCTCCCAGACCCTCCCACCTCCTGGACAGCATCCATTTTAGATTCATTCGGAAGCTGCATTCTTAGTGAGAGGAGGGACAGTGTAGCTGCTGCTGATTTAATAGGGAAATCAATAGCTAGGCTAGTGTATTCAGTGTCCACTACAGTCCTGAAGGACTCATCTGATCTCTGCTTTAAGGACAGCACCCCAAAAAGCCCTTTTTAGGGCTAGAACATCAGTCTGCTTTTTTTTTCCTGTGTAATCTAATTGCAGTTGCCTGCCTGCCAGCGTGTGTGTCAGGCTCACAGCGTATACTGTGCCCACTTGCCCAGTGCCACCACTCATATCTGGTGTAACAGTAGTGTACATTTAAAAAAAAACAACACTTTTTTGACTGTGAAATAATAGCCGACAGCTGCCAGTACCCAAGATGGCCACCAATAAGGCAGATGGGGAGGGTTAGAGAGCTGTTTTGGGGGGGGATCAGGGAGGTTGGGGGCTAAGGGGGGATGCTACACCACAGCATATGTAAATATGCTAAAAAACAAAAAAAATATTTTTTTTTTAAAAACCTTTTATTTTAGTACTGGCAGACTTTCTGCCAGTACTTAAGATGGCGGGGACAATTGTGGGGTGGGGGAGGGAAGGGAGCTGTTTGGGAGGTATCAGGGGGTCTGATGTGTCAGGTGGGAGGCTGATCTCTACACTAAAGCTAAAATTAACCCTGCAAGCTCCCTACAAACTACCTAATTAACCCCTTCACTGCTAGCCATAATACACGTGTGATGCGCAGCAGCATTTAGCGGCCTTCTAATTACCAGAAAGCAATGCCAAAGTCATATAAGTCTGCTATTTCTGAACAAAGGGGATCCCAGAGAAGCATTTACAACCATTTGTGCCATAATTGCACAAGCTGTTTGTAAATAATTTCAGTGAGAAACCAAAATTTAAGTTTTTTTAAAATTTGATCGCATTTGGCGGTGAAATGGTGGCATGAAATATACCAAAATGCGCCTAGATCAATACTTTGGGTTGTCTACTACACTACACTTAAGCTAAAATTAACTCTACAAGCTCCCTACATGCTCCCTAATTAACCCCTTCACTGCTGGGCATAAAACACGTGTGGTGCGCAGTGGCATTTAGCAGCCTTCTAATTACCAAAAAGCAACGCCAAAGCCATATAAGTCTGCTATTTCTGAACAAAGGGGATCCCAGAGAAGCATTTACAACCATTTATGCCATAATTGCATAAGCTGTTTGTAAATAATTTCTGTGAGAAACCTAAAGTTTGTGAAAAAGTGAACAATTTTTTTTTATTTGATCGCATTTGGCGGTGAAATGGTGGCATGAAATATACCAAAATGGGCCTAGATCAATACTTTGGGTTGTCTACTACACTACACTTAAGCTAAAATTAACTCTACAAGTTCCCTACATGCTCCATAATTAACCCCTTCACTGCTGGGCATAAAACACGTGTGGTGCGCAGTGGCATTTAGCAGCCTTCTAATTACCAAAAAGCAACGCCAAAGCCATATAAGTCTGCTATTTCTGAACAAAGGGGATCCCAGAGAAGCATTTACAACCATTTATGCCATAATTGCATAAGTTGTTTGTAAATAATTTCTGTGAGAAACCTAAAGTTTGTGAAAAAGTGAAAAAAAAATTTTTATTTGATTGCATTTGGCGGTGAAATGGTGGCATTAAATATACCAAAATGGGCCTAGATCAATACTTTGGGTTGTCTACTACACTACACTTAAGCTAAAATTAACTCTACAAGCTCCCTACATGCTCCCTAATTAACCCCTTCACTGCTGGGCATAAAACAAGTGTGGTGCGCAGTGGCATTTAGCAGCCTTCTAATTACCAAAAAGCAACGCCAAAGTCATATAAGTCTGCTATAATGGCATGTCTGGCACACAGTGTTGGGGCAAGGGTCCATCTGACCACTGATACCTGGTCTGCAAAGCATGGTCAGGGCAGGTATATCACCTACACTGTGCACTGTGAAGTGGGCGTAACCCTTACACTACCTGATCGATACAACATCATACCTGATGTTTTAAAGCACGTTATTCCAAACAATTTAGCAATGTTAGGTGATTTATGCCCTTTATGGATTAAAACCAGACTCTGCATCAACTATGTCATTTTCCATGGGAGTTTTGCCATGGATCCCCCTCCGGCATGCCACAGTCCAGGTGTCAGTCCCCTTGAAACAACTTTTCCATCACTATTGTGGCCAGAAAGAGTCCCTGTGGGTTTTAAAATTCGCCTGCCTATTGAAGTCTATGGCGGTTCGCCCGGTTCGCCCGTTCGCGAACATTTGCGGAAGTTCGCATTCGCCGTTCGCGAACCCAAATTTTTATGTTCGCGACATCACTACATTTGTTTATTATTATTCAGTTTACCTTTATTTCCTATTATTTCCTTTGCAGTTTCTATCTTACTTGCTCCGTTTTTTCTTCCACATTCTTTTAACTTTTTCTTTCGTTTACGCTATATCTTAATTATTTCCTTACCTGCCGGTTTTATACTGCATAATTTTTTACCTTGCTTCTTACTTTTGTTTTCCGTTATATTTATATATTTAATTCTCTTCCTCTGCTACGCAACGATGTCTAGTTGCGTCCGCCATCTTGTTTCCTCTTTCTAGCCTCTGTCACGCCTCCATCTTATGACGCTTTTCTCCCGCCCCTTAGACCTATCAATCAAAAAAAAATTCCCTCACCGTTCTGCAGTTTACCTCAGATTTTGTCCGGAGCAGTCATACAGCCACATTACTAACATTTGCAACATTTGTTGCCTACTGTTTCTACTTATTTTATTTACACTACACTTTTACATCTGATCATTTTATTTAAAGTTGTAGGTAGTATGTATTTTCCTACATTAATGTTTTAAGCTTTAGTTTTATAGGGAATTTTTCAATTATATTTAATTTTATTTTTAACTTTAATTAACTAGTAAATTGATTATTTTAGGATGTCTGATGATAATAAGTCTCAGTATTCTGAGAACTATGTTAGAGATTTGATTAATAGCTCCCTGGAGCCTTTTAAACAGCAGATGATTCAATTTCAATCTGCAATTAACTCTGTTAGTAAAGTGAGAGATAATATTCCCAGAAAAGCTTCAGCAAAAAAGAAGCATTTGTCAAGTAATACTAAACCAAAATCTCATGATAAACATCATGTTTCTTATAAAAGAGTTATTTCACGTCAGCCTCATTCTGACATTTCCCAGCCTGCATCGCAGCGCAAATATGTATCATCAGACTCAGAAAGTGACTCTAATATTAAAATAAAGAAGGGATTGAATAGAAAAAGAAAATTTTTAATTTCTTCTGATTCATCTGATAATTTTGATGTCTCAGATATGCAAATTGAAAAATATTATCCTGAATATGAAGATCTTTCTAATGATTCAGTAGATAATTTTAATTATATTACTTCTTCTGAAGAGGAATTTCCCAAATCAAAGAAATCTAAGCTCATGTCTAAGTCTAAAAAAGTAAAACTTATAGATAATTTTGGAGATCCTTACACTGACCCAAATGATCTAGAACATCCTAGATCTTCTCATTGGAAGCCTTCTAAAAGGGTTTCAAAATTTTTAGATTACTATATTCGCAGACCTCTTTCCTCAAAGGCAAAAAATATTTTAAAAGCTGAATGCCCTCGACCAGAGCTCCCTCACAACACTCATATAACACCTAATATTGATGAAAATTTGCTCAAATTCTTGGGTAATAAAAATACAAATTTAAGGAGAGGTCCTGACAGATTCTTAAAATCATGTCAGGATAAACTATTAGATACTTTAGGTCCTGTCACTAAGCTTTTTGAATTGTCCGAAGAGGCAATTTCCTCTGATTCTATGTTGGATCCATACGTCTCTAAGGAATGGATTCAAAGATTAGTTTACCTTCTTGGGGATGCCAATACTACCCCTATCCACTCAAAGGAGGAGACTTCTTTTAAGATGTCTTGACCCAAAAATTTCAGATTTTGCCCCCACTGAAATGGGTCCTAAGGCTGATGGCCTCTTATTTGGAGATGCTGGTTTACAACAGCTTAGTTCATACGTAAATACTTTTAACAGTCTCAATAAAATCAAGACTAATACTAAAAATATATTTTATCAATCACAACCTTCTAAGGTTTTACCCAGGGCTGGAAAAGGCAGGGACCGCTTTTCCAGCCGTTACTCAAATATATCCAGGTCCCACTTCCAAAAAATTTTCCCACTTCCTCACACGCAAGTTTCTTTCCATCAAGAAACAGAACATTTTTCAACAGAGGTTCCAGGAACTTCAGGAATACTAGGAGACCATTCCAATGTAAGTTCTCCCATCTTTATTTCCACAAATTTTGCCTATCAAAAAATAGGTGGCAGACTTATGTATTTTATAAAAGAATGGCAAAAAATTACATCAGACCCATGGGTTATTCAAGCCGTATCCGGCCTTCAATTGGATTTTATTCAAATTCCCTTTCAAAACTCCTGTCCTATCCCAATAAAAGTTTCTACAGAAGATCAATCCCTTCTAGATTTAGAAATATCGGAGCTACTGGAGAAGAATGCAATAGAAGTAACACCTTCTCCAGTAGACTCTTTCATCAGCAACATGTTCTTTGTGAAAAAGAAAGAAGGATCTCTTCGCCCTGTTATACATTTAAGAGAATTAAATCAATTCCTTGTTTTCAATCACTTCAAGATGGAAGGTATTCATCTTTTAAGGGATTGTCTTTAGAACAAAGATTGGCTTGTAAGACTAGACCTAAAAGATGCATACCTATCAGTCCCAATTCACTTAGATTTCAGGAAATATCTAAGATTCCTTTGGAAAAACAAATTATGGCAGTTTTCTTGTCTGCCTTTTGACCTTTCTTCTGCACCTTGGGCTTTTACAAAGATCCTAAAACCAGTTACAGCCTGGTTGAGAAAAAGGGGAATTTGTCTAATAATATACTTGGACGATATCCTTCTTATTCATCAATCTCCCCTTGTTTTGAAGGATCAGTTATCTCTTACGATAAATTTCCTCCAAAACTTGGGTTTCATTATCAATTTCAAGAAATCAGTTTGGGTTCCTTCCCAGAATCTGATTTTTCTTGGTTTCAATGTGGACACTGTTTCAGCTTCTCTCAGCCTTCCTACGGAAAAGATCAAAAGAATCAAGAAAGAAATTTGTTATCTTCTGAAGAAAGACTTTTTCTCTATCCGTCTTCTAGCCAGAATTATAGGACTTCTATCCTCTTCTATCCAAGCAATTTTCCCAGCTCCCCTTCATTACAGAGCTCTCCAAAGATTAAAAATGTATTACCTTCGACAGGGTTTCTCATATCAACACAAAATATCCTTATCAAAGGAAGCTTCAGAAGAATTGAATTGGTGGCTTCTAAATATAGAAGCATGGAACGGGAAAGCAATTTTTGGGAAGTCTCTAGATTTAATAATAGAGTCAGATGCGAGCAAATAAGGTTGGGGTGCAAGATGTGGTTCTCTGATTACAGGAGGAAAATGGTCTCCTTCAGAGCAACATCTTCACATCAATTGTTTGGAACTTCTAGCAGGAGCTTTTGCAGTTCAGAGTTTTGTCAAACACAAAAACCCTATAACAATTCTTCTTCGCATGGACAATATCTCTGCCGTTCATTATATCAATAGTTTAGGAGGTACTGCCTCAAAATTTTTATCAGATTTAACAAAATATTTTATTCACGACTGTTTATCTCAGAATATATCTATTCAAGCAGAATATATTCCGGGTCTAAACAACCAGATGGCAGATTGGGGATCGCGATACCTTACAGACTTCAGCGATTGGAAATTGATTTCTTTAATTTTTCAGAGAATTCAATCTCTCAGGGGTCCCTTTTCAATAGATCTCTTTGCCTCTCGCCTGAATCATCAGATATTTCCTTATTTCAGTTGGAGACCAGATCCTCAGGCTCTAGCAATAGATGCCTTTCTACAACAATGCCCGATTTCAGGAGCATATGCCTTTCCCCCATTTTCGATGATTCTCAGGACGCTACTATTTGTCAAACGTCAACAGATTTCTCTTCTAATAATAACCCCCTTTTGGCAAACTCAAGTTTGGTATGCTCTTCTTCTAAAATTATCATTTCTTCATCCAATTCTACTACCGTCCATATCAGATCTTCTAACAGATCCTTCAGACCAATTCCATCCGCTGGTCCTTCAAGACAAACTTCATTTAATTGCCTGGATGATTACAGGGGATCCTGGTCTGGCGATGGATTATCGGAAGAAGCTAGACTCCTCCTTCAAGATTCCTTGGCCCCTGGAACCAAAAAATGTTATTTATCCTCCTGGCTTAAATGGTCTAGCTGGTGCAATTTTAGACACCTGGATCCCATTTCAGCTCCTTTAAATCAAGTTATTAACTTTTTATCTTCCCTTTTTCAGTCGGGTTTAGCTTATAGATCCATTAATGTAGCTAGATCAGCTATTTCTGATGGTCATGAATTACTTAATAATATCCCTATAGGTCAACATCCTACTATTTGTAGACTTTTAAAATCCATTCGTCTTAAACGTCCTCCTTCTTCTAATTATTCTTTCTTTTGGGACGTATATTTAGTTATTCCTCTTTTTAATTCTTGGCCTAATAATGAAAGTTTAACTCTCAAACAACTAACAGTAAAATTGACTACTCTGCTATGTATTTTATCTTGTAAAAGAGTATCTGATGTTAAGGCTATTGATTTCAATTCCAAATCTTTTTCACCTCAAGGTGTAATTTTTTCTATCTCTCGTAGAACTAAGACTTTATCTTCATCTATTTTTTAGACATGTGCGTTTCGATTCGTTCCGAATCCAAATTCGGACGAATTTGTTAAATTCGGAGATTCAGATCGATTTGAATTTCTGAATTACGGTAGTACCGAATCTACCGACTAAATCCGAATTAGTTTGGATTTATTCGGTAAATTCGGATGGCCATGGATTACACTAGTATTGTACAGTATATTAGGTTATATCACTCTGCTATGGGTTACACCTAATATACAGTACATAATACTAGTCTAATACACAGCACATCCCACCTAACACATACCGAAATTTCGAATTTCCGAACCGAATCCAGACGAATTTATTCGAATCCGAATGAATCTGAAACGAATCCGAAACTAATTCATTCAAATTTTTCCGAATTCGAATCGATCCAAACCGAAATTCAAAAAAATCTGAATCGATCCGAACGGAACCGAAAACAAATTTTTCGACCATGCACAAGTCTACTATTTTTTATCCTTATTTTTATGAACATCCTAAACTTTGTGTAGTTCTTTGTCTCAAAGCATATGAACAAAGAACTTCTCTTCTTAGATCGTTTTCTCATAATCAACTTCTTATTTCTTATGCTCCTCCTCATTTACCCGTTTCTTCCCCTACTATTAGTAGATGGGTGAAATGGGTTATGACTCAGGCTGGTGTTGACAATAATTTTTCTTCTCATTCTATTAGAGGAGCATCTGCTTCTAAAGCATTTTCAAAATCTGCTTCCCTTCAAGACATTCTTAATGCTGCCGATTGGTCATCAGATTCCGTTTTTAGGCAATTTTATTTTAAACCTATTCATTCTATTCCTTTTAATTTAGTTTCATAAGTTCTTTGCTTTAAACTAGCAAAATAGGAGTCTCTGTCCTTGTAATAAAATTCCGATTATCCTAGCTTTGTAAAGGAATAATCTAGATTTTATTAAAGAGACAGAGACGAGTATTTTCCCTCCACATTTTATTATCTTTATGTTTGTATTATGATTTTACCCTCCCTATATTAAAGTTTTTATTACAATCATTAATATTATTTTCTCATGTTTTTGTTTTAGTGAAAATTCTTCTTCAGATTTTCCAGGAACCTTCTGAATCTACTAGAAGAATACTTCAATCAACATCTCAAAGATTTGATTTGACTCCAAGCAAGTCTTCTTCTTTTAGAAAGTTCTTCAATCAAGATTGTTTTTCTTCTGTTTTCCTGTTTTTCTCCATCCTGATGTTTCTGGGAATTTTGTGTTATTTTTCTGACAATATTCTTAATGGTTTTAGCATCAAAGATCAAAGAGGAAGAATTGACAGTTACTGGTCATTTTATGAATTGCTGGACTCTTCTCATTGGTCATTTTTGTCCATTACATTTCAAACCTTGTTTTCATTGGTTTATATGTTTTATTCATTCTTGTCTTTATTGTTTGTTTAAACTTAATGTCCATTAACATGCTGTCTGCAGTAAAGTGAAAAGATATATAGCAAAATAGGAGTCTCTGTCTCTTTAATAAAATCTAGATTATTCCTTCACAAAGCTAGGATAATCGGAATTTATTTTAATTACATTAAAGTTAGTGGGTGTTAGGGTTAGACTTAGGGTTAGGGGTTAATAATTTTAGTATAGTGGCGGTGACGTTGGGGGCGGAAGATTAGGCGTTAATAAATGTAGGTAGGTGGCGGCGATGTTAGGGGCGGCAGATTAGAGGTTAGTAAGTGTAATGTAGGTGGCGGCGACATTGGGGGCGGCAGATTAGGGTTTAATAAGTGTAGGTAAGTGGCGGCGATGTTAGGGGCGGCAGATTAGAGGTTAGTAAGTGTAATGTAGGTGGCGGCGACATTGGGGGCGGCAGATTAGGGTTTAATAAGTGTAGGTAAGTGGCGGCGATGTTAGGGGCGTCAGATTAGGGGTTAATAAGTATAGGTGGGTGGCGGCGACATTGGGGGCGGCAGATTAGGGATTAATAAGTGTAGGTAGGTGGCGGCGGTGTCGGGGGCGGCAGATTAGGGGATAATAAGTGTAATGTAGGTGGCGGCGATGTCGGGGGCAGCAGATTAGGGGATAATAAGTGTAATGTAGGTGTCGGTGGTGTCGGGGGTAGCAGATTAGGGGATAATAAGTGTAATATAGGTGGCGGCAATGTCGGGGGCGGCAGATTAGGGGTGTTTAGACTTGGGGTTTATGTTAGGTGTAAACATAACTTTTCTTTCTCCATAGGAATCAATGGGGCTGCGTTACGGAGCTTTACATTCCTTTATTGCAGGTCTATGGGGAAATTGTGCTCGAGCACGTAAAACCAGCTCACAGCAGCGCTGGTATTAGAGTGTGGTATGGAGCTCAATTTTGCTCAACACTCACTTATTGCCTGCTAACGCCGGGTTTATAATAACCTGTAATAGCAGCGCTATAGGGAGGTGAGCGGTGACAATAACTTGCAAGTTAGCACCGAGCAGCTCTTACCGCAAAACTCGTAATCTAGCTGTGAGTTTATAACATTTATTTTAATATTATTTTTATGCATTAACAGATTAAATTAAATTATTCTTCACATGGTTAATGTGGTGTGAAATCTAAGAGAGCTCTGCCTCAGACCTGTCACTGTATAATTTATTTAAAAGGACATAAAATAAAGTGTTTGTATATGTGAGGTCATTTTATTATTATACTGTTGCTGGCATATTTGTTTAATGTCTGCAACTGGGTTAAACACATAGTTAAAGCCAGCTCCTGAGCAGCAATGCTCTTCTGTGAGCTAGCTAAGCACATCTGGTGAGCCAGTGACTAGAGACATATATGTGAAGCTACCAACCAGCTGCTACCTCCCATTAGTGTATTACTGCTTCTACTGAGCCCTTTTTTGTAACATTGCTTCTACAACTGGTATAGAATAGATTCCTAAAGCTGTACCCCACAGTAGTTACGGGGAACTTTAATGCAGGAACTTGCAGGAGAACTGTCAGCCCGTGTCAGGAGAAAAGAAATGATAAATATGTAACTAGTCCAATTAATGAGGCGTACTATAGGAAATACGACTAAAACAATCTAATTGAACCCTTTTTGGGAGCACCTGTGTGCCAAGGAGAACGGGAACAGAGTAGGGGAATTTTACAGTCGAACTTGCCCAAATTTATGAATAGGGGCATTTATTTGTGTGCACATTTTTTGGCGCAAATGTAGGAGAATAGCAATGATAAATCTTGCACTGATAAGGGGTTTAGACAATTTGATCACTGACCTTCATTGCACAGTGTGAAAATGCTTATCTGTTTTTTGATCTGTAAAATAGACTCCTAATGATGTATCACACTATCTCACAGCGAGACTTGTTAGCACGGCAGTTGTATTAGATAAATTGTATCTTTTTGAGAAATGTTCCTTCATTCACTTCACATTTGCCAATCAACTTAATTTGGAATATATATATATATATATATATATATATATATATATATATATATATAGAGAGAGAGAGAGAGAGAGAGAGAGAGAGAGAGAGAGAGAGAGTAATAGAATACTCCCAGCACTGTTTCTTTTTAGGAAAACATCCTTTATTAAAGTATCAGAGAATAAAACAACAGCTACGTTTCGGGCCTACATAGCCCTTATTCATGCTGTATTACAGGTAAAGCACCTCATTTTGCCACCTGTGATTAACAGATTAACTCCTTAATGTCATATGCATATCATCTTCTCTACGGCATACTGCCATCTAGTGGACATTAAACAGTGGGAACTCCACCTATAGATTATAATAAAAAATTGTTTAAAAACAATTTCCAAAATTCATTACTAACTATACAATTTTTAATCTAATCTTGAAAAGAAAGAAAGCATAAAAATATACTGTACATAAACAGATTTTACAAAAATAAATGTAAATCATAATCTCTGTTTAAACATCTGCACGTACTAATACATCTTTAAGATTTTTTACCCTTTTAAATGATTGTATGTGAGTGGTGGCACTGGGCAAGTGGGCACAGTATACGCTGTGAGCCTGGCACACATGCTGGCAGGCAGGCAACTGCAATTAGATTACACTAGCAGACTGATGTTTCACAGTCAAAAAAGTTTTTTTTTTTAAATTTACACTACTGTTACAACAGATATGAGTGGTGGCACTGGGCAAGTGGGCCTGGCACACATGCTGGCAGGCAGGCAACTGCAATTAGATTACACAAGTAGACTGATGTTTCACAGTCAAAAAAGTTTTTTTTTTTAATTTACACTACTGTTACAACAGATATGAGTGGTGGCACTGGGCAAGTGAGCCTGGCACACACGCTGGCAGGCAGGCAACTGCAATTAGATTACACAAGCAGACTGATGTTTCACAGTCAAAAAAGTATTTTTTTTTTTAAATTTACACTACTGTTACAACAGATATGAGTGGTGGCACTGGGCAAGTGGGCCTGGCACACACGCTGGCAGGCAGGCAACTGGAATTAGATTACACTAGCAGACTGATGTTTCACAGTCAAAAAAGTTTTGTTTTTTTTAATTTACACTACTGTTACACCAGATATGAGTGGTGGCACTGGGCAAGTGGGCCTGGCATACACGCTGGCAGGCAGGCAACTGCAATTAGATTACACTAGCAGACTGATGTTTCACAGTCAAAAAAGTTTTGTTTTTTTTAAATTTACACTACTGTTACACCAGATATGAGTGGTGGCACTGGGCAAGTGGCTTGGCAGGCAAGCAACTGCAATTAGATTACACAGGGAAAAAAAAAATGATGTTCTAGCCCTAAAAAGGGCTTTTTGGGGTGCTGTCCTTACAGCAGAGATCAGATGAGTCCTTCAGGACTGTAGTGGACACTGAATACACTAGCCTAGCTATCAATTTCCCTATAAAATCACCAGCAGCTACACTGTCCCTCCTCTCACTAACAATGCAGCTTCCGAATGAATCTAAAATGGCTGCTGTCCAGGAGCTGGGAGGGTCTGGGAGGGAGTGTCTGCTGCTGATTGGCTGGAATGTGTCTGCAGACTGTGAGATACAGGGTCAAAGTTTACTCAATGATGACGAATAGGGGGCGGATCGAACATCGCATATGTTCGCCCGCCGCGGCGAACGCGAACAAGCTATGTTCGCCGGGAACTATTCACCGGCGAACTATTCGTGACATCACTAGTCAATATGTACCAAAATGTCTGAGGAATGTTTCCAACACCTTGTTGAATCTATGCCACAAAGAATTAAGGCAGTTCTAAAGGCAAAAGGGGGTCCAACCCGGTACAAGCAAGGTGTGCATATTCTAATAACTCTAGCTGCCCCCACTCCACAGCTGGTTCTAGATACTCAGTGACTCATATAACCACCTGACAAACTTTATATTGATGCTTTTTTATTATTATTATTATTAAGGATTAGATACAAAAACAATTACAGTTATATAAATACAATTTGACTTAACAACACATACATTACAGAAGATGTACAGACAAGTGAGTAAAGGACATGAAGTAACACTCATTATTTTTACCTCAATAAACAGTTACTCTGATTTCAAACCTTAGAACCGGAGCAATAAAACAAATTCAATTGACAATTTGCAAAATATAAGTGTTTGCTTTTTTCTTTTTAGCTTACATGCTCTAAAACTAATACAAATTATACTCTACCTATCCTATAATCAGAAAAGGAAATATTATCCAATCCTCACCCCCCCCCCCCTTTAAAAAAACAACAACTTGCCAATGCTCTACTCTCTTTCCCCTAAATCCTCTTTTAACCCCTCATAATTTAGCCCAGCTGTTCTCCTCGTAAATTAGATTACATTATAAATTTTGAGTTATTTAAGATTGTGATAAGTTGTCTCTGAATAATACTATCTAGAGATTTAATATACGTGCGCCATTTCCTGAATATGTTTAATCCCTAAATCTGCATGTTCAATAAGTAATTGATTTCAAATTGTATTTTTTAATTATTAAAATTTTGGTTCCTTCTGGTTGCTCCAGTATTTTACTATTAGAAATGTCATCCCAGGAGAGTAGTTGTGTTTAGAAGTAAAGTATGATTTCCTGCTGCATCGTCGCCTATCAGAGAATCAGCTAATCATCTATGACATCTATGATAATTGGTAGATTCTTAAACATATTTTCTGAAAACATTGTTTAATCATCAGCATACAATGCTACCTTTATTGTTAACATCCCTATCTTTAAACCCTTAACTAAATCCCTTAGATATACAGTGAGAGGTTCAACAGCAAGATTAAACAGCAATGGTGACACTGGGCTCCCTTAGCATGTGCCTCGATGCAAAATAAAATTAGATGATTGAATCATATTAATCACTATTAAGGACAGCGGGATACTAAAAATGAAATGGAAGGAGTTTGTAAAATTGCCCTTAAACCCGAACCTTTCTAAATGTGTAAACATATGATCCAAAGTAATCAAATTAAAGGCTTTCTGATCATCTAAAGCAAAGACTGCAGCATCTTAAAGACTCAATTTATCAAGCCCTTCTCCTCTCTATGACTGCAGGTTCTCACAAGAGAACCTGCATTTAGGATTTATCAAGCAGCAGTCATCTTAGGTAGAGAATTTCAATCTCCACGGTCTCCTGTGACCAGGGAGATTGGCAGCTTGATTGGCTGTGTGTGGGCTGGGGGCGGAATCACATGCAAGCACAAAATAGTACTTGTGTGCAAAATTGAATTCCGGCAGATTGCTGCCCGACAGAGGAGAGCTGGGGTGGACAGGGGTAAATATGTCCGCCCCTGTCCACCCTTAGATGATAATTCGAGCCCTAAGTGAGGTTAGATTTATCTTCTTTTTCCTTTTGGCTATAGTTCTAATTTCCTTAAAATAGATGATCTGCCCCTCATAAAGCCAGTCTTATCTGTATGTAATTAAATTACCCATTACTAATTGCAACCTTTCTACTAAAATTTGTGTAAAGACTTTATAGTCTACATTTAATAATGAGAGCGGCCTGTATAGGTCTCCAAACTTTAGAGTCTTTTCTGGGGTTCAATAATAAAGTTATCTTCGATTATTGAAATACATTGATCGATTTTACCCTTCCATGAAATATCCATTAAAGAAATATGTCAGTAATAACACAATGTTATCTTCCAGAATTTTATAGAATTCCCCAGAAAAAACTATTGGCTAGATTACGAGTCTTGCGTTAGGATTAAAAAGCAGCGTTGAGAGGTCCCAACGCTGCTTTTTAACGCCCGCTGGTATTATGAGTCTTGCAGGTACAGCTGTACCGCTCACTTTTTATCCGCAACTCGAACATACCGCAAATCCACTTACGTCAATTGCGTATCCCATATTTTCAATGGGATTTTCCTAACGCCAGTATTACGAGTCTTGGAAAAAGTGAGCGGTACAGCCTCTCCTGTCAAGACTCGTACCGCATTTAAAAGTCAGTAGTTAAGAGTTTTATGGGCTAACGCCGTAACATAAAACTCTTAACTAAAGTGCTAAAAAGTACACTAACACCCATAAACTACCTATTAACCCCTAAACGGAGGCCCCCCCTCACATCACAAACAGTTAAATAACATTTTTCACCCCTAATCTGCCGACCGGTTATCGCCACCACTTTAATAAATATATTAACCCCTAAACCGCCGCACTCCCGCCTCGCAAACACTAGTTAAATATTATTAACTCCTAAACTGCCGTCCCTAACATCGCCGACACCTACCTACATTTATTAACCCCGAATCTGCCTCCCCCAACGTCGCCGCAACTATATTAAATGTATTAACCCCTAAATCTAAGTCTAACCCTAACCCTAACACCCCCCTAACATAAATATAATTTAAATAAATCTAAATAAAATTACTACAATAAATAAATTATTCCTATTTAAAACTAAATACTTACCTATAAAATAAACCTTAAGATAGCTACAATATAACTAATAGTTACATTGTAGCTAGCTTAGGGTTTATTTTTATTTTACAGGCAACCTTGTATTTATTTTAACTAGGTAGAATAGTTATTAAATAGTTATTAACTATTTAATAACTACCTAGCTAAAATAAAGACAAATTTACCTGTAAAATAAAACCTAACCTAAGTTACAATTACACCTAACACTACACTACAATTAAATTAATTCCCTAAACTAACTACAATTAAATGCAATTAAATACAGTTATCTAAATTATGAAAAATAACAAACACTAAATTACAGAAAATAATAAAATAATAAAAAAAAATAATAAACTAATTACACCTAATCTAATCCCCCTAATAAAATAAAAAAGCCCCCCAAAATAATAAAAATCCCTACCCTATACTAAATTACAAATAGCCCTTAAAAGGGCTTTTTGTGGGGCATTGCCAATTCTATCAGCCAATTGGAATTAAGGTAGAAAAAATCCTATTGGCTGATCCAATCAGCCAATAGGATTGAGCTTGCATTCTATTGGCTGTTCCAATCAGCCAATAGAATGCGAGCTCAATCCTATTGGCTGATTGGATCAGCCAATAGGATTGAACTTCAATCCTATTGGCTGATTGCATCAGCCAATAGGATTTTTTCTACCTTAATTCCGATTGGCTGATAGAATTCTATCAGCCAATCGGAATTGACGGGATGCCATCTTGGATGATGTCACTTAAAGGTACCGTCATTTAGTCATCGGATCAAGACAGAAGAGGATGCTACGTGTCGGATGTCTTGAAGATAGACCCACTCCGTGCCGGATGGATGAAGATAGAAGATGCCGCCTGGATGAAGACTTCTGCTCGTCTGGAGGACCTCTTCTTCCCGGCTTGAATGAAGACTTCTGCCCGTCTGGAGGACCTCTTCTTCCTGGCTTGGATGAAGACTTCTGCCCGTCTGGAGGACCACTTCTGCCCGGTTGGGTGAAGACGTCTCAAGGTAGGGTGATCTTCAAGGGGTTAGTGTTAGGTTTTATTAAGGGGGGATTGGGTGGGTTTTAGAGTATGGTTGGGTGTGTGGGTGGTGGGTTTTAATGTTGGGGGGTATTGTATTTTTTTTACAGGTAAAAGAGCTGATTACTTTGGGGCAATGCCCTGCAAAAAGCCCTTTTAAGGGCTATTTGTAATTTAGTATAGGGTAGGGATTTTTATTATTTTGAGGAGCTTTTTTATTTTATTAGGGGGATTAGATTAGGTGTAATTAGTTTAAAAAAAATGTAATTTTTGTATTATTTTCTGTAATTTAGTGTTTGTTTTTTACTGTAATTTAGATAAATGTATTTAATTGTAGTTAGTTTATGGAATTAATTTAATTGTAGTGTAGTGTTAGGTGTAATTGCAACTTAGGTTAGGTCTTATTTTACAGGTAAATTTGTCTTTATTTTAACTAGGTATTTATTAAATAGTTAATAACTATTTAATAACTATTCTACCCAGTTAAAATAAATACAAAGTTGCCTGTAAAATAAAAATAAACACTAAGCTAGCTACAATGTAATTATTAGTTATATTGTAGCTATCTTATGGTTTATTTTATAGGTAAGTATTTAGTTTTAAATAGGAATAATTTATTTAATTGTAGTAATTTTATTTAGATTTCTTTTAATTATATTTAAGTTAGGGGGTGTTAGGGTTAGGGTTAGACTTAGGTTTAGGGGTTAAGAACTTTAATATAGTGGCGGCGACGTTGTGGGCGGCAGATTAGGGGTTAATAAGTGTAGTTAGGTTGCGGCGACATTGGGGGCGGCAGAGTAGGGGTTAATAAATATAATGTAGGTGTTGGGGGCGGCAGATTAGGGGTTCATAAGTATAATGTAGGTGGCGGCGGTGTCCGGAGCGGCAGATTAGGGGATAATAATATAATGTAGGTGTCGCGATGTCGGGGGCGGCAGACTAGTGGTTAAAAAGTGTAAGATTAGGGGTGTTTAGACTCGGGGTTCATGTTAGGGTGTTAGGTGTAGACATAAATGTATTTTCCCCATAGGAATCAATGGGGCTGCGTTAGGAGCTGAACGCTGCTTTTTTGCAGATGTTAGGTTTTTTTTCAGCCGAATCTGCTCCATTGAATCCTATGGGGAAATCGTGCACGAGCACATTTTGCCAGCTCACCGCTACCGTAAGCAGAGCGGGTATTGAGGTGAGATGTGGAGCTAAATTTTGCTCTCCGCTCACTTTTCTGCGACTAACGCCGGGTTTGTAAAAACCTGCAATACCAGCGTTGTTTGTAGGTGAGTGGTAAGCTGAAACTGCTCGTTAGCACCGCAAGCCTTACCGACAAAAACTCGTAATCTAGCTGTATATGTGCCTGGAGCTTTGTTTAATGCCAACTTGTTAATAGCTAATATGACTTCCACGTCACTATAGGGTCTGTTTATTGTCTCTAAGTGTTCTTTATCTATTAAGGGCAACTTGATTTTATTCCAAAATATCTCTTTAATTTATAACCTATTTCGGGTGCTAAGTAAATTCTTTGAAATTATTGCAAGAATTGTTATATTTCTTCTGTTTTAAGCATAACATTGTATCCAATTCTGATAGATTAAATAAAATGTGTCCCTTTTTTAAATATAATTATATTTGAAAAAAAAAATTCCCAGGTTTATTTCCATATCTACTAAACCTAATAATTCCCTTTTTTCTGCCTTAAATTCCTCTTGAACAAAAACGGAATCTCTCATAGATTTTGTTGTCATATTCTCTTTCCGGTTCCTTGAGGTTGGCTCTGAAATCGTCTGTACCATAAGATGTATTCACTAAAATAATGTATCTTCCATTTATATCTATAATCTTATCTTTAATAATGTATTGCAACAATTTCCTGAATAATATATCAACCCCCTTTTTTCTTCCTTACATATGGGGTACAACATTCCATTTCTTACTTCATTAAAATGAGTTTCTTGTTAAAAAACTATTTCTAGCTTTAATTGATTTAGATATTGTAAAATAGTTTTCAGTTTGATTGGGGAAGTGATTCCCCATACATTTTATTAACTAATCTTCCACACCCCATTCTACAAGGATATACAGGGAGTGCAGAATTATTAGGCAAGTTGTATTTTTGAGGATTAATTTTATTATTGAACAACAACCATGTTCTCAATGAACCCAAAAAACTCATTAATATCAAAGCTGAATATTTTTGGAAGTAGTTTTTAGTTTGTTTTTAGTTTTAGCTATTTTAGGGGGATATCTGTGTGTGCAGGTGACTATTACTGTGCATAATTATTAGGCAACTTAACAAAAAACAAATATATACCCATTTCAATTATTTATTTTTACCAGTGAAAACAATATAACATCTCAACATTCACAAATATACATTTCTGACATTCAAAAACAAAACAAAAACAAATCAGTGACCAATATAGCCACCTTTCTTTGCAAGGACACTCAAAAGCCTGCCATCCATGGATTCTGTCAGTGTTTTGATCTGTTCACCATCAACATTGCGTGCAGCAGCAACCACAGCCTCCCAGACACTGTTCAGAGAGGTGTACTGTTTTCCCTCCTTGTAAATCTCACATTTGATGATGGACCACAGGTTCTCAATGGGGTTCAGATCAGGTGAACAAGGAGGCCATGTCATTAGATTTTCTTCTTTTATACCCTTTCTTGCCAGCCACGCTGTGGAGTACTTGGACGCGTGTGATGGAGCATTGTCCTGCATGAAAATCATGTTTTTCTTGAAGGATGCAGACTTCTTCCTGTACCACTGCTTGAAGAAGGTGTCTTCCAGAAACTGGCAGTAGGACTGGGAGTTGAGCTTGACTCCATCCTCAACCCGAAAAGGCCCCACAAGCTCATCTTTGATGATACCAGCCCAAACCAGTACTCCACCTCCACCTTGCTGGCGTCTGAGTCGGACTGGAGCTCTCTGCCCTTTACCAATCCAGCCACGGGCCCATCCATCTGGCCCATCAAGACTCACTCTCATTTCATCAGTCCATAAAACCTTAGAAAAATCAGTCTTGAGATATTTCTTGGCCCAGTCTTGACGTTTCAGCTTGTGTGTCTTGTTCAGTGGTGGAGGTCTTTCAGCCTTTCTTACCTTGGCCATGTCTCTGAGTATTGCACACCTTGTGCTTTTGGGCACTCCAGTGATGTTGCAGCTCTGAAATATGGCCAAACTGGTGGCAAGTGGCATCTTGGCAGCTGCACGCTTGACTTTTCTCAGTTCATGGGCAGTTATTTTGCGCCTTGGTTTTTCCACACGCTTCTTGCGACCCTGTTGACTATTTTGAATGAAACGCTTGATTGTTCGATGATCACGCTTCAGAAGCTTTGCAATTTTAAGAGTGCTGCATCCCTCTGCAAGATATCTCACTATTTTTGACTTTTCTGAGCCTGTCAAGTCCTTCTTTTGACCCATTTTGCCAAAGGAAAGGAAGTTGCCTAATAATTATGCACACCTGATATAGGGTGTTGATGTCATTAGACCACACCCCTTCTCATTACAGAGATGCACATCACCTAATATGCTTAATTGGTAGTAGGCTTTCGAGCCTATACAGCTTGGAGTAAGACAACATGCATAAAGAGGATGATGTGGTCAAAATACTCATTTGCCTAATAATTCTGCACTCCCTGTATTTATATGTTGTACAAGAACAATATGGTTGCTATAGGAGAGAGAGAGAAAATATTTTATTATTTGTCCAACTTTTTTCTCTTTGCACTTATTACTAGGCATTTAAAATAGCCCATTACGCCCCACTAAATTGGACAGTCAATTTGAAATTAAACTTTCATGATACAATCAAATTTGCTTTGTTCACTTGGTATTCTTTGTTGAAAGCTAAACCTAGGTAGGCTCATATGCTAAATTTTAAGCCCTTGAAAGCCACCTCTTATCTGAATGCATTTTTATAGTTGTTAGTGTTAGTTCATGTGTGTCATATAGATGTTTATTCCAAGAAAATTGTTTGTGACAAGAGACCACAATTTAAGTCTGGAGGAAAGGAGATTTAATCTCCTGCAACAAAAACATTTTTTCACTGTAAGCACAATAAAATTTGGACTTCCGGTGGGTGGAGCTACCTTACGGTGGTGTGTGCGAAGAGCTCCGTACACACGGCACCAACAAACAGCCTAAAAAGTGCCATCCGCCACTCCCACACCACAGCCTTGTTGAGCAACAAACTCCCAGTAGCTCCAACCGGCCACATAGCGTGAAGGGCCTACTGACATTATCCTTGCTCCCGCAAAGCAACACGCAACTAAAACCGCCAGCCCTCCGTGCGCCATCTTGGATAAGCTGGCTACCTATCCCCACAGATTCTTTGCTTCCCTGGAGAGCACAAACATCCGAAGCGGCAGTTAGGACTCCTCTGGTTGTGCAGACTTAAAGGGACAGTACACTGTAACATTGTTTTTATATTAATGTATTTTCAATGATTGTTATACCAGCTGCAGATTATACACTTTATAAGAAATTGTATTTTCAGGTTTATTTGTGTAAAAGAAGTAGCTGGTTTTGTGCTTTTAAACCACAGCCTATTACAATGGGTTGAGCTTCAGGTAATATCAGATCTCATTATGTTATCACTTTGTGTACACGCACTTGCTCCCTTATCTTATATTTGTCTAGAAAACCATAGCTCAATACTTAGAGAGAACAATGGACAATTATCTTTTTATTACTTAACTATCCTGCACCCCACTGAAAGTGTAATCTCTTCTGCTGGCTGTGTTTACTTAGGCTATTCAATAGACTATACTCCAGTATAGAAACTTTCAGTATGTGTTTAGATACCACA
Organism: Bombina bombina; assembly: GCF_027579735.1. Classification (NCBI taxonomy): domain Eukaryota; kingdom Metazoa; phylum Chordata; class Amphibia; order Anura; family Bombinatoridae; genus Bombina; species Bombina bombina. The sequence goes on from NC_069509.1 coordinate 28,062,065, forward strand.
GGCTAAATCAGCTATTTCAAATGCCAAAATATGGGTAAAGGAGCTAATTGTAAACAATTTGAAACACTCCAGCAGGTAAAATGAATCATTGGGAATAATTTAAAGGGGAAAACTTTTTTGGGTGAACTGTCCCTTTAACCGCAAATCAGCAAGAAGATGGGTGAGACTGCATGTGTGCAGAAACAGACATAAAGGTAACACAGGCCTCAACACCCCCTCAGCAGTAAACACAGCAACTGCTCCACCACAAATCACTCATAACGATAGCATAACCCTTGCTGCTAAAACACCCTCCATTTTCCTGGGGGACCCCAGAGCTCTCTTCTCGGCAGACAAGCTGCACTACAGAACACAGCATCAGCACTAGAAGCCCCCACTGACAAAGCAGCCTAGATAGGTCATCGTGGGAAACAACTGCTTAGAGATCCACAGCACACTACTTCTGTCAGGCCTGTGAGTGGCAGATATAAGCGGCCTTAGACCAGAACAACAAGGAGATTAGCACTGAGCGTCACCCACATCGGGTCTCTTTTGGAATGCCTCGAAGGCAGTTATGAGGGGACATATAACTAATTTCACAGCCCACTATAACTCCAAATGTAAATGCTTCAACACCAACACAAATGCCGAGGTTACATCAGCCTACAACAATTACTTAGCCCACCCCTCCCACCAGAACAGACTAAAATATTACGAACTAAAGAAGGTGAGGGATGACATCTTACAGCAGCAAGACCTAACCTTTTTTTTTTTTTTTTTTTTTTTTTATATTTTTATTGAGGTAGAACAAATCATACACTTAATCATGGTACATGGTCAAGTTCATATCACAATTAAACAATTTTACAACATAGCATGGTAAATAAAAATATGACCATTAACTGGAGCCATAACCTCATCAATTTTTTAATTTTACAGAAGAGAGAAATAAGAGAGAAGAAAGAAAGGGGAAAAAGAAAGAAGAAGAGAGAAGAAAAGGATTGTCAATTAGTTCATGGAACTCAGACTTCATATGTTTCGTTGGCCCTGCCCTCACCAATGATCAGACCTCAGTAGCTGTCAATTACCAAATTTGTTATGTATGTAATCTTCCCAAATAAAGAGAATCCCTTGAAAGAAATCTGTGCGTGCTGATTTCATGTAATGGTATTCCTCTAATTGGATAGTTTTATGCATTGTATCAATCCACTGCGCATTGTTTGGGGTTTTGGATTGTTTCCAAAATTGTGCAATTAGGGTCTTTGCGCTGTTGGAAGCAATTTGAAGTATGGCCAGATGTGTTGCCAATAGCCGCCCGGGAGGTTTGTTTAGGAGCCAGACCAATGGATCTTGTGGAATATTAATTCCTAGCATCTTTTCCGTGTGACTTATAACATCTCTCCAAAAGGGGGAAATGTTTGGGCATAACCACCATATATGTCCCATATTGCCTCTCTCTTTTCCACAGCGCCAACACAAATCCGATCTTTGTGGGTATAGGGTCTGTAAGTGTGTAGGAGTATAGTACCAACGGTGTAGAATTTTAAAATTAGTTTCTAATATCCTGGCGGATGTAGAAGCTTTCATTGTCCTTTTAAATATCATGTGTTTCTCTTTTGGGGAGATACTAAGATTCAATTCCGATTCCCATTGTTTAATATAATGATGTTCTAGACCTAATGGCGCTTGTTGCAGCATGTGGTATATAAGTAATAGCGTGTGTCTAAGTGGCTGTGTAGTCATGCAGAGTTTCTCAAAATTGGTAGGGGATCTTAACAAATTACTTTTCCCTTTGTGGTTCTGAAGGAAAGAGTGTGCCTGCAAATAGAAAAACCAATTATTAAATAAATGTAAGTCGACTTCTAGGAGTTTCAACCTTGTGTGCATTTTGCCTCCTTCCGATAAAACGAAAAACGGTAAATTGCTCCGCCTGTCTAGGGGATCTAAATTAGCTACTCCTATTCCTGGAAGGAACTCTGAATTTCCTAGTAAGGGGGTTGTTAGGTGTCCCCTTCAGGGGGTAAGTGTCAGTGCAGGCCAAAGCCTGGGGCCTAGTGTACCACCTGAGGCATATGTAGATTACCTGATAAGGGCCCCTTAGAATGACTCAGACCACGCAGCATTATGATCGAAAGCCAATTCTGTTTATTGCACAGTGCAAGCCTTTCTTATAGTAACATACAGGGTTAAGGGAATGACACGTTAGGACCACGTCATCTCGTACCATATTTCATGAACAAAAGAAGCTTACAAAAATACATGAGAAAAAGAGGAGTATGAAGGAGTGTTTCTTATGACAGTAGCAAAAATATATCTGTGCGCATATTTCAGCCTAAAGCAAGGTCGTTTGGCCATCTTACCTAGATAACAGACTTCCAGGCGCCTTGCCAGGAACCTTCTACAAGGCCAGTAATACTAATACAATTTTACTAACATCAGCATATTTTCTCACTACATAATAACTGCTATAATAAATTCTAATTATTACAAAATGGATGCTAATCATCACAAGATGGCTGCGGGGAACAAGATGGCTGCCATCAGGTTCATATTACCCCTAACATACCATCCTTTTATTCTAACAGAATAACATAAAAATAGACAGGCATAGAAAATTAGTAAAGCCTTATATTATGGTAACAGAACTCTGTGAGAATACTAAAGAGAAAAATATTTGCATGTCGTGATATACTTTTATAGGCTAATTGTCACTGCATATAGGTACAGTCCCTCCAATACCTTCCATCTATCTTCCAGCCTTCCTAAAACTACCGGTCTACCAGCACAGAGACCCAACCAGCCCCCATCTACCCCCAAACAACGCTGCATCATCTATCTCTCCACCTGCATTGCTAGCACCCCCCAATATGTCCAACAGTTCCTTTTCCACAGTAAAGCATGACATAGCAACAGCACAACTGTCTCTAGGTGGCCTCTGAATACTTTAAGAACAGTCTTTGTCCATTTGAGAGCGCTGCACCTTGACACTTTGCTATAATACAGTTCTCCAACAGTTCATTTGCAGTAGGGGTGCTTATCCACGGTTCTTCCGCAGGGAGATACTGGAAATCTGATGGTTTGTTCATGGGGTAGACAAGGCAACCAGTGGATACCCATGGCAAGCAGACACTCGAGTCACAGGGAGTCTAGGAAGCAAACAGAAACAGTACAGGATGAGTACACACCGCAATACAATCACAATTATGTCCAAATAAAACGTCACTTTTATCCTATGTCATTAAAAATCAAACAAAACATTGTTGATATATAATACAACTTAAATACATTGACATTTCTCAGAGAATAATTTACAACTTCTAAAAAATAAAAGAACCTTGTGTTGCTTTATTCTGGATGGCTGCTATCTATAATGTTTATAATTCTCCAACCTAAATTCTCTCACACTCCTATATGAGGAAAGCATACAAACAGAACATCATTTAAAACTACAAGCTCTTTTAAAGGTAAACACATCTTTATGGTAAGAATTACTCTCTTTGACAAACAGATACCATACTAATTAATAAAAGGGAAAAACACCTTTGCTTTCATAAACTATAATTATGCTATTCCCTGAAACATTTCTCTGTATATTTACTATAAACTTCTAGCTTAGACGTGTCCTCCTTATGTTCTAAAGGGTGAAGGGTCTAAAATATTATGCTATGTTGCAGCATTTTCCTTGAACATATTTTCTTATACTCAGTGGGCCATTCAATAGGGTACAATACTGCAAAGTTCACAGTTACCTTTATCTAAAAAGTTACTATGTTAAGCACATAAACTACAATGTGCACTAATACCAATGAAGCATATGATTTCTTAGACCAAGTATGATCAATAAAAATAAAACAAATACAAGAAAATACAAAACAAGCAATATAAGGAATAGGGTTAAAACAATACTCCCCTAATTTAATTGGTTGATCCTGTAACAGCATAACAGGACTTCCATATCGAGCGGTAAGGCACAGTCCAGAGAAGGATAGTCTTTATGTCCTGAAGACACACATCAGAGAAAACAGTCATGGATTACCCAGAGTCCAGTTCTGGGGCTGGTACCAGCATGCAAAGCAAAGAATGGATCCAAAGATAGTTCAGTAACTTTTTTTACTGCAGTATGATGGTTAAAACAAGCTTGACAAAAGGTCTTTCATCTTTATCTTTTCTTTCTTTAAAGGTTTACTTGCTTTCAATCTTTAATCTTTTGAAGAGTGCACTTATGGAATTTTGCCTGTACAGATTTTACCTAAATATGGAAACTCAAAAATAATTCAGTTAGTGTGTTTCAATCTCTGAAGACAGCATACTCTCATCCTGCAAATACAAATATAGTGTTAAGAACCACATAGAAAAATAAAACATTTTAGGCATCTGAAATTAACACACTAACATTGTACGAGGAGATTCAAAACGTTGTAGGTTCACCTCCTAAAAATAATCTCCTCCATTACATAAAGATATTCATCAATACTCATCAATACTTCCCCCATGTTTGCGTGAAACATCTCATGTGACACGCAAACACAAGATAACAAGAAACTAAACGATAACTCATGCACTCCACTCATGCAGAGACAATTCTCAATAGCAAGCAAAATGAAATACACTTCACAATTCAATATGCTGTCCACAAAAGAGAAAAACATAACAAACAATGAAAACCAATCGTTCTTGTCTTACACAAAACGAAACATTAGCTGCTGACACAAATTTCAAACAACCACAATTAACTTAGAATGCAACACATATTCTGACATTCGCTGAAATGCAACACACTCAGAACATGACAAACAATTAAAAACATCCACTATGTACAAAACTTTAATATCACACAAAGAAAGCAATCACAGCAGATGCCCAAGAAACTTAAGTTACAGATTGCACAAATAAAATTGCGCTTATTTGGGACAGATCAGATAACCACAGTAGCCACTGTTAAAGGGACATTCTAGGATAAATGAAAATTCATTATTCAGATAGGACTTTTAATTTTCACCAACCTTCCTAGATTAAACCAAACATAGGTAGGCTCATATGCTAATTTTTTAAACCTTTGAGGACTGCCTCTTATCACAGGCTGTATAAATCTCATTACAACACCAAGAGACAAAATACACGTAAGCCATATAAATAAAACCAAAACTGTGAACAGATAAATTAGCTAGTTATATAAATGCAGTAGAATCAGATAAACTGTGCATCATTTGTTTTAGGGGTGTTTATTTCTAGACACCTTATGGACCACGGCTTAACTGTTAAGCAGCAATCAAAGTTATTGCAATAATAGTGGTAGACTAGTTAATAACCAAATAACTATATATATTTTTAAAGTGTCACTGAAATCACTTCATTAAATAATATCTCATTTATTTATTGAACGCAGTGGGGGTTATTTTAAATAAGAAAGAGTTATATCTGTGAGATACAGTTTGACAGCCACAGAAATAAAATTATCATTTTTTAAGCTATATTCTATGACAGAATATAATATAAATACTTGTTTCTTTGTAGTGAGCAATTTATAGTTATCATTTTTTATAACATAGAACACCAGTACTGCCACTTTAAATGTAAAGTGCAAATTGTTCCAAACAGAGAAACTTTTTTTTTTTTTTTTTTTAAAGAAAAGCAAAACATGCACAGTGTTATCATTCTTCTCAAGGATAGTGAGGCAAGCTCAAAGTTTCATTTCTACTTAAAGGAGAAACACTGTTTACTGCTTAAAAATATAAAATTCACACTAAAACGTGATAAAAGCTAATTAGTTTAACCACAACAAAATTATTGGATTTAACGTTGTATATAATTTGATATTCCCCATTCTGCAGCTCTCCAGCCAAATATAACAACCGCATATAACACAAAAAAATAAGCTTTCTGAAAAAGAATACTAATACAATTTCCCCTTTAAATTATTCCCAATGATCCTTATAATAAAAAAATGCATACTGACGTTCATTAAATAGCCTAAACAAGCATAAGAAGCATAAGAACGCACTCACAGTGGGATGCAGGCTAATTAAAGGGACATTTTAACCAAACGCAAAAATAACTGCTAACACAGTGAAATATACTAGTGTTAGGCTTACAGTAAACCTCATCGTCTTTTATGTAAATATTCCCTTAAATTCTCAGATGTTATACCAGTTTTCCTGTATCCCTTTAAATATTTTCACTCCTCTGTTTTTTTCTTGTTTTTTTTTTTTTTTTTTTTTTTTTTCTTTTCTGTCCGCTAGTCTCACGGATCCCTACACTAAAATTGTAGACAACTTATCACTTCAGTTTGCATTACAGAGAGAATTAAGTTATGCTGCAAAAAGAATATCTGCTATCTGAACAGCAAATTTAAAATAAATATATACAAAGAAAGGTCTCTAAAAATATATTTAGCAAACTACTAATACAGGGTTATTGCACTGGTTCTTTAAATAAGAAAATTACAATTTTCTATTGCTCCGTCTACGCACTGAGCTCTGATTTTCCAGACAAATATAAGATAATATGCCGCTTGTATAACAAGTCATGGACAATACATTAATAGCAACACCTTGTTACAGTGAACTGTCCCTTTAAGGACTAACCATTCATCACGCAAATTACATATGTATATCCTAACCATAATTTAGGCTGCTTGTATGATTTACCACACCAATTTCACCTCTGTACTGTAGCATGACCTGCAGATTAATTTACTTGCAACAAAAACGGACGCCCTTTTAGAAAAACTTTCAATTACAGCCTATAAATATATTTTATTGTGTGCACCCACGCCGTGCACAGACCTTACAAATACAACATACGTTAACCCATTAATCATACCAGAAACAGTTTCATATTTACCAGAGCGTGACAAAAAATCACACACACCATCGCACTTTCAAAGCCACTTTCAAAGCCGTTACTTCACTTGCAAAAACAATATCATATCTTTACATGCCGAACAACAATTATCACTTAAAACTAAAACTGCATATGAATACCACATACTTAAAACATGCTGGTGACTTTGAAATACAGTTACATAAAATAACATAACAAAATATCTTCTTAAAACGTCTGATTTCCCAACAGAGAAACATAAGGAAACATTCTTACGATACAGACACAAATTCATTCCATCTCGCATACCAGAGATTCACTCCCTTTTTCCTTTCTCATAAAAACATCTAATTTCTAGCGTACGACATACATATATATATATAAAAAAACACTAGATTAACTTTTCACCATTTCCACAATGCATTTTTTCTTTTTTTCCGAAACCCCACAAAATGGCCACTTTTGCAGGGTTTGAGACAATCATTTTCAAATAATACATTCTGTTCCTGGTCCAAAGTAAATCTGTTACACGCATACCACAGTGAGAACCTACAGACCATCACACATTATGCATCTCAATATACAAAATTTCAGTTTTGTTACTGCAAGCAAACAAAAAAAATCTTACAAACGGAGACAGGATTTCTTTTCTCTCTTTTTTTTTTTTTTTTCTGAGCTATGTGCGCGCTCAGTGGTGGCCCCCCTTCTTTGCCTGCTACATTCTTTAACACAGAGATTTCTCTATTTATCAAACAGCAGTACTTACTGACCGTGTTTTTTAAAAAAAATATTTCTGTCTTTTGCAGAAACTATTAACTCTTCTTTTCTTTTACCTTATACATGTAATTTTCTCTGTGCATTCTTATCTATAAGCAGTTCCCAATTCTCAACACAATAATAGCCACAATAACATGCACAGCCACTTAATATTTTCTACGCACAGCATCATTTTATATAGCAGCAAAAGCAAGCATCAGATATCAACATGAGCTTCAGGTGGGTAACAAAACTCTATTATGGGAATGAATATGGGAAACTTCAACACACGTGAGACTTACTCACTTCACTGCCAAGTTGCCCGGGGGACCTTATCTTAAAAGAACCTCCCGTCGACTGGCATACATATATTACTTGCGCGCTTATCACCGACAGGACTCACAATACCTGTCGTGTCCCAGCACAGGACTGATTACCTGTCTGGAGGGGTATCACAACTGCCGGCAGGACTTTAACCTCCGCAAACCTGTGCTTCAACCACAGGAACCCCTTTAACCTTATATCATTATCATCAACACCTATTACCAGACTAAATTTAGGTTCAAATTCACAGAAAGAAAGCATGGTAAAAGCACTCATAGTTACTCCCTGCGAATCCCACTGTCCTGACGCCAAAACTGTTAGGTGTCCCCTTCAGGGGGTAAGTGTCAGTGCAGGCCAAAGCCTGGGGCCTAGTGTACCACCTGAGGCATATGTAGATTACCTGATAAGGGCCCCTTAGAATGACTCAGACCACGCAGCATTATGATCGAAAGCCAATTCTGTTTATTGCACAGTGCAAGCCTTTCTTATAGTAACATACAGGGTTAAGGGAATGACACGTTAGGACCACGTCATCTCGTACCATATTTCATGAACAAAAGAAGCTTACAAAAATACATGAGAAAAAGAGGAGTATGAAGGAGTGTTTCTTATGACAGTAGCAAAAATATATCTGTGCGCATATTTCAGCCTAAAGCAAGGTCGTTTGGCCATCTTACCTAGATAACAGACTTCCAGGCACCTTGCCAGGAACCTTCTACAAGGCCAGTAATACTAATACAATTTTACTAACATCAGCATATTTTCTCACTACATAATAACTGCTATAATAAATTCTAATTATTACAAAATGGATGCTAATCATCACAAGATGGCTGCGGGGAACAAGATGGCTGCCATCAGGTTCATATTACCCCTAACAGGGGTCAATGGGGAAGGTATAGAGGAAAGCATGGGATATTTTACTAATAACCGATTCCACATTTTGAATGTCTCCTCGGTAATATAATTACCACTCAATCTCAATTGACTCTCAGAGTCAGCTAACCAACACAAAGAACCCAGATGAGAACACTGATGTGTCTGATGTTCAATTCTCACCCAGATTTTGTCTAGGTAATTAGTGTTCCAGTCTACTACCCGCTGTAGGAAGATCGCCTGTCTGTATTTCTCTAGATCTGGGACACCCAGTCCCCCCGATTCTTTAGGGAGAGTCATTAACTGTCTGTTAATTCTGGGATGTTTCCTGTCCCAAATATAGTCATTAATTATTCTCTGTAGAGAGGGTATATAAGATGGTGGGAGGGGAATTGGTACTGTCTGAAAAACATACAAAAGTCTGGGTAGTATGTTCATAGTAATTGTTCCCATTCTTCCTAGCCAGCTGAGGCGTTTAGATCTCCAAGAACTTAAGTCTGTTACAATGTTCTTTTTAAGAATGTCATAGTTAAGAGCTAATAATTCAGTCTTTTTATGGGTCAAGAAAATCCCTAAGTACTTAATGGAGGAGGATTGCCAGAGAAAGGGGCAGACTCGTTTTGTTAAATGAAGCTCTTCCTGAGACAAATTAATGTTCATGATTTCAGATTTTGACTGGTTAATTAGAAAGTTGGATATTATTCTGAAGTCATGACGTTCTTTCATTAGTTCAGGGATTGACTGGCTAGGTGATGACAATGTGAACAGGATGTCATCCGCGAATAACGAAAGTTTATAAGTATAGTTCTGAAGAATCAGCCCGCCAATGTTTTTATTTTCCCTAATTTTTATTGCCAATATTTCTATAGCGCATGCAAATAGTAGGGGAGATAGGGGGCATCCCTGCCTGGTGCCATTTTTAATATAGAAAGGGGCCGAAAGATCTCCATTCACCAAGATACGTGCGCTGGGGTCATTATATAGTGCAAAGATTTTCCCTAAGACACCCTTGCCAAATCCAAATCTCACTAAAATTTGATGCAAAAACGTCCAATCTACCCGATCGAACGTTTTCTCAGCGTCTGTGGAAACAAGTACTATTTGTGAGTCAGAGGAAAGCGCATGTTGGATTAAATTAAGGGAACGGATTGTATTATCTTTTGCCTCCCTATTTATAACAAAACCAACTTGATCCCCATGTATCAAGTGGGGTAAAATAGGGCCTATTCTGTTTGCCAATATCTTGGCAAAGATCTTTGAATCATTATTCAGTAATGAAATCGGTCTATAGTTCGTAACCATGTCCGTGGACTTCCCAGCTTTAGGTAGTAGTACTATTGTGGCTTCTAATGATTGCTGCAAAGAGGGAGTATCTTTATTTATAACATTGTACAGTTTACATAGCTGAGGAGCAATTATGGGTTGAAAACTTTTATAATATAAATTGGTGAAGCCATCAGGACCTGGCGCTTTACCATTAGATAAATGTTTAATAACATTAATAACTTCTTCAATTTGAATTGGTCTATCTAATTGTTCTTGCTGTTCTTTTGATAAAATGGGAATTTGTAATTTATCTAAATATCTTTTAATATGGGAACAAAAGGAGGCATCGTGCATAGCAGCTATGGGATCGGAGTTCTTCAAATTGTACAAACTTTCGAAGTATTCCCTAAATGCGTTAGCTATAGACGTGGTGTTAGAACATGTGATGCCTTTTGTTGTTTTGATTGACATGACAAAGGATCTATTTGTTCGTCTACGTAGTTTCCTAGCTAAAAATCTACCACTCTTATTGTCGCTATCAAAATAAACTTGTTTAAGGCGAAGTGCTTTTTGCTTATATCTATGCAACAGTTGGGAGTTCAATTCTTGTCGTTTATTACAGAGTTCAGTGTAAGTAGATTCATCACCTGGATCCTGTTTGTGTTGAGATTCTAAGGCATTGATTTGTTTTAGTGTTGCTTCTAGTTTAGCTCTTTGTAGCTTAATTTGATAGCTTTTGTGACTAATGCATTCCCCTCTAATGACACTTTTATGAGCCTCCCACGCTACTCTTTCGTCCATTTGTGGAGAAGAATTTAATTCAAAATATTCAACTAAGGATTTCCCCAATTTTTCATTTATTAACGGGTCTTCTAATAGGGAGGGATCAAATTTCCAGTTAAATGTTTTTTTGGAGATGTTAGGCCAGTTTAGGCTGCAACTCATGAAGGAGTGATCTGACCATGTGCATGTTAAGATCTTGCTTTGAACTATGTATGAAAAACTAGTGACATCCATAAACAAATAATCAATCCTAGAGTATGACTTGTGTGGGGCAGAATAAAATGTTTAGTCTTTTATTAGTGGGTTAAGTGTTCTCCACACGTCATGTATTGCTAAATCCTTCATGTTCTGTTTTATTGCTGCGAGTCGTTTAGATGGGATAGACGAGGAGTGTGTGGAGCAGTCGATGTGTGGTTCAATTGGGACATTGAGGTCGCATCCTATAATCAAAGGTCCCTTGGCATTATCAAGTAACCTGCTTGTTATTGTTTTGAAGAAGAGGTGTTGTTGAGTGTTTAGGGCATATATACATGCTATAGTTACAATTTTACCATACAATTTACCTACGACAGCCAGGAATCTTCCTTCTTTGTCTTTGTGAGTAGAAATCACCTGAAAGGGAATATTATTCTTAATCAAAATCCCAACCCCGTTTGTTTTAGTTATATTGGAAGAGTAGAAGCATTGGCCAAATTTAAATTTATAAGTTTGTGGTTCCCTACCTCTTTTAAAATGCGTCTCTTGAAGCATAACTATGTCACTTTTATATTGTTTAAAGTCAGAGAGGGTTGAATTTCTCTTGAAGGAAGAATTTAGACCTTTGGCATTAATAGAAATTATCCGAATTTGGTCAAGTGGTTTATCTGTCATAAAGAAAGATGGTCAGGTGTACAGCTCTTATTTTACTAAGTGTAGGTCTATTATAAGAAATATCGTTCCAGAAACTATAAGTTATCAGGTATTGACAATCAGAGAAGGAGAAAAGGGTAAAGAGTAAAAAAAGTTCGACAGAGCGAGAAAAAAGATACATAAACAAATTGTAGAAACAGGGATTGGGAACCAGAGATTCTGCTATCCTTAAGGGGAGTTAACAGATTTTCAACTTATATTGGTCAAATACTATAACGGAATAGTCACATAACATTAACTAAACCTTGTTAAATAAGTAGCTATCTACAAATATGTGAAAGTTTCACGCAATAAAACATTCAGTCACATTTCTCACGTATACAAGATAAATTGGCTTTCTACACTGGTTTCACAACTATTTTGCCTCAACTAATAAGCGTTAGATGTAGTGTCTAAAACCTAGAGAAATGTCATAACAGGAGGAACTAAAGGTTGATGCTCTACAAAGCCTCAACTACACAAGAATTATTACCAGGTTAGATCAACTTGCATTAATCAATGTCCATAAGGGACAAACCATATATTACAAACTAGACCTTGATAATTAGAGATCTTATTTCAAATATATAAAAATTCCACACAAATGATACTCAATTACATTTCTCAGAAATTCAAGGAGAGAAAAAAAAAATTTAAAAAAAAAATGAACAGTTAATATAACTTACAACAAGAACAAAAAGAGAAACTGTTTCATGAACCTGTCTTTTCTCATCAGAGAATAAAAAAAAAGATACATGTCGCCCCACCAGAGGCAAATAGTCACTGTGAAAGTCTTCCTTAAGCCCTTTTAAAGGGTCATGTGATGGGATCAGAGTTGGAATCTAAATTAGAGATCGTCTGTCTTGGAGGCCTTTTCCTGTGATGAACAGTAGCCCATTCTGGTCGTCTCTCTTTGGGGCGATACGCCATCCCGAATGCAACAGGTGTGTTGTCTTACATTGTAGGAATAGGGATTGTAAGGTTAATACCTTTGGAGAAAGAGTCTAGATCAGTCAAAGTTCTGTAGATCCAAGTTTTGCCCTCAAGTGATACAATGAGAGCGAAGGGATAACCCCAGCGATACTTTATGTTATGTTTTTGTAAGATAGCAGTAATGAATCTAGCATCTTTTCTCTTTTGAAGAGTGAGAGGGCTTAGGTCTAGGTATGCCTGAAGCTCATAGTCCTGATGTTTAAGGTTGGGATTGTCTCGAAAATATTGCCAGATTTTATCCTTATCCTTAAAATTAAGGAATTTAATAATAACGTCTCGTGGAGGGGCTTGACTCGAAGGTTTTGCTCTCAAAGCTCTATGAGCTCTCTCTAGTGGAATAGAAATTGAGGTATCTGAGGTACCAGATAGGTGTTGAAAGAGTGACTGTAAGTAGTCCTCCAGGTCGGCAGGTCCAATCTACTCAGGTATCCATCTAATTCTTAAATTATTTCTTCGACCTCTATTATCGAGATCTTCGAGTTTAGTGTTCAGTTCCTGAATTAGATGGGATTGCTGTTCTTGAGTTTCTGTGAAATCTCTCAATTCTTGCGTTGTCAGATCTTGTGCTGTCTCCAAGTTATCAACTCTATTGCCAATATCAGTTATATCTCTTTTAAGATCGGATATTTCTGTCTTGATCAATTCTTTTAGAGAGTCTATGTCAGTTTTAGAAGGGAGATCATTCATCCTATATAATATTTGTGATAATTGATCTTGTTGTGGATCCACCATAGTGTCCCTTGGTGATGAGGGTTTGTCAGAGTGCTTTAAATGAGAAGATTCTTGGCTTGTGTTATCTCCCACTTGAGAGTGAAAAAAGTCTGAGACTGACTTAGGTGTGGAATTTTGTGATTTTGTTGGTTTGTCTTGCTTAGTTTGTCTTCTGGAGGACATTATTCGAATTATAAATATCAAACAGATATATTACTGTAATATCTAATGAAAGACACCAGATGGAGCCCTTGCAGTGAGTTTACAAAAAATTAGATGAGGAGAGATTCCTTATATAGTTATACTGCACAGAGAAAAAAGCAGTATTAATTAAACCTTTATTAATTTGCTAAGGAGAAACAAAGCATTGCCTCTCAAGCTTATAAATATAATGATATATCATATAGAGTTAATCCCACTGGACATTTCTGCTATGTCTCTGTATTGTGCTGTTTATATGCAGATCAAACTGCTTATTGTGAGTGTTCATCTATCTTCCTCCTCAAAAGAAAAAGCAGCATTAATATTGTATGATTATAGGATTTCCCTACCTGTGTAGAATCAGATCTGATAGTGAAAAAAAAGTCCCATACACATTGTAGGCGATGAAAGAACATAGGCAGTGTCTTATCTTGTGATTATACACATAGGCGGTGTGGTGCCATTTAGCCTGTTACAGGAATCAACTTGTCAGTTATAGGTATTCTTTAAGAATATGTGAGAGCTCCGTGTCTGAGAGGTATAGGAGCCATGTCTGCACACTTCACATTCTGTCGGTACCTGCTCCTGTTGTGACCGCTGAGTGCCGGAGCCTCGTGATATGAAAACAAGATGGCGCCCGCTATCTGTTTAATATTGCGCCTACTATGTGTATTTGTAGGCGATTTAGGGCATATTCAGGCTCACCAAAGTAGCGGATCGGCTCCCCAGATGTTCCGGTGTCACTAGGCATCTGTTGTTCATCCCCAGCTGGGTAAAAATTGTGTGTTAATAGCTCCGGTCCCACAGAGCAACCTCACTGAGCGGCCATGTCCCAGCGTGGCCAGACTCCGCCCCCCAAGACCTAAACTTTTAATGCCATAGAAAGGGACGTTTCTAAAGATTTGGAAACAAGACAGGAAAACTATTGACCAATGCGGTAAAGTTAATCTCCCCTAAATCACTAATCCCCTCCGTAATCTCTAATGAAATCCCCCAAACTAACAATAGGAAAATTATGGAGGAATTAATATGCTTCTATAAAGACCTTTACTCCAGACAAATGGCATCGCCCAGTGACAGAGATAAATTTTGGTCCCAAATAAAAACTCCCTCCCTTACTCCCGAACAGCTAGACCTTCTAAATGCAGTCGCCAAAGTACAGAAATTAATAAGAACCACTAGGCTAGGCAAAGCCCCAGGCCCAGACAAAATCCTAATAGAGTATTACAAATTTCTCCAACAAGGACTAAGCCTTCCCTTAGCCCAATCGTTCACAGCATACCTTAAAAACACGGCCCAACCCACGACAGACTTTGCAGATGCACACATGTGCTTAATTCCAAAACCTGACAGAGACCCAGGACTAGCCGTCTCCTACAGGCCTATATCATTGTTGAACAATGATTACAAACTCTTCACGGCCATATTAGCTAACAGACTGGCAGATGTAGTAGGAAGCATCCTTTATACAGACCAAACCGGCTTCATGAGACATCGCTCGTCAGTCACAAACATTCGCAAAACTTTAGCGGTGAGCTCTCACTTCTGGCAAGCTATAAGTGAGGGACGCATAAGCTCTATGCCAGACGCATGCCTTCTCACCATAGATGCGGAGAAGGCTTTTGATAGATGAGAATGGGACCACCTACTGACCTCTCTTGACAAGTTCGGTATCACCGGGGACTTCCACAACCTCATCCAAACACTCTATTGAAACCCAAGAACCTCAGTCATAGTTAATGGGGAGGTCTCCCAGCCTTTCCTGCTGGAACGGGGAACACAACAGGGCTGCCCGTTATTGCCTCTCCTCTTTAACCTGGCAATAGAGCCATTGGCCATCCACATTAGGAACACTCTGAAGGGAGTGGAGTTGGCCTCTCTCTTTACGCTTATGATCTACTGCTGTACCTCCAAAACCCAAACACTGAAATCCCAAAACTAATAACCATACTTAACCAATTTGGAACAATCTCTGGATATAAAGTGAACCTAGATAAATCAGAACTGATACCGCTTAAAAGAAACCCTAACATCCCCCAACTCAAACAACACTAAAAAAATACAGTAGGATCCTTTAAATACCTGGGAATTAACTTACACACAAATCCAAATTTGATATACAAACTCAATATTCCCCCCCGTTCTTACACAAATACAATCACTCTTAGCTGGATGGTCAAAACTACCGAAACCCCTGTCTGGCAGAATAAACCTAATAAAAATGATAGCTATGCCCAAACTCCTTTACCCCCTACAATTATTACCCCTTCTACTTACACAAAAAGACTTACAAATCGTAAATCGTATCTTTTCAAGCCAACAGATAGAGGAGGCCTCAAACTACCAATTGTAGAATGGTACAACTGGTCTACACTGGCCAAACTGGTCTTTGAGTGGCTGGTGGGCACGGCGGTCTTCAGTGATGAACAACTGGAGAAACAGCTAACGCACCCGCTCAGTCATGCCTTCCTGCCACACGCATCTTTGCATTCCCTACCCCCCCAAATCAAAGACAACATCTTATTAAGAGACCCCCTTAGGTCATGGGTGAAACTCTGTAGATGGTGGGGTCTATTTCACACGACCACCAAACACCTCCCGATACAGGGCAACCCTACCTTCCTATGAGGAATGACCACCTGAATCTTTAAAACTTGGAAAGAAAAGGGACTAACCTCAATAAGACAGTTGATAGAACTACTTACCAACAAAATACAACCCCTAGTAACACTTCAAGAAAAATTCAACCTACCCCGACACAGCACCTTTGCATATCTGCAATGCTCCCACTATGCTTGGAAACTACTAACGGACGGACTTGACTGCACAACTCGCAACCCCATTGACAATCTATGTTCTCTAACCAAACAAGGGATTCATTCTATCTCACACATCTATAACCTAATAATCCAAAACAAAACTGCCAACATAACACGACTATTGTGTGATAGCTGGAAAGCGAAGGCCAACTTAGATATCACTGAAGATCTCCTGACCACTAGTTTTGAATTGGTGTCAAGGGCCACACTGGCATCTGACCATAGAGAGTCCCATCTCAAACTTATGCCCCTCAGCTACATCACCCCTAAATTGAGAGCCAAGTGGGTCCCTGAGGCAACTGATAACTGCCTCAAATGTTCTCTGCCCAACCCAGACATTCCGCACTTGTTTTGGACCTGCCCTAAGATACTCCAGTATTGGGCTAGAATACAATACTGGCTATCAAAAGTTTTTAGGTGTCATATAACCTTATCAATGCTGGATTTCCTCTTTCTAAGAGGACATACCCAATCCTCCCCCCAAGACCATTTTTTAAACGCATCCATACTCATAGCTAGGAAACTAATCCTCAAAAATTGGATTACTAACAAACCACCACACCTGACACAATTCACACGCCTACTACATACCCAACTCCTAATAGAGCAGGCAGTTGTCGAAGGTGACATGGAAAAAAGAGTTAAATAATTTATGACCAAATGGGAACCTTAGTTGCTACACCTCCCCCCCAGCATCAGACAACAAATCCTGACCCCCTTCCTGAACAGCACCTACTTAATGACTCAACAAATGAAAGGTAGATGACCTGCAGATGAGGGAGACACCAGCCGAATTCCCTGATTGCCCTGACACTTGTCATTCCCCATCCCACCCTCCCCAACTCACAGTGAAAAGATAACAGGATTACTGGATGGTCCCGGAGTCTCCTCCTGGAAGCTGGATTCCCCATCACCCACTGCTCCCCCCTCCCCCCTCCTGGGATAGTCTAGGAGAGGGAGCCCAGCAGATTTCATGAGGGCGGTAAGACAGCAGAAAAGCCTTGACACTCTCAATTTTGTTATATATATTCATGCTAGACTTGTTTTTGCTACCTTGTTTATGTTCTTGTTTACAGCCATATCGTTAGGTGTCATAGTTGGTTACCACGACACATCACTATTGTAACTCACCCAGGGCATGAATGGAAATAATTTTCGCTGTATATCTATCTGACCACCACCACACTCACAGATCCGCAAACTTGAAATTTCTGAGTATCTAATGTCACAGTCAGATGAAGCCTACCACACCTGGGACAGACCCCCCCTTTTCATTCTCCTTCACCCACCCTCCCTCTCTTCCACATTCCCCCCTCCCCCCCTTATCCAGTCTCCCCAATCCCTCTTCCCCAGTTAAAAGTTAACTTATTTATAAAAGTTATAAAAATGCTCAAGTATGAGAACTAAGCAAGTCATCATTGTATCTGTGTAACAGACTAATTGCATATCATTGTATGCATACTGTTCCCTTTTCTGACATTGTACACAATGTAAAACTGCTGACCTTTATCTTATCTTGTATATCTACTTGAGTTTTGACAAATAAAGAAATTAAAAAAATAAAAAGAATAATAAAATTGTGGAACTCATTACCTAAGTAGGTAGTAAATTCCAATACCTTAGATACATTTAAAAATGGTTTAGATACATTTCTGGCTACAAACAGAATTCAGGGATACGATTGTTTGTGTTAAATGGGTCACCTTTTTAATGGGATTAATTTAAGATCAACTGGAGCTTTTTGTAAGTATATTAGATTTGTATAGGTTTAACTGGACAGACCTGTCTTTTATCAACCTCATCTACTATGTTACTATATATTTATCAAGCAGCGGTTGCTGCTTCAGAGGCCCATCATTTTAGGCTCATCTGACTCCTGCTCCTTAACCTATCCGCATACAATCAATATGATCGACAGCCTCTGCTAACAGCCGATTGGCTGCCTGTGAACTGCTTGTGCAATGACAAATGCGGAGAGCGTATGCTGTCAGTCTGCAGCAATGTCCAGCGGACATGATTTGCTATAGGGAATCATGTCCGCTTGACAATTGATAAATGGAGCCCAATGTTTTTAACAATTTTGTGCTCTGACCAAAGGTTCCATGCTGACGAGTTTGTGATCATTGGGAACTTAGCATGAAAGTTAATATGTTTTTTTGTTGTTGTCGGCATTAGCCTGAAATAATATTAAAACTATCAAAGATTTTATTATCTTTCCGAAGAAAAAATATAACTTGTAAATCAATTTATGTTTAGGGCCACAAAAGTAAAAACTGTACTACACTTACAGCTAGATTACGAGTTTTGCGTTATGAGTGAAAAAGCCTCATAATGCTGCTTTTTCACTACCGCTGGTATTACGAGTCTTGCAGGTATAGCTGCACCGCACACTTTTTTGACCGTCACGCAACGTAACTACCGCAGCTTTCCAAAAGCCCTTTTTCAATTGGACTTCCATAGCGCTGGTATTACGAGTTTGCCTGGGAGGCCAAAAAGTGAGCGGTACAGCCTATACCTCCAAAATCCATACCGTAAACTGAAAGTCAGTAGTTATGGCTTTTGCGTTACAGAGCCGTAACATAAAACTCATAACTAAAGTGCTAGTAAGTACAATAACAACCATAAACCCTAAACCGAGGCCCTCCCGCATCGCAAAAACTATAATAAAATTATTAACCCCTAATCTGCCACTCCGGACATCGCCGCCACTATAATAAACATATTAACCCCTAAACCGCCGTACTCCCGCATCACAAACACTAGTTAAATATTATTAACCCCTAATCTGCCGCCACCAACGTCACCGCCGCCACTATACTAAAGTTATTAACCCCTAAACCTAATCCTAAATCTAACCCTAACCCTAACGTAACCCTAACCCTAACACCCACTAACTTTAATATAATTAAAATAAATCTAAATAAAAATTACAATTAATACCTAAATAATTCCTATTTAAAACTAAATACCTGTAAAATAAACCCTAAGCTAGCTATAATATAACTAATAGTTACATTGTAGCTATCTTAGGTGTTATTTTTATTTTACAGGTAAGTTTGTATTCATTTTAACTAGGTAGACTAGTTAGTAAATAGTTATTAACTATTTACTAACTACCTAGTTAAAATAAATACAAATTTACCTGTAAAATAAAACCTAACCTGTCTTTACACCTACACCTAACATTACACTACAATGAAATAAATTACATAAAAGGGACACTGTACCCAAAAAATGTATTTCGTGATTCAGATTGAGCATGAAATTTTAAGCAACTTTCTAATTTACTCCTATTATCAAATTTTCTTCATTCTCTTGGTATCTTTATTTGAAATGCAAGAATGTAAGTTTAGATGCCGGCCCATTTTTGGTGAACAACCTGGGTTGTCCTTGTTGATTGGTGGATAAATTCATCCACCAATAAAAAAGTGCTGTCCAGAGTACTGAAACCAAAAAAAAGCTTAGATGCCTTCTTTTTCAAATAATGATAGCAAGAGAACAAAGAAAAAATGATAATAGGAGTAAATTAGAAAGTTGCTTAAAATTGCATGCTCTTTCTGAATTACAAAAGAAAAAATTTGGGTACAGTGTCCCTTTAATTAAATACAATTATCTAAATTACAAAAAATAATAAATTACAAATTACAAAAAAAAATAAACACTAAATTACACAAAATAAAAAAGAAATGATCAAATATTTAAACTAATTACACCTAATCTGATAGCCATATCAAAAAAAAAAGTCCCACCAAAATAAAAAAAAAACCCTAGCCTAAACTAAACTGCCAATGGCCCTTAAAAGGTCCTTTTGCGGGGCATTGATCCAAAGAAATCAGCTCTTTTACAGGTAAAAAAAAAATACAAACAACCCCCCCAACAGTAAAACCCACCACCTACACAACCAACCCCACAAATAAAATCCTATCTAAAAAAAAACTAAGCTCCCCATTGCCCTGAAAAGGGCATTTTGGATGGGCATTGGTTTTATTTTTAGATTAGGGTCTTTGGGCAATGTAAAAGAGCTAAATGCCCTTTTAAGGGCAATGCCCATCCAAATGCCCTTTTCAGGGCTATGGAGAGCTTAGGTTTTTTAGATAGGATTTTATTTGGAGGGTTGATTGTGTAGGTGGTGGGTTTTACTGTTGGGGGGGTTGTTTGTATTTTTTTTTATAGGTAAAAGTGCTGATTTCTTTGGGGCAATACCCCGCAAAAGGCCCTTTTAAGGGTCATTGGCAGTTTAGTTTAGGCTAGGGTTTTTTTTATTTTGGGGGGGTTTCTTTATTTTGATAGGGCTTTTCGATAAGGTGTAATTAGTTTAAATATTTGATAATTTCTTTTTTATTTTGTGTAATTTAGTGTTTATTTTTTTTGTAATTTATAATTTATTATTTTTTGTAATTTAGATAATTTTATTTAATTAATGTAATTTATTTAATTGTAGTGTAATGTTAGGTGTTAGTGTAAGACAGGTTAGGTTTTATTTTACAGGTAAATTTGTATTTATTTTAACTAGGTAGTTAGTAAATAGTTAATAACTATTTACTAACTAGTCTAACTAGTTAAAATGAATACAAACTTACCTGTAAAAAAAGTAACACCTAAGATAGCTACAATGTAACTATTAGTTATATTATAGCTAGGTTAGGGTTTATTTTACAGGTAAGTATTTAGTTTTAAATAGGAATTATTTAGGAATTAATTGAACATTTTATTTAGATTTATTTTAATTATATTAAAGTTAGTGGGTGTTAGGGTTAGGGTTACGTTAGGGTTAGGTTTAGGGGTTAATAACTTTAATATAGTGGCGGCGATGTTGGGGGCGGAAGATTAGGGGTTAATAAGTGTAATGTAGGTAGCGACGACATTGGGGGCAGCAGATTAGGGGTTAATAAGTATAATGTAGGTGGCGGCGATGTCAGGGGCGGCAGATTAGGGGTTAATAAGTGTAATGTAGGTGGCGGCGATGTCGGGGGCGACAGATTAGGGTTAATAAGTGTAATGTAGGTGGCGGCGATGTCGGGGACGGCAGATTAGGGGTTAATAAGTGTAATGTAGGTGGCGGCGATGTCGGGGACGGCAGATTAGGGGTTAATAAGTGTAATGTAGGTGGCGGCGATGTCGGGGGCGACAGATTAGGGGTTAATAAGTGTAATGTAGGTGGCGGCGATGTCGGGGGCGACAGATTAGGGGTTAATAAGTGTAATGTAGGTGGCGGCGATGTCGGGGGCGACAGATTATGGATTAATAAGTGTAATGTAGGTGGCGGCAGATTAGGGGTGTTTAGACTCAGGGTTTATGTTAGGATGTTAGGTTTAAACATAACTTTTTCTTTCCCCATAGGAATCAATGGGGCTGCGTTACAGAGCTTTACGCTCCATTATTGCAGGTGTTAGGTTTTTTTAGCCAGCTCTCCCCATTGATTTTATATGGGCAAATCGTGCACGAGCACGTAAAACCAGCTCACCACAGCGCTGGTATTTGGGTGCCGTATGGAGCTCAAAGGAGTTCAACGCTGCAATATTGCCAGCTAACGCCGGGTTTTTGCAAACCTGTAATACTAGCGCTGTTAAAGGTGAGCGGTGGAAATAACTTTCAAGTTAGCAGCAAGGAAGCCATAACGCAAAACTCGTAATCTGGCCGTTAGGAAGTTAGAAAACAATGGTTGTGTTGACTTTTTAAATAATTTGACCAGTTTACTTGTTTATTGTCACTACTACTAATATTATTATTTGCTGGTTAAGTGGCACCCCATTCCGTGGCACTGGATACATCAGTAAGTTTCCAAACTGAAACCAACATTAAAAGGAACCAAAGTTTTCTTTCATGATTCAGATGGAGCAAACATTTTTACACAAATTTCCAATTTACTTAAATAATACATTTTGCATAATTTTCTTGCACCAAAATTACAAGTTATGCGTTAAAAAAGCCCTTAATCTTAAACAATGATTCAAGGAGAGGAGCTATAATGCACACATGGTGGAGAGAACTTCCAATTAAGTTGCCTCTTTAGATAGATCAACTATCTTAGGTAAAAGTAACAAGATAAACAGAAATGACAGGAAGGGTATCAGATTTGTGACCAAATACTCAAATCAGGGGGACTTCCGGTGGGCGGGTCATCTGGATAGGAGCAAGCAGTAAGAGCTCCACCCTAAAAACCTAATATTTGCCTTTTTCTATTCAAAAAAATTGCCCATCCAGCTCCCCACAGCTTTACTCTTACTGGGAGACTTGGTTCTCACCAGTCGATATCCTCCATGTGTAGGGCACACAATCTGCTCTAATCGCCGGACACAAAGACGGCACGACCATAGGATATGCGCAGCTCGTGAGACGAGCGAAACAGAGGCAGAGTCTCTTGGACCTTCCATAGAAAGACCGTCGTGGGACATTAGCAGGGAAGCAGAGTGTAGGTTTTTTTAACACCCGAAAGTGCTACGGAGGCTTAGACAGAGCCAGCAGGGCTTAAACTTACTTGGCAATTCAGGCCCCAGCTGTGACCATTACCCGCCACTATAGACACTCCGCCCCCTAAAATGCAAAGGTGCCTGACCGAGGACAGACCTCACGGCTAGTGTCGGGTATTCCCTGTCACCCACGCACGGATTGGAAATAGAGCGTGGAGGTTTGTGAAACGCACATTGCACGTCTGACCTACAGTGGTGCTGTGGAAACAGCACGGAGGACCACAAACGCCATCTTGAATGAGTCGGCAATTACATATGCTACGGCTATACATGTTTGCCGGAAACTACAGTGGCGCACTTTTGTGAATTAATGTTGTGGGGCGACTGAGATACAACTCTCATACAAATCAGTGAAGGTTATATGAGTATCTAGGGGTTTGTTACTGCATATCTCCACCTCACCGCTGTAAACAAGGCCTCCACTACTCCCTGATAATAGTGGCAAAACACTCAGTTTTGTGATGCAGCTCTATGGAAGGGGGGAGAGGAGGGGAGGGGGATACAGAGAAAGGGGGGATAAAAATTTATTCTGGCCTGACACGGAGAGTAACATAACATTTTCTACATATCTGACATATTGCTGGACTGCCTGGGTTCCATAAATTCTGAATCAAAGAATGAATGAAAGCTTTAACATCTGCTTTCGCTCAAATCTAGCTGAATATAGGGATTGTATTACTCTAACATTGAATCATGCAGTGAGATTATAACCTGAAAAGCTACATGACAGTTGATAAATATTTTCATAAACTTTCTCCTCCCACGAAAGACAACATGAGTCAAAGGGCTAAAGCTACAGACAGGAAGCAACAAAAACATACTGTGGAAAAACACGCTGAAAGTCCAATTCAAGTTGAACACTCAGATTCTCAAGTTAACAATCAAATATCTTTACTGCAAAAGCTCAAATCTCTTTTCCTTCCAAAAATGGATTCCCTACAGGCTGGGGTGGATGCCCTAACAAGTGAGGTCAGACAGCTTTCCTCATGATTAAGTTCAGCTGAATCCTGTATCTCAGAAGTTGAGGATAGGCAGACCAATTCAGAAACATCACTCAAACAGCTTGTCAAGCAGAACCAAATTCTCCAGGAGCGGGTCGAGACCTAGAAAAGAGAAGTAGGCGTAATAACCTACGAATAGTGGGGATCCTAGAGTCAGTAATGGGAAAGGATCTCTTGGAATTCACCGTCCTCACATTTCCCAAGATGCTGGGTATTCTTGCAGATATTCTCCCCATAGATGTGGAAAGAGCCCACAGGGTGGGACCGGAAAAAACTCTCGAGCATGCAAAGCTAAGACCCAGACAGGACATATTTAAATGTCTACATTTCCAGGAGAAACTGAAAATTCTGCGAGCGTACAGGTTACGTAAAGAAATTCTATATGAAGGTTCAAAACTCTTGCTTTTTCAAGATTTTTCCTTGGAAGTCACAAAACAAAGAAAATAATTTGCCCCCTTGTGCTCCCAACTGCATGAACAGGGCCGCCAGGTAGCACTACTGTATCCAGCCAAGCTACGTTTGCAAACACCATATGGCACAAAATTCTATCACTCCCCAGAGGCATTACGAAGCTACCTGGCAATTGAAAACCAACACCCACTTACTTGAAAAATCCTTGTTTTACTTCTGGAACTATTGATTATCCATCCTATTGGAAGTTTAATAAATAGAGATATTTCATCTTTATACTTTGACCCAACTAATGGTCAATGAACAATATTTAAAGATACAAACAAAACCCAGATGGAATGAAGATTTAACAACCAGGGTAACAAATGTGAGTTCTCTGACTCTGCTTCATTTGTATGTCTTTGTTTTTTTTCTTTTTTTTGGTAATAATATCCGCAAAGATAGAAATATATGAGACAGTCAATGCAAACATTCATGTTATTTGGTTCTACTGTTATGTTGTAAGGTTAATGAGAAAGTAGAGGTTGTTACTTTTATATCTCAGACAATTCTGGGGTTATAATCCCTGCAAGAGTAAATTCATCGCCTCAAGAATTACTAATCAAACAATTGGCTTGAATAGCCTCAATTTATTATAATTATTTTTATTGTTTTTATGCTATTTGTTTTTGTTAATAGTTTTAATTCTAAAGACACACATATTGGTTGTACTTGCTAGTATTCTCTGAACACTTTCTTCCACTCAGAAGATGCCTCAGACACAGGTAGGACATACTCCTATCACTGAATTTATTACTCCTTCTATACTTAATAATCCGTATTTTTACTATTTATGTGATGACATTCCATATTGGTACCTACTTATGGAACTTATTGTACCCCTGCTAACAAAACAGATACTGTGGGTATGCAGTTATAAGCTAAATTTATTAAATTAGGTCAAGTCCTGCACCAGGGACCATATACTTCATGGTCTAGCCTATCTTGATCAAATAATATTACAAAATGCCTTACTTTTAGAGGCTGTACAGCTTAGCATTACAGTACTGAAACCAAAAACTAGTTGCCTTACAATGATAAATGGGCCTGGACATATATATATCACTGCATTTCATGTTCCTCAAATGCACACCTTCTTCTGGAGTCAGATAATATCTAGTCACTATTGGGAACCCACTTTGGCTACTACACGGGTTTTCAGCCATGCCCTTTCTAGCAGATCATGAACTGTTTGTACGTTGTGGACACTTGGCTATAGCCTAGGGTCTTGGGACCTATCTCAGGCCCTACATATCCCACAGTCTAGCTAATATAATTCAGATATCAACACATGGTGCCTTGTGTTCAGCTACATCACAGTTTATCCACATGGGGTTGAATTTAGTTAACTTCTGTTTTAGTGTATATATTGCTTATTATACATGTATGTATATATGTATAAGCTGAGTGATTTGCAGATTATGTTGACCAGTTGCTTTTCATGGATACAATGTGGGATTTGGCTCTCACACCCGCCACTTAAGGTTTCAACAAATGTATTGATACAATTGTTCTGTTTATATGCAACAAGAACTGTAACCACTAATAATTTGCTCTATATATGTTTTACTCAGCGTATATATGATTCTCTTTTCATTCTTTCTTCATACATATGGTCAATGTTTCTGCCCTTGCTTGACTATGTCAAGAATAAAGTCATCCCCTCTCTCCCCATCTTCAACCCCTTACTTCCCCCTTTTTTTTTTCTCTCCTATGGTTCTGCCTCAAAACATACAATCTCACCACTCTAGACTAACATGTCACTTAAAATAATAACATGGTATGTGGGGGCATTAATTCCCCCATAAAACGAAAAGCAGTTCTCACTAACCTTCGGCAAATGGGAACTGATATAGAATTACTGAAGGAAACCCATCTAATTGATACGGAACATCCTAAGTTACAAAGCGATTGGGTGGGACATATGACTTTTCTATCACACACCAGTGCTAGTCGAGGTTTAGCTATTATCTTTGGCAAAAGACTGTCGGTTCACATTAACCACACCTACTCAGACACAGAAGGAATGTTCTTGATAGTACAAGCGAATATCAACTCTGTTGATTATGTGTTTTGTAATATTTATGCCCCCAATCACAGATTGGTGATTTTCTGGAAAGATCTGATACAAAAACTGACACTGTATATAGGATCAAGACTGATAATTGGCGGGGATTTCAATATTGCCCCTTCACACAAGTTAGACAGAGTTTGGTTGGAAACCCATTCTATTAGGGACCCAAAAGCAAATTATAAAGCAAGATATGAGTCCAAGATATTTAGCATGTTTGACTCGTACCTTGACACTTGTGACATATGGAGATTGCAACATCCAGAGGGTAAGGATTATACGTGCATCGCTAAAGCTAAACATACTTTATCTAGAATAGACTTATTTCTGATTTCTAACCCCCTTGTCATGCAAGCCCGACACTGTAAAATACATGACCTATTGCTATCTGATCATGCTCCTCTTGAATTGACTTTAGACTTGTGTGGGCCGCACTCAAACAGAAATACTCTTAGATTCCCAATAGGGTTGCGCCGATACCGATACTAGTATCAGTATCGGTGCCAATACCAAGTATTTACATGAGTACTTGTACTCATGCAAATGCTCCGATACTTAAACTGATACCTCCACTTCCTACCCATACACTATCTTGTGGCGTTTTTCAAACTGCATGTTCCCATTTCATTTTAAGCTGGAGTGGAGACTTAACTAAAAATTGTTCACTTCTGTTCTGCCAATACAAATTGCTGTTATTTGTATTATTGTACGTCTGAGAGCGGTGCTCCAAAAGCTGCTGTACTATACAGCTGGAAGCCTCTCTGGGAGAGATCATTGTACCTCATTCAGACAAACCCCTGAAGTACTGAGCAGTTAATAAACTGAGATTTAATGGCCCAAAAATATCTTTCTAAACACCAGAATTTTTGTTGTTTAAAAAGATAGATAATCCCTTTATTACCAATTCCCCAGTTTTGCATAACCAACATAGAGCTCGCTTCCATTGAGTCGTTAAAAATGGAACCGTAAGCTACCGAATCGGACGACAGCTAAAAGTAATTTACGGCTCCATTTTAGTACCAGGTTTCCATTGAAAAGATTAGCGTGTTGCGCGCAGTCGCTCTTTTCGGCCGTACGTAAGTTTGCGTTGCCAACCGATGTCGGATTTGTCGAAAAGCGCGCCATAACAAGTGCATTGCCATGGTAACCCGACCTCTGTCTATAAGAATAACGGTTTGCGCCTCTGTTCTTTACCTGTGATCGCCTCTAGAGAAAAAGACACGGGAGCTAGTTGCGTTGGTAGGAGTTTTGGGTTTTTGAGAGTTGTTTGAGAGTTAGTGGAGAGTTTGATATTTTATTTTCATATATTCTTATTGTAGGCCTCATATAATATTAGGAACACACACACACACATCCATACATTAGTTAATTAACACACATTAGTTTATACACACACACACTTTTATTTGATACAAACACATTCACATTTTTTTTTATTTCATTAACCCCCCATATCCCCATCTTCCTTTATTATTCCTTTCATTAACCCCCTTATCCCACTTCCCATCCCCCCTTTGACTACCCTTCCCTTCCCCACTATATAACTTTTTTTTTTTTATATACATTTTGCCCATCCTTTTTTTTTTTTTATACATTTTGCCCATCCTTTTTTTTTTACATCCCATATTTTTTGTTTCATTTGACTATATAGCCCACCCCTTTCTTTATTTGCATCCCTTATTATTTAATTTTGTTATAATCCTCTTTTTTTAATCTTTTTCATTTACATCCCTTTGTTTATTTTCACCCCCACATTTTATTTTTATTTTGAGTGATATAGAATAGAGATAGTTAGGGTCTAGATAGGTTAGGTAGTTAGTTTTGGGGATATTTAATTTAGGGTTTAGTTAGGTGAATTAGTGTAGTTAGGTAAGCTAGGGACTTTAGTGTTAGGTTAGAGTTAGGGAGGAAGGAGAAAGGGATGGATAGGCCTAGTGGAGTTGGGAAGGGGGTGGCTAGGGGGAGGGCAGTGGAGAGGGTGGATAGAGGGAGGGGGAGGGGGGAAGTAGGGAGTAGTATGGGCAGGAATAGGGGCCGAGGTTTGGGTGGAGGATTTGTCCTTCCTCAAACCCTGGCAGAGGAGGGAAGGAGAGAGGGTGGAAGAGGAGTGGAGGTGGGAGGAGTGAGGAGGAGTCAGCCTCAGCTAGGCACAAAAAGAAAAGGGAAAGTGGGGCAGACTGTGGCAAGTGGGAGTGGGGCTGGTGGTAGCCTGTCACAGCCTGCAGGGACAGAGGAAGGAGAGAGGGCTGGTCCCCAGTCACAGGAGGGAGAGTCTGTGTCTGCTGGCCCTTCAGGTGTGAAGGGCAGGCTAAGAGAGGAGAGGTACTCTGAGGAGGAGAAGGAGGCTCTTGTTGAGGCCTACTTGGAGAGGGCACCTCAGCTGGAGAACCCTAACCTGAGGGCGGGTGTCCGGAATAAGCTGTGGGAGGAGATTCGAGTGGCAGTCAGCTGCTTAGGACGTAATCGTTCTACTGCTAGTATAAAACATCGATATCATGATTGCAGACAGGTGGTGGTCCTAGCAAGAGATTACACCTAAGGTCATGGGAGGAGATGCTGTCTAATGTCATCTCGGATGAATCTGTTCACGGATGTAAGGGGACAATGGACACCTCTGTGCCACCTGAAGAGGTGTATGAAGGTGAATATTCAATATTAAATATAACCATATATGTGATGTATATATGTTGTATATCATAAATACCCATCTGTGTTTAGCTATGAATCTAAATTTACATAGTTGTATTTAATATGTTCTGCAAGCACTCTGTATTGTATATCTGCTCCGACAAGCAAGAATATTGATAATATAATATCCAAGAATATTAAGCATTTCATATAAATCATGTGTCATTGTCCTTAAAGGGACACTGTACCCACATTTTTTCTTTTGTGATTCAGATACAGCATGCAATTTTAAGCAACTTTCTAATTTACTCCTATTATCAATTTCTCTTCGTTCTCTTGCTATCTTTATATGAAAAAGAAGGCATGTAAGCTTTTTTCTAGGTTCAGAACTCTGGACAGCAGTTTTTGATTGGTGGATGCATTTATCCACCAATCAGCAAGGACAACCTAGGTTGTTCACCAAAAATGGGCCGCCATCTAAACTTACATTCTTGCATTTCAAATAAATAACATGGAAATGTCCACAGCACAATTTGCTTAAAAAGTATCTTTATTGACAAAAGATAGAGCGACGTTTCGTGACTGTTGTCACTTAATCATGCTATACATACAATACTCAGAGGTGATCCTTTTAAACTAGTTTGCATTTCAAATAAAGATACCAAGAGAATAAAGAACATTTGAAAATAGGAGTAAATTAGAAAGTTGCTTGAAATTGCATGCTCTATCTGAAGCACAACAGAAAATATTTGGGTACAGTGTCCCTTTAACAATGTTCCTTTAAGACACAGTCTATAAAGATTCATCAGTTATGGTCATATATGCTTGGATTTTATCCCAAACACACTATATGTGTGTGTGTGTGTGTGTATGTGTGTGTGTGTATGTGTGTGTGTGTGTGTATGTGTGTGTGTGTGTATGTGTGTGTGTGTATGTGTGTGTGTGTGTGTATGTGTGTGTGTGTATGTGTGTGTATGTGTGTGTGTGTGTGTGTATGTGTATGTGTGTGTGTGTGTATGTATGTGTATGTATGTGTGTGTGTGTGTGTGTGTGTGTGTGTGTATATGTATGTATGTGTGTGTGTGTGTGTGTATGTATGCGTGTGTGTGTGTGTGTGTGTGTATGTGTGTGTGTGTGTGTGTGTGTGTGTATGTGTATGTATGTGTGTGTGTGTGTGTGTGTATGTGTGTGTGTATGTGTGTATGTGTATGTGTATGTGTGTATGTGTGTGTGTGTGTGTGTACATATATACACATAAATATGGAATATAATAGTCTGTATTGTTATGCTACAAAGTAATATATTCTATTAGATAGATAATGTAAACATACCGTATATTTATTTGTAGGTTCCGAACAGGAGGAGTATGAAGCTGCACCAACACCACAGCAGGATGTTCCTACATTCACTGAGGAGGATGAGGATATCTATGGCGACACTACCTCCTATATCAGCCTCATTGAAGGTGATCTGCAGCAGCCTAGGGCATATGAGGTGGAGGATGTATCAGGCCCTTCTCCATCTACCTCGGAGACAACATATCATGTTCTGGGTTCTGAACCCCAGCAGACTCATCCTCCTCAACACTGGCAGTTCATGCATACTTCGCAGCAACAAATGGCACAGCCCCCACAGCTGCACCTACCGCAGCAGATGATGCACCCCCCACAACATCCTCCTCAGCAGCAGATGATGCACCCCCCACAACATCCTCCTCAGCAGCAGATGATGCACCCCCCAGAACATCCTCCTCAGCAGCAGATGATGCACCCACCACAACATCCTCCTCAGCAGCAGATGATGCACCCCCCACAACATCCTCCCCAGCAGCAGATGATGCACCCCCACAACATCATCCTCCTCAGCAGCAGATGATGCACCCCCCACAACATCCTCCCCAGCAGCAGATGATGCACCCCCACAACATCATCCTCCTCAGCAGCAGATGATGCACCCACCACGACATCATCATCCTCAGCAGCAGATGATGCACCCACCACAGCAGCATACAGATCTGCATAATCTGTACTATATGCCTCCCACTCCTATGGCACAACAGGAATCCACACCACCACCACTGCACCCACCAATGTATTGCCAACAGTGCCATCACAGACAACCTCCCAGTCACCAATACGGAGAGACAGCCCTGGAACCAGCCAATTATTGGTTCCTGAGACACCAACTCTACAACAGGGTCCGGCACAGTCCCAGCAGGATGATCTACTGAGGCTCATACATAGAGAGCTTAGGCTGTCCAGGCTCCAGCAGCAGCAGGCTTTCAGGAGGATACAGAGCCAAATGGACATCCATAATGCCTCACTCGTCCGCCTGGCAGAGGCAGTGGAGAGGCTCGCGGATAGGCCCCAAACTCCATCCTCGCTTGCATCCTCTGTCATCTCCCTGCAGGACCCTGAATCCCGGTTATTAGCCTCACATTCAGCTGCTGGGCGTCGCACAAGACGCCACACTTCCCCCCTAAGTACCTCTCCTCCAAAGTCAAAATCCCGCCGCAAGAATGAATTAATATTATTTTTTTTCCACCCAAGATTTATCATATCTAATTTTTGCACTAAAGCACTTTTTAAAGTGCGATTTTCATCTCATAAATATGCATCCATTTTTCTAATCCAAATTTGAACATATATCTTAATATTATTCTAATAGCTGTTTATCTGCTAAAAATTAACAGCTTTATTCATTTTTATTTCACATGATGTCAATTAATATGCAGGTGTACATTGTTAATAAATGTATGTGTCCTTTTATTGAGGATATTATGCCGTTTAAGAATACTTGGGGATACGTGTCTGAAATTTATACAGTATATGCTATCTAACATTAGTCAACGTGACATGTGTAAATGTTATGATTTATATTCCACAAGCATATGTTGTTTGCTCCTTCAGATGAAGCTAATAAGGGTTATACAGTTATAGAAGAGTTGAAAAGTAAATACTCCTTCCTGTTGATATGGCCAAATACCTTGCATTCATTCTTATAGTCCTATGTGGAATGTAATATCTGAAATATATACCTATCATGACTAATACCTATCATGACTAATGAACTCCTTTTTGTCAAGATTATTATTCAATATTTAGAATAATTAGATAAATGTATCTTTATGATATTTAAGCACTGATGTATACACAACATATATGTGATTGCCATGATATAGAGGTGATTAATAGATTTTAATTGACATCATATGAACAGACACAGACTCTCCCTGGGACCAATGCACAATGCACTTTTAAATTGTTTCAATAACTCCATGTTAAAGACAATACTTCATATCTCTTGAAGTATGTAATATTAAGCACTTATGTATTTTGGTTAATAGTCTAAATATTGCAAATGTATTCTCTGCTTTAGCAGACATGACATTACATATATTTTATAAATATTAGTACTATGACACATTATAACTTTAATGTGTCATTGTTTTGTATTGAATAAATATGATTTTCAAATTGAAAATTACATTTGAATGAGGGTAAATCGGTAATAATAAAACTCATCTTCATGATAAACAACTTATTTCCTTTGAATTATTTTTCTATATGTATTGAGATTATATATAGCATCCCTGGGCAAAGGTTTCATTTTGAATAGGTAGATATTTTATTTATTTTTATAATATTTTACCAGGAAAGATACATTGAGATTTCTATAGTTTTCAAGTATGTCCTGTGTACACAAAACATTGCATTGATACCATGGGGGGTAGTTATCAACGTGTCAACTTTCCTGCCTTCGCCGGCCCAATACGCCCGCCTAAGCTCGCCTACCATCACCGCCGCGGACCTGAAAAAATTAGCCTAAGTTATCAATAAATCTGTCAAAAAGCCGCGCACCAAGTACGGGGCGATGAGCAGCGGACTGTGAGAGTTATCACTCATCCGATCTCGCTGCTCTTCGGCTTTTTGACAGCTTTATTGCTAGCCTGTCACTAAGCACCCACACTAAACTACACTGTTCTACCCCCTATACCGGCGCCCCCGGAGCCCCCCGCAACTCAATAAAGTTACTAACCCCTAAACTGCCGCTCCTAGACCCCGCTGCAACTCTTGTAAGTGTATTAACCCCTAAACCGCCGCTCACGGACACCGCCGCAACCTACATTATACCTAGTAACCCCTATCCTGCCCCCCCTATACCGTCGCCCTCTATAATAAAGTTATTAACCCCTATCCTGCTGATCCCGCACCTCGCCGCAACTAAATAAATAGTTTAACCCCTAAACCGCCGCTCCAGGACCCCGCCGCAACCTATATTAAACTTATTAACCCCTAATCTGCCCCCCCTACACCGTCGCCACCTATAATAAATTTATTAACCCCTATCCTGCCCCCCACTACACCGCCGCCACTGTAATAAAATTATTAACCCCTAAACCTAAGTCTAACACTAACCCTAACACCCCCTAACTTAAATATTAATTAAATAAATCTAAATAATATTTCTATTATGAACTAAATTAATCCTATTTAAAACTAAATACTTACCTATAAAATAAACCCTAATATAGCTACAATATAAATAATAATTATATTGTAGCTATTTTAGGATTTATTTTTATTTTACAGGCAAATTTCAATTTATTTTAACTAGGTACAATAGCTATTAAATAGTTATTAACTATTTAATAGCTTACCTAGCTAAAATAAAGAGAAATTAACCTGTAAAATAAAAACTAACCTAAGTTACAATTACACCTAACACTACACTATACTTTAATACATTATTCCTATTTAAAACTAAATACTTACCTGTAAAATAAACCCTAAGATAGCTACAATGTAATTAATAATTACATTGTAGCTATCTTAGGATTTATATTTATTTTACAGGTAACTTTGTATTTATTTTAGCTAGTTAGAATAGTTATTAAATAGTTATTAACTATTTAATAACTACCTAGCTAAAAGAAATACAAAATTACCTGTAAAATAAATCCTAACCTAAGTTACAATTAAACCTAACACTACACTATCATTACAATAATTAAATAAATTAACTACAAATAACTACAATTAAATACAATTAAATAAACTAACTAAAGTACAAAAAATAAAAAAAGCTAAGTTACAAAAAATAAAAAAAATAAGTTACAAACATATAAAAAATATTACAACAATTTTAAGCTACTTACACCTAATCTAAGACCCCTAATAAAATAACAAAGCCCCCCAAAATAAAAAAATGCCCTACCCTATTCTAAATTAAAAAAGTTCAAAGCTCTTTTACCTTACCAGCCCTTAAAAGGGCCTTTTGTGGGGCATGCCCCAAATAATTCAGCTCTTTTGCCTGTAAAATAAAAATACAACCCCCCCCAACATTAAAACCCACCACCCACATACCCCTAATCTAACCCAAACCCCCCTTAAAAAAACCTAACACTACCCCCCTGAACATCATCCTACCTTGAGTTGTCTTCACTCAGCCGAGCAGCGATGGAACTGAAGAGGAGATCCGGAGCGGCAGAAGTTATCCTCCAAGGGGCGCTGAAGAAGTCTTCCATCCGATGAAGTGATCCTCCAAGCGGCGCTGAAGAAGTCTTACATCCGATGAAGTGATCCTCCAAGCGGCGCTGAAGAAGTCTTCGATCCGGGCGATGTCATCTTCCAAGCGGGGTCTTCAATCTTCTTCTTCAGGATCCATCTTGCAGACCTCCGACGCGGAACATCCTGCTGGCCCGACGGACTACCGACGAATGAAGGCTCCTTTAAGGGACGTCATCCAAGATGACGTCCCTTCAATTCCGATTGGCTGATAGGATTCTATCAGCCAATCGGAATTAAGGTAGGAAAAATCTGATTGGCTGATTGAATCAGCCAATCAGATTGAAGTTCAATCCGATTGGCTGATCCAATCAGCCAATCAGATTGAGCTCGCATTCTATTGGCTGTTCCGATCAGCCAATAGAATGCAAGCTCAATCTGATTGGCTGATTCAATCAGCCAATCAGATTTTTCCTACCTTAATTCCGATTGGCTGATAGAATCCTATCAGCCAATCGGAATTGAAGGGACGCCATCTTGGATGACGTCCCTTAAAGGAGCCTTCATTCGTCGGTAGTCCGTCGGGCCAGCAGGATGTTCCGCGTTGGAGGTCTGCAAGATGGATCCTGAAGAAGAAGATTGAAGACCCCGCTTGGAAGATGACATCGCCCGGATCGAAGACTTCTTCAGCGCCGCTTGGAGGATCACTTCATTGGATGGAATACTTCTTCAGCGCCGCTTGGAGGATCACTTCATCGGATGGAAGATTTATTCAGCGCCCCTTGGAGGATAACTTCTGCCGCTCCGGATCTCCTCTTCGGTTCCATCGCTGCTCGGCTGAGTGAAGACAACTCAAGGTAGGATGATCTTCAGGGGGGTAGTGTTAGGTTTTTTTAAGGGGGGTTTGGGTTAGATTAGGGGTATGTGGGTGGTGGGTTTTAATGTTGGGGGGGGTTGTATTTTTCTTTTACAGGCAAAAGAGCTGAATTCTTTGGGGCATGCCCCGCAAAAGGCCCTTTTAAGGGCTGGTAAGGTAAAAGAGCTTTGAACTTTTTTAATTTAGAATAGGGTAGGGCATTTTTTTATTTTGGGGGGCTTTTTTATTTTATTAGGGGGCTTAGATTAGGTGTAAGTAGCTTCAAATTGTTGTAATATTTTTTAAATGTTTGTAACTTATTTTTTTATTTTTTGTAACTTAGCTTTTTTTATTTTTTGTACTTTAGTTATTTTTTGTAATTGTATTTAATTGTAGTTATTTGTAGTTAATTAATTTAATTAATGTAATGATAGTGTAGTGTTAGGATTAATTGTAACTTAGGTTAGGATTTATTTTACAGGTAATTTTGTATTTCTTTTAGCTAGGTAGTTATTAAATAGTTAATAACTATTTAATAACTATTCTGACTAGCTAAAATAAATACAAAGTTACCTGTAAAATAAATATAAATCCTAAAATAGCTACAATGTAATTATTAATTATATTGTAGCTATCTTAGGCCTAGATTTGGAGTTTGGCGGTAGCCGTGAAAACCAGCGTTAGAGGCTCCTAACGCTGGTTTTAGGCTACCTCCGGTATTTGGAGTCACTCAAAAAAGGGTCTAACGCTCACTTTTCAGCCGCGACTTTTCCATACTGCAGATCCCCTTACGTCATTTGCGTATCCTATCTTTTCAATGGGATCTTTCTAACTCCGGTATTTAGAGTCGTGTCTGAAGTGAGCGTTAGAAATCTAACGACAAAACTCCAGCCGCAGAAAAAAGTCAGTAGTTAAGAGCTTTCTGGGCTAACGCCGGTTCATAAAGCTCTTAACTACTGTGCTCTAAAGTACACTAACACCCATAAACTACCTATGTACCCCTAAACCGAGGTCCCCCCACATCGCCGCCACTCGATTAAATTTTTTTAACCCCTAATCTGCCGACCGCCACCTACGTTATACTTATGTACCCCTAATCTGCTGCCCCTAACACCGCCGACCCCTGTATTATATTTATTAACCCCTAACCTGCCCCCCTCAACGTCGCCGCCGGCTACCTACAATAATTAACCCCTAATCTGCCGACCGCAAAGCGCCGCCACCTACATTATAGCTATGTACCCCTAATCTGCTGCCCCTAACACCGCCGACCCCTATATTATATTTATTAACCCCTAATCTGCCGCCCTCAACGTCGCCTCCACCTGCCTACACTTATTAACCCCTAAT
This sequence comes from Bombina bombina, assembly GCF_027579735.1. NCBI lineage: Eukaryota > Metazoa > Chordata > Amphibia > Anura > Bombinatoridae > Bombina > Bombina bombina. The sequence continues at coordinate 28,098,816 of NC_069509.1, forward strand.
CTGCCGACCGGACCGCACCGCTATTATAATAAAGTTATTAACCCCTAATCTGCCTCACTAACCCTATAATAAATAGTATTAACCCCTAATCTGCCCTCCCTAACATCGCCGACACCTAACTTCAAACATTAACCCCTAATCTGCCGACCGGAGCTCACCGCTATTCTAATAAATGTATTAACCCCTAAAGCTAAGTCTAACCCTAACACCCCCCTAAGTTAAATATAATTTTAATCTAACGAAATTAATTAACTCTTATTAAATAAATTATTCCTATTTAAAGCTAAATACTTACCTGTTAAATAAATCCTATTATAGCTACAATATAAATTATAATTATATTATAGCTATTTTAGGATTTATATTTATTTTACAGGTAACTTTGTATTTATTTTAACCAGGTACAATAGCTATTAAATAGTTAAGAACTATTTAATAGCTACCTAGTTAAAATAATTACAAATTTACCTGTAAAATAAATCCTAACCTAAGTTACAATTAAACCTAACACTACACTATCAATAAATTAATTAAATACAATACCTACAAATAACTACAATGAAATAAACTAACTAAAGTACAAAAAATAAAAAAGAACTAAGTTACAAAAAATAAAAAAATATTTACAAACATAAGAAAAATATTACAACAATTTTAAACTAATTACACCTACTCTAAGCCCCCTAGTAAAATAACAAAGCCCCCCAAAATAAAAAAATGCCCTACCCTTTTCTAAATTACTAAAGTTCAAAGCTCTTTTACCTTACCAGCCCTGAACAGGGCCCTTTGCGGGGCATGCCCCAAGAAGTTCAGCTCTTTTGCCTGTAAAAAAAACATACAATACCCCCCCCCCCAACATTACAACCCACCACCCACATACCCCTAATCTAACCCAAACCCCCCTTAAATAAACCTAACACTAAGCCCCTGAAGATCTTCCTACCTTATCTTCACCATACCAGGTTCACCGATCGGTCCAGAAGAGCTCCTCCGATGTCCTGATCCAAGCCCAAGCGGGGGGCTGAAGAGGTCCATGATCCGGCTGAAGTCATCATCCAAGCGGGAGCTGAAAAGGTCCATGATCCGGCTGAAGTCTTCATCCAAGCGGGAGCTGAAGAGGTCCATGATCCGGATGAAGTCTTCTATCAACAGAATCTTCAATCTTCTTTCTTCGGGAGCCATCATCTTCCATCCGACGCAGAACATCCTCTTCTCCCGACGCCTACTAGCCGAATGACGGTTCCTTTAAATGACGTCATCCAAGATGGCGTCCCTCGAATTCCGATTGGCTGATAGGATTCTATCAGCCAATCGGAATTAAGGTAGGAAAATTCTGATTGGCTGATGGAATCAGCTAATCACAATCAAGTTCAATCCGATTGGCTGATCCGATCAGCCAATCAGATTGAGCTCGCATTCTATTGGCTGTTCCGATCGGAACAATCGAGGGCTGTTCCAATCGGAATTCGAGGGACGCCATCTTGGATGACGTCATTTAAAGGAACCGTCATTCGGCTAGTAGGCGTCGGGAGAAGAGGATGTTCCGCGTCGGATGGAAGATGATGGCTCCCGAAGAAAGAAGATTGAAGATGCCGTTGATAGAAGACTTCATCCGGATCATGGACCTCTTCAGCTCCCGCTTGGATGAAGACTTCAGCCGGATCATGGACCTCTTCAGCTCCCGCTTGGATGATGACTTCAGCCGGATCATGGACCTCTTCAGCCCCCCGCTTGGGCTTGGATCAGGACATCGGAGGAGCTCTTCTGGACCGATCGGTGAACCTGGTATGGTGAAGATAAGGTAGGAAGATCTTCAGGGGCTTAGTGTTAGGTTTATTTAAGGGGGGTTTGGGTTAGATTAGGGGTATGTGGGTGGTGGGTTGTAATGTTGGGGGGGGGGGTATTGTATGTTTTTTTTTACAGGCAAAAGAGCTGAACTTCTTGGGGCATGCCCCGCAAAGGGCCCTGTTCAGGGCTGGCAAGGTAAAAGAGCTTTGAACTTTAGTAATTTAGAATAGGGTAGGGCATTTTTTTTATTTTGGGGGGCTTTGTTATTTTATTAGGGGGCTTAGAGTAGGTGTAATTAGTTTAAAATTGTAATATTTTTCTTATGTTTGTAAATATTTTTTTATTTTTTGTAACTTAGTTCTTTTTTATTTTTTGTACTTTAGTTAGTTTATTTCATTGTAGTTATTTGTAGGTATTGTATTTAATTAATTTATTGATAGTGTAGTGTTAGGTTTAATTGTAGGTAATTGTAGGTATTTTATTTAATTTATTTATTGCTAGTGTAGTGTTAGGTTTAATTGTAACTTAGGTTAGGATTTATTTTACAGGTAAATTTGTAATTATTTTAACTAGGTAGCTATTAAATAGTTCTTAACTATTTAATAGCTATTGTACCTGGTTAAAATAAATAAAAGTTACCTGTAAAATAAATATAAATCCTAAAATAGCTATAATATAATTATAATTTATATTGTAGCTATATTAGGATTTATTTAACAGGTAAGTATTTAGCTTTAAATAGGAATAATTTATTTAATAAGAGTTAATTAATTTCGTTAGATTTAAATTATATTTAATTTAGGGGGGTGTTAGTGTTAGGGTTAGACTTAGCTTTAGGGGTTAATACATTTATTAGAATAGCGGTGAGCTCCGGTCGGCAGATTAGGGGTTAATGTTTGAAGTTAGGTGTCGGCGATGTTAGGGAGGGCAGATTAGGGGTTAATACTATTTATTATAGGGTTAGTGAGGCGGATTAGGGGTTAATAACTTTATAATAATAGCGGTGCGGTCCGCTCGGCAGATTAGGGGTTAATAAGTGTAGGCAGGTGGAGGCGACGTTGTGGGGGGCAGTTTAGGGGTTAATAAATATAATATAGGGGTCGGCGGTGTTAGGGGCAGCAGATTAGGGGTACATAGGGATAATGTAAGTAGCGGCGGTTTACGGAGCGGCAGATTAGGGGTTAAAAATAATATACAGGGGTCAGCGATAGCGGGGGCGGCAGAATAGGGGTTAATAAGTGTAAGGTTAGGGGTGTTTAGACTCGGGGTACATGTTAGGGTGTTAGGTGCAGACGTAGGAAGTGTTTCCCCATAGCAAACAATGGGGCTGCGTTAGGAGCTGAACGCGGCTTTTTTGCAGGTGTTAGGTTTTTTTTCAGCTCAAACAGCCCCATTGTTTTCTATGGGGGAATCGTGCACGAGCACGTTTTTGAGGCTGGCCGCGTCCGTAAGCAACTCTGGTATCGAGAGTTACAGTTGCGTTAAATATGCCTGTACGCTCCTTTTTTGGAGCCTAACGCAGCCTTTCTGTGGACTCTCAATACCAGAGTTATTTTAAAGGTGCGGCCAGAAAAAAGCCGGCGTTAGCTACGCGGGTCGTTACCGACAAAACTCTAAATCTAGCCGTTAGGGTTTATTTTACAGGTAAGTATTTAGTTTTAAATAGGAATAATTTATTAAAGTATAGTGTAGTGTTAGGTGTAATTGTAACTTAGGTTAGTTTTTATTTTACAGGTTAATTTCTCTTTATTTTAGCTAGGTAAGCTATTAAATAGTTAATAACTATTTAATAGCTATTGTACCTAGTTAAAATAAATTGAAATTTGCCTGTAAAATAAAAATAAATCCTTTAACGGCTAGATTTAGAGTTTTGTCGGTAACGACCCGCGTAGCTAACGCTGGCTTTTTTCTGGCCGCACCTCTAAAATAACTCTGGTATTGAGAGTCCATAGAATGGCTGCGTTAGGCTCCAAAAAGGGAGCGTAGAGGCATATTTAACGCTACTGCAACTCTCGATACCAGAGTTGCTTACGGACGCGGCCAGCCTCAAAAACGTGCTCGTGCACGATTCCCCCATAGGAAACAATGGGGCTGTTTGAGCTGAAGAAAAACCTAACACCTGCAAAAAAGCTGCGTTCAGCTCCTAACGCAGCCCCATTGTTTGCTATGGGGAAACACTTCCTACGTCTGCACCTAACACTCTAACATGTACCCCGAGTCTAAACACCCCTAACCTTACACTTATTAACCTCTAATCTGCCGCCCCCGCTATCGCTGACCCCTGCATATTATTATTAACCCCTAATATGCCGCTCCGTAAACCGCCGAAACCTACGTTATCCCTATGTACCCCTAATCTGCTGTCCCTAACACCGCCGACCCCTATATTATATTTATTAACCCCTAATCTGCCGCCCACAACGTCGCCCCCACCTGCCTACACTTATTAACCCCTAATCTGCCGAGCGGACCGCACCGCTACTATAATAAAGTTATTAACCCCTAATCCGCCTCACTAACCATATAATAAATAGTATTAACCCCTAATCTGCCCTCCCTAACATCGCCGACACCTAACTTCAATTATTAACCCCTAATCTGCCGACAGGCAACTTTGTAATTATTTTAACCAGGTACAATAGCTATTAAATAGTTAAGAACTATTTAATAGTTACCTAGTTAAAATAATAACAAAATTACCTGTAAAATAAATCCTAACCTAAGTTACAATTAAACCTAACACTACACTATCATTAAATTAATTAAATAAAATATCTACAATTACCTACAATTAAACCTAACACTACACTATCAATACATTAATTAAATACAATATCTACAAATAACTACAATGAAATAAACTAACTAAAGTACAAAAAATAAAAAAGAACTAAGTTACAAAAAATAAAAAAATATTTACAAACATAAGAAAAATCTTACAACAATTTTAAACTAATTACACCTACTCTAAGCCCCCTAATGAAATAACAAAGCCCCCCAAAATAAAAAAAATGCCCTACCCTATTCTAAATTACTAAAGTTCAAAGCTCTTTTACCTTACCAGCCCTGAACAGGGCCCTTTGCGGGGCATGCCCCAAGAAGTTCAGCTCTTTTGCCTGTAAAAAGAAACATACAATACCCCCCCCCCCAACATTACAACCCACCACCCACATACCCCTAATCTAACCCAAACCCCCCTTAAATAAACCTAACACTAAGCCCCTGAAGATCTTCCTACCTTATCTTCACCATACCAGGTTCACCGATCGGTCCAGAAGAGCTCCTCCGATGTCCTGATCCAAGCCCAAGCGGGGGGCTGAAGATGTCCATGATCCGGTAGAAGTCTTCATCCAAGCGGGGCAGAAGAGGTCTTCCATCCGATTGAAGTCTTCATCCAAGCGGCATCTTCTATCGTCATCCATCCGGAGCGGAGCGGCAGCATCCTGAAGACCTCCGACGCGGAACATCCATCCTGGCCGACGACTGAACGACGAATGACGGTTCCTTTAAATGACGTCATCCAAGATGGCGTCCCTCGAATTCCGATTGGCTGATAGGATTCTATCAGCCAATCGGAATTAAGGTAGGAATATTCTGATTGGCTGATGGAATCAGTTAATCAGAATCAAGTTCAATCCGATTGGCTGATCCAATCAGCCAATCAGAGTGAGCTTGCATTCTATTGGCTGTTCCGATCAGCCAATAGAATGCGAGCTCAATCTGATTGGCTGATTGGATCAGCCAATCGGATTGAACTTGATTCTGATTGGCTGATTCCATCAGCCAATCAGAATATTCCTACCTTAATTCCGATTGGCTGATAGAATCCTATCAGCCAATCGGAATTCGAGGGACGCCATCTTGGATGACGTCATTTAAAGGAACCGTCATTCGTCGTTCAGTCGTCGGCCAGGATGGATGTTCCGCGTCGGAGGTCTTCAGGATGCTGCCGCTCCGCTCCGGATGGATGACGATAGAAGATGCCGCTTGGATGAAGACTTCAATCGGATGGAAGACCTCTTCTGCCCCGCTTGGATGAAGACTTCTACCGGATCATGGACATCTTCAGCCCCCCGCTTGGGCTTGGATCAGGACATCGGAGGAGCTCTTCTGGACCGATCGGTGAACCTGGTATGGTGAAGATAAGGTAGGAAGATCTTCAGGGGCTTAGTGTTAGGTTTATTTAAGGGGGGTTTGGGTTAGATTAGGGGTATGTGGGTGGTGGGTTGTAATGTTGGGGGGGGGGGGGTATTGTATGTTTTTTTTTACAGGCAAAAGAGCTGAACTTCTTGGGGCATGCCCCGCAAAGGGCCCTGTTCAGGGCTGGTAAGGTAAAAGAGCTTTGAACTTTAGTAATTTAGAATAGGGTAGGGCATTTTTTTATTTTGGGGGGCTTTGTTATTTTATTAGGGGGCTTAGAGTAGGTGTAATTAGTTTAAAATTGTTGTAAGATTTTTCTTATGTTTGTAAATATTTTTTTATTTTTTGTAACTTAGTTCTTTTTTATTTTTTGTACTTTAGTTAGTTTATTTCATTGTAGTTATTTGTAGATATTGTATTTAATTAATGTATTGATAGTGTAGTGTTAGGTTTAATTGTAGGTAATTGTAGATATTTTATTTAATTAATTTAATGATAGTGTAGTGTTAGGTTTAATTGTAACTTAGGTTAGGATTTATTTTACAGGTAATTTTGTTATTATTTTAACTAGGTAACTATTAAATAGTTCTTAACTATTTAATAGCTATTGTACCTGGTTAAAATAATTACAAAGTTGCCTGTAAAATAAATATTAATCCTAAAATAGCTACAATGTAATTATAATTTATATTGTAGCTATATTAGGATTTATTTTACAGGTAAGTATTTAGCTTTAAATAGGAATAATTTATTTAATAAGAGTTAATTAATTTCGTTAGATTAAAATTATATTTAATTTAGGGGGGTGTTAGTGTTAGGGTTAGACTTAGCTTTAGGGGTTAATACATTTATTAGAATAGCGGTGAGCTCCGGTCGGCAGATTAGGGGTTAATAACTTTATTATAGTAGCGGTGCGGTCCGCTCGGCAGATTAGGGGTTAATAAGTGTAGGCAGGTGGAGGCGACGTTGAGGGGGGCAGATTAGGGGTTAATAAATATAATATAGGGGTCGGCGGTGTTAGGGGCAGCAGATTAGGGGTACATAAGTATAACGTAGGTGGCGGTCGGCAGATTAGGGGTTAAAAAAATTTAATAGAGTGGCGGCGATGTGGGGGGACCTCGGTTTAGGGGTACATAGGTAGTTTATGGGTGTTAGTGTACTTTAGAGCACAGTAGTTAAGAGCTTTATGAACCGGCGTTAGCCCAAAAAGCTCTTAACTCCTGACTTTTTTCTGCGGCTGGAGTTTTGTCGTTAGATTTCTGATCCCATTGAAAAGATAGGATACGCAATTGACGTAAGGGGATCTGCGGTATGGAAAAGTTGCGGCTGAAAAATGAGCGTTAGACCCTTTTTTGAATGACTCCAAATACCGGCGGTAGCCTAAAACCAGCGTTAGGAGCCTCTAACGCTGGTTTTCACGGCTACCGCCAAACTCTAAATCTAGGCCTAAGATAGCTACAATATAATTATTATTTATATTGTAGCTATATTAGGGTTTATTTTAAAGGTAAGTATTTAGTTTTAAATAGGATTAATTTAGTTCATAAGATAAATATTATTTAGATTTATTTAATTAATATTTAAGTTAGGGGGGTGTTAGGGTTAGTGTTAGACTTAGGTTTAGGGGTTAATATTTTTATTACAGTGGCAGCGGTGTAGTGGGGGGCAGGATAGGGGTTAATAAATTTATTACAGTGGCGACGGTGTAGGGGGGGCAGGATAGGGGTTAATAAATTTAATATAGGTTGCGGCGGGGTACGGGAGCGGCGGTTTAGGGGTTAATACATATATTATAGTTGCGGTGGGCTCCGGGAGCGGCGGTTTAGGGGGTAAACACTTTTTTTTAGTTGCGGCGGTGTAGGGGGGACAGATTAGGGGTGTTTAGACTCGGGGTACATGTAAGGGTGTTAGGTGCAGACATCTCCCATAGGAATCAATGGGATGTCGGGCAGCAGCGAACATGAACTTTCGCTATGGTCAGACTCCCATTGATTCCTATGGGATCCGCCGCCTCCAGGGCGGCAGTTTGAAAACCAGGTACGCAGGGCCGTAAAAGTGCCGAGCGTACCTGCTAGTTTTTTGATAACTAGCAAAAGTAGTCAGATTGTGCTGCACTTGTGTGCGGAACATCTGGAGTGACGTAAGAATCGATCTGTGTCGGACTGAGTCCGGCGGATCGAAGCTTACGTCACAAAATTCTACTTTTGCCGGTATCTAGGGCTTGATAACTTAGGCGAATCAGCCTCGCCACAAATACGCTGCGGAATTCCAGCGTATTTGAGGTTGATGGCTTGATAACTACCCCCCAATGGGTACAATAAAATAAAAAACAATAATAATACATATGCCCAAAAATTTAACATAGAACAGGTAGGAAATATATAATCAACAATGACAGGTGCATTCTGTTTTGAGATATGTAGAGAGGGATCTCTTAAAGAATATTAGGCATGGGGAAGGTTTGAAAGTGTGCGGGAGGTCGCTCCATAATTGTGGTGCTTGCATATATTTTTATATGTACATACATATTGATATTTCTATGACAACATGGGTGCAAATATTCTTATACATAGGACCAATAAATGTAGCATATATAATGTTATTTGTACATTGAAACACTCATAATTTCTTTTGGATTTGCAATTTCAATGAGAAACAGGCCTCAAAAAAGCTCTTTTTCCTCCTTTACACCTAGTTGAGCTGGGGGTAATATTTCTCAATGTATCGACAGCCTCCGACAGTGTATTAACAGTTAGCGCTTTCATTGGAAACCTGGTATAATTTATCGATTAACGGCTTCTATTACTTTCTATGGGACGCGAAGATCTTTTCGGCAGCCGAAGTCCGGCTGCCGATATTGAGGTATAACGTGCCATTGGAAACAGTCGATAAACGATATTGCTTTCAACAGCATATTTAACGGTTTGCGAGTGCACGCAAACTGAATAACGACTCAATGGAAGCGAGCCCATAGTTATAATAATACACTTTTTACCTCTGTGATTACCTTGTATCTATGCCTCTGCAAACTGCCCCCTTATTTCAGTTCTTTTGACAGACTTGCATTTTTAGCCAATCAGTGCTGACTCCTAGGAGCTTCACGTGCCTGAGCTCAATGTTATCTATATAAAACACATGAACTAATGCCCTCTAGTGGTAAAAAACTGTCAAAATGCTTTCAGATTAGAGGCGGCCTTCAAGGTCTAAGAAATTAGCATATGAGCCTCCTAGATTTAGCTTTCAACTAAGAATACCAAGAGAACAAAGCAAAATTGGTAATAAAATTAAATTGGAAAGTTGTTTAAAATAACATTGATTAAAGATAAAATTTCAGCAGAATCACTAATAGCATATTGCTTTTTGATTTAAGTGTAAAATAAGTATGAACTGGTAGATTGTTGTAATTCTTATGTTATTTGTTCCTGTGAATTACTGCTGATATGTAAATAAAACATTTGATAAGGGAAAGGAAGAAAGAAAAAAAAAAATTTCCCATATCAAAACTCAGAGATAGTTCTTCTGGGTATCTGGTAGGTAGTGAAGGAGGGGGGTGGAGGGCAATTGTTTTTTCCCCTTTTTTTTGTTTTTGTTTTTGTTTGGTTTTGTTTTGTCTTAGATAAGGAAAACTCCAACAATAGGTATATATGAAAAATTGGGTCTCAATGTTTTGGGTTAAGGTGTTCTGCTGACCTCATGTTGATTTCTGCTATGTATCATTATGTGTTTTGTAATTTTGCATGAATACCTGAAGATTTTGATCATTTCTTTTTACTGGTTGATTTTGTATTATTGTATAACTGTGCCAATTGTTGGTTAATAAAAATAAAATTGAAAAAAAAAATAACATTCCCTATTTAAATCATGAAAGATTTTTTTTTACTTTACTGTCCCTTCAATAAGAACTTAAATGTACAAAGCAATTCAGCACCAGTGTAGTGTGCTTACTGCCAGGCCTCACACCAAAGACCCCAAAACATACATAAAGGACAGAGGCAGCAGCACCACTTGAAATAATCTCCAAATTTATTAAAAGTGCAGCAAAGTTAAAGGGACACTGAACCCAAATTGTTTCTTTCGTGATTCAGAAAGTGCATGAAATTTTAAGCAACTTTCTAATTTACTCCTATTATCAAATTTTCTTCATTCTCTTGGTATCTTTATTTGAAATTCAAGAATGTAAGTTTAGATGTCGGCCCATTTTTGGTGAACATCCTGGGTTGTCCTTGCTGATTGGTGGATAAATTCATCCACCAATAAAAAAGTGCTGTCCAGGGTTCTGAATACAAAAAAAAATAAAGATAGCAAGAGAATGAAGAAAAATTAATAATAGGAGTAAATTAGAATGTTGCTTAAAATTGCATGCTCTATCTGAATCACAAAAGAAAAAAATTGGGTTCAGTGTCCCTTTAAAACAACAACAGCAACGTTTCAGACACACTAGTCCTTAATCATGCATGATAATAAGAACTTGCCACTAACTTTTGAAAAATTATTCTAATTGCTAGATTGCCTGTTATACTGCTAGTTCTCATCTTGCACAATTATGCTCAAAACATACTGTACTCTGAGGAACATCCTTAGCCAGGGCTTGACTGGGAATAAAAAGCAGCCCTGGAAAAATATGAAGACCAGCCCTATTTTCTGTTGAGTCAGTAGAATGCAAATGCCCCATTTTTCTCAAAGGGGATTACTGGGATACTCCTTCCCCAATATTATTTTCAGAATTAAATTATATTACTTTGTATTAAGGACAAATATCAGATTGATGGGTTATATAGTAACCCTACAACCCAATTGCATCCAGTAACCATCCCTTTAAATTGTAGCTTTCCAGCCCCAGCTGCTTCAGCTGTTATTTATTGTTGTTATTATTAAAGGGACAGTCAAGTCCAAAAAAAACTTTCATGATTTAAATAGGAAATGTAATTTTAAACAACTTTCCAATTTACTTTTATCGCCAATTTTGCTTTGTTCTCTTGGTATTCTTAGTTGAAAGCTAATTCTAGGAGGTTCATATGCTAATTTCTTAGACCTTGAAGACTGCCTTTAATCTGAATGCATTTTGACCACTATAGGGCATTAGTTCATGTGTTTCACATAGATAACATTGAGCTCATGCACGTGAAGCTACCCTGGAGTCAGCACTGATTGGCTTAAAAGCAAGTCTGTCAAAAGAACTGAAATAAGGGGGCAGTCTGCAGAGGCTTAGATACAAGATAATCACAGAGGTAAAACGTATATTAATATAACTGTGTTGGTTGTGCAAAACTGGGGAATGGGTAATAAATGGATTATTGTTATTGTAATATTTTTATTTATAAATATGTTCTGTGAACTTTGTGACAACAAGCTAATAAAACTGTTTTATTATTTAAAAATGTCTTTTGAGATACAGTTCATAATTATAAAGAAGCAATCTTAAATCATTAGTCTGTTTTGTGCTTGGTAAACTGTAATGACATAAAAAAGTTGATAAATGGTATCGGTGAGTATTTGAAAAAAAGTATCGGTACTTGTACTCGGTCTTAAAAAATCGTATCGGTGCAACCCTAATTCCCAACATATTTGGCCTCATCAGAAGCATTTACAAAATTCTTAACTCAAAGTTGGACTGATTGTTACACAGACAACCCAACTATTTTGGGAAGCAGCAAGAACAGTATTAACTGGATCCATAATTTCTTATGTTTCTAAAATTATGTTTCAAAATACAACATAGATACAAGGGCTTGCAAAAACAATTGAGCCAAGCTTACCAGACATATTGTGTGACTAAATCAGGTGACACATATGAGACTTATATGGCTGTGAAGGCTGAGCTTGATGCTTTTATTAAGCAACAGGCCGCATCAGGTCTATTAAAAACAGCAGGTAAATACTATAGATTTGGAAGTAGATCTGGTAAACTACTAGCGACTTTGACAAAACCAGCAAGAACCAATATAGCTGCATTGAAATTTCAAGGTCGAACTTACATATGTTTTTAAACGCACCTCTGTAGTCAACCTTTGCAGAGTTCTGCAGGTTATTGACCACTATTGGTCTTTGGGTAGTGGGGGAGGAGTGAATGCTGCACCGGAGGCCTTTCTGTTATCTCTTGAAGCAGAGAAGGCCTTCGACCGTGTGGAATGGTCTCACTTGATTAACACTATGCAACAGTTTAATTTCAAAGGCCCCTTCCTAGATCGGATTCGTAAAATGTATAATTCACTTGAGGCACGCATATTAACTAACAGACTCTTTACGCCTGATTTCCAATTACAAAGAGGTACCAGACAAGGTTGCCCTCTATTACCCCTACTGTTTAACCTGGCACTGGAACCGTTGGCAATAAAGTTGAGACAGATATTCCCTGGTATCACAATTGGAGGCATCCCTTTGCATCTGGCCTTATATGCAGACGATATGCTGCTATTTATAGACACACCATCATTGCATATTCCACACATACTGCAAACAATCTTGGAATTTAGTGACTTTTCTGGCTACAAGATAAATACATCTAGATTGGAGATATTGTGGTTGAATAAACACCCTGGTTCTAGACATAAATTTCCATTTGTAGAAGTGCCAAACACTCTCACATAGCTCAGTAGTAAGTTACATAGAGATCCACATAAAATTTATAAGCTGAACATCTCTGAAAAATGTAAAAGTCTTACCTCACTATTACATAGTTGGGTCAATCTCCCTTTAGGATTATCGGGCCAAATTAATTTAGTCAAAATGACAATACTATCTACTACTCATGCTCCCATTCCTCTTGACCAAGGGTGATCTGATGCTCATATCACGATTCATAACTTCTTTCATTTGGCGGGGGGAAAAAACTTGCATAGCAGCAGAGAAATTACAACTTCCCTTCCTCAGTGGAGGCCTTGGTCTTCCAAATTTAAAACTTTATAAATGTGCAGCTTCGGCTAGACTGGTCACTGACTGGCAACTTGGCACCTCCCACTCCCACTCGAAGAAGCAACAATAGCACCTTTGGCGTTAGCATACCTGTCATACGCAAAACCAAAAGATATAACGCCCTTAATTGCCAATAATATCTTATGTAGAGACCCTTTGCAAGCTTGGCGAATGATTAATAGATATTTGGGACTTGCCCACCCCACCCCTAAATTTATACCCCTAGTGGGAAACCTGGACTTCCCAGCGGGAAATGACTGTGAACCGTTTCGTACTTGGAAAACTATTGGAATTGGGGTAGTGGAAGACGTGATAGATCCATTACAGCACACGATGAGATCATTTCCAGAACTGAAGAATAAGTTTAATATTTCTAATAAACACTTTTACGCATACCTACAGGTGAGACACTATGTATCGAACCTTCTAACCTCCAACCCAGAGTTCTGGAACAAATCTCCACACAAATGGAGTGTTTCTCACTGACAGATTTCTACAAATAATTACTAAAACAAAAAGAGGCTACAATACAAACAAACATACTGATGAAACTAAATAAAGATTTCTCAACATTAGTAACCATACAAGATATAAAAAATAGCTTAGACACCACCAAATCGGCGACGTTGGCAATGCGCCTCAGGGAGGTGCAGGTTAGGATGCTACACAAAGATTATATTACGCCTCACAGGCTATCGAAGTGGAAACCTCAGCATCCTAACATGTGTATTAAATGCAACAGTGAATCTCCTTCATTTAAACACTATTTTTACTCATGTCCGTTAATTGGGCAATTCTGGGGGCATTGCCAATATTGGATAAAATCTACATTCAATATAGAGATTGAGTTAGATGTAAATAAAATATACCTATTTCAATGGGAAGACACACATGAAAAACATCATAGACTACTCACCCTGTGTACACTATTAGCGAGACATTGCATTCTTGATAAATGGATCTCTAGGTAACCACCAACTATAGCTCAATTTAAACATCTCCTAATGAAACAAATTTTCATAGAGCAACATGATGTCAAATTAAACACAAAACACAGGCTCCAACCTTTTTTAAAAAAGTGGCAACCCCTAATAACAACATTACCACCAGCCCTGCAACAACGCATTCTTAAACCCTTTGCCCAACTTGAGATAATGCTTTTAGCAACCTTGAATGGGGAATGGCAGGTTCTGACTGATCCATTGGGGAATCAACTTAATGCAAATTTCCCAGAGGAAATGTTATTCTAACTCACCCTAGTCTACAACTCATAAGATCCCGCAGGTCGAGAGGCAGAACCATACTTACTCTTCCCTCTTTTTTTTTTACCTCTCTCCCCTTCCCTGGTTATAATGTTATTTGTTAAAGGGACATAATACTCATATGCTAAATCACTTGAAACTGATGCAGTATAACTGTAAAAAGCTGACAGGAAAATATCACCTGAGCATCTCTGTAAAAAAGGAAGATATTTTACCTCACAATCTCCTCAGCTCAGCAGAGTAAGTTCGGTATAAAAAGTTATACTCAGCTGCTCCCAGCTGCAGGTAAAAATAAAAAAAATATATGAAGAAATGAACAGCAGCCAATCAGCATCAGCAGTGCTGAGGTCATGAACTCTTACTGTGATCTCATGAGATTTGACTTAACTCTCATGAGATTTCATAGTAAGCTTCCTTTACCTGATTGGTGAAATAATATGAGAGTGCACGATGCTCATCCCCTAAGATGTCCCAGGACAGACACACTAAAATGCTGCTTAGAAATCCTTTACAATGGGAGGTGGCTACTGAGGAACTTTTGAGGTAAAATATCTTTCTTTTTTACATAGAGATGTTCAGGAGATATTTTCTAGTCAGCTTTTTACAGCTATGCTGCATCACTTTCAAGTGTTTAAACATTTGGGTATTATGGCCCTTTAAGTGTTAATGTTTAATAAATGTTAATATATGTTGTTATAAAAAGAAAAAGGGGTAGAAGTGATCACTCATGACTAGGTTATTCTTACAGCAATTTTATTACATGATTGTACAGAAAACTCAACAGACTCGATGAGAAAGTTACATCAGAACCCAATATTTGACAATGTAACAATCTCTTAATGGTACAATGCAATATTATTATCCACATGTTGTAAGGTTTATTTTCTGTATATTTGACGGTCTGCGTACCGATATTCTCTGATTGTCATGTGATTCCTTGATCTCTGCCAATAAAAAGAATTAAAAAAAAATCTCAAATTCCTGAAGTATGCAGGATCATTAAAAAATATCTTCCCATTTTATATGGAGATGATACCATTAAGGACATCATTAGACAAGGCTGTGACTTTGTGTACTCCAGGAGTTTTACTCTAGGCAACTTACTTTCTCCAAGTATGTTACCCAAACCTAGGACTAGGAGTACTTGGCTTGATACGGCTGGTACCTTTATATGTGGTAGTACATGGTGTAAGGCCTGTCCACACATGAAATCTGGTGCCAGTTTTACCTCCTATGTGACAGGTGATACTTATTCCACTAAGGGATGCATCAAGTGCTCTTCCTCTTATGCTGTATGTTATTGAGTGTTCAGAGCATCGGAAACAGTATGTTGGTAAAACTACCAGGGATGTACGCACCAGAATTAGAGAGCATCTGGGGTACATCTCTCATGGAGTAATTTGCTCTGCACTCTTAAAACATTTTAGCTATACACATAATAAAGATGTAAACATCTTAAGTGGAACGCAATAGAAACCATACAGACACCGCGGAGAGGAGGCAGCAGGCAGAGAATCCTAGAGAGGCAAGAAATATACTGGATTCATAAGCTTAAGACCCTTACTCCAGACGGTTTCAATTCACAGTTCAACATAATCAACTTTTGGGAGTACCTATGGAGTCTATGTAATGTAACGGACATTTAACCTTTTTGACCACTAGAATAGTGAGTTCTGTGATACAGAGACCAGACTGGAAAACATGGAGTCCATTGTTACCCCTAGTAAGTGAGTGTTTCCTTTATACACTAGCCCAGTGTCCATTTTAAGCTAAATATGGGTTCATATACAGTGTCACAGAAGTGTCTGTAAATGTAACTGGTTTGCTATAACAATATTCTTTGTAACTGTGGTAATCGGGTAAATAGCTCAATTCTTTATTCAGCAATAGAGCAGTATAAATTGTATATAAAGTTCGCCTCTGCTATTGATTAATGATGTATTCTAATGTACAATTCTTAATGTATAAATTTCTCCTTATTCCAATAGCTCTGCCTAAATGACAAAATGATAATGAAGAGCATTAGTACTTATCCTGTTTTATATTGTACGTTTTGCTTAATGATATTGTTATTGCTACCTTTTGCCCTTGCTACACAGTCAACACCTGTTGTCATCCTAGTGCTTTGGGAGTCGATGGGTTAAATTGTTTTTAAAAGTTTTTAATGGGAGGATTTATACCCTATATAAGCCACCCTAAAAGTGAGGGATTTATGTCTATGATTACGGCCGTCTCGGCCGAAACGCGCAAGACTGTGCTTTTACCGTTGGAGCCTCTGTTGTACCAGATTTTAATGGATATACAATAAAAGTTTTGTTTTTACTTACCCTATTTTGGATGCTTGGGATCTTTTCCTCTTTCTATAAGTTATGCGCGAAACCCGGTGCGTAAATAACGCTAAATATTTAGCGATACCGCACTTTCCATAGCGCTGCCATTACAAGTTACAAAAAAAACATATAATTTGTTGTGCGGTATGGGGTGTTAAGCTCCATACTACACACAATCCAAGGCCTGACTTGATGTGCTCGTGCACGTTTTCCCCCATAGACATCAATGGAGAGAAAGTGTTAGAAAAAATAACACCTGCGGTTGCGGAATGGCGATCGCTATATTGTATTCCCCATTGATATCTATGGGGACAAGAAGGTTACGTAAAAACCTAACACCCTAGCATAAACCCCTAGTCTAAATACCCATAATTCGCCGCCCCCCGACATCACTGACATTAAATAAAGTTATTAACCCCTAGTCCGCTGCCCCCATCATCGCCAACACTAAATAAAGTTATTAACCCCTAAACCGCTGCCCCCACATCACTAACACCTAAATAAACCTATTAACCCTTAAACCGCCGGCCCCCCACATCGCAACACACTAAATTTAACTATGAACCCCTAAACCGCCGGCCCCCTAAATCGCAAAAACTAAACTAAACCTATTAACCCATAAACATCGGCACCCCACATCGCAACACACTAAATTAAACTATTAACCCCTAAACCTAACACCCCCTAACTTTAAACTAAAGTTACAATATAACTACCTTTAAATAAAAAAACTTACCTGTGAAATAAAAAAACTAAGCTTAAACTATAAATAAACCTAATATAACTATTTTAAAAAACTGAAATAATCGAAAAATAAAAAACCTAACTTACAAAATTTAAAAATCCTAACACTACGAAAAATTAAAAAAAATAACATTACAAAAAAAAACAAACACTAAAATTATGAAAAATAAAAAAAATCTAAGATTAAAAAAATAATAAACAAAATTATTCAAAATAATAAAAATTAAACCTAATCTAATACCCCTATAAAAACAAAAGAGCCACCCAAACATAAAAACACCCCCTAATCTAACAATAAACTACCAATAGCCCTTAAAAGGGCCTTTTGTAGGGCATTGCCCTAAAGCAATCAGCTCTTTTTCCTAAAAAAAGGGCAATCAGCTCTTTTGATGCCCATTAAAATAAAAAATGAATAATCTAAAAAAAAAAACACCCCAAAAAATAAAAAAAATAAACCTAAGTCTAGCCCCGAAATAGGTACTCACAGTTCCTAAAGTCCGGCGATGAAGGTCTTCATCCAGGTGGCTCCATCTTAACCCATCGCGTGACCATCTTCTATCTTCTTCCCCGAGGTGCGGAGCGGTCTTCCCTGATGCGCCGATCTGGAACGGCGGTCCTCAGCGGCGGCTGTCCTCAGCGGTGTGGAGGCTCCTCTTCAAGCGATGTCCGCCGCACACTGAAGATTGAATGCAAAGTAGCCCTTTTATATTTGGGGTACCTTGCATTCCTTTTGGCTCAAATCAGCCAATAGGATAAGAGCTGCTTAAATCCTATTGGCTGTTCAAAAAGAAGTAAACCTTTATCTGCATATTCAAATAGAGTAAAATATGAGCACACTATTAATGTTATTAAAAGAGATTAACACCTTGTTGCAACAATGTTACTGGCACTGGTATACACTGTTGGAAACACTGCTGCCATAGAATGCTAAAGACGTGCAAACTCTATAAGCAAACCTAGGTATGCTCTTCAACAAAGGATGCCAAGCACATTAAGTAAGTTGGAAAGCAAGTTTAGAATTGAATGTTCTATGTGAATCATGATAGTTTATTTTTTACTTTACTATTCCGTTTAACAAAACCTTCATTGTTTGGTTTAAGAATAAATATTAAGATAAACTGCAAATTAGGGAAAGATATGTGGCAGGTTTTGGCTTGTGAAGCTGCCATGTTCTCTTTCGGCTTTCAGGACTGGAAAATCCACAGTTTTCAGACTTAAAGGGATATAAAAATGTGCAAAACGAAAATGCTCTAAAAACATTGCACATGATTCATTTATAAATATATTCACATAATAGTAATCTCTAGTGGACATTTTGAATATTACACTTTCCAACATAAAAATGTATATTAATAATATGCACAACCAAATATGCAAAGATAAAGAAAACTCAGAAAAAAAGTCTAAAGTTACAAAAGTACATTTTGAATAGTAGATTGAAATTAGCAACCACTCATCATGAGTATGTTATAATTCTATAGAAATAGGAACATTTAAAATCTCTATTTAGACCTCTAGGTTCTAAGTTTATACAACCTAAACATCTCCTTTCTTTTTAGAAACAACTCCATATTTTCACCCCATCTTGGTCTCTCAATAGAATATTAAGGGGAAAGCGTAATATTTGGAATTGTCCACTAGATGGCAATATTACTTGCATTTAAATGTAGATCATTTGCATAGTTTTTGGACATGATTTAAAGGGACAGTCTACACCAGAATTGTTATTGTTTAAAAAGATAGATAATCCCTTTATTACCCATCCTCCAGTTTTGCATAACCAACACAGTTATATTAATATTTGTTTTACCTGTGTGATTACCTTGTATCTAAGCCTCTGCAGACTGCCCCCGTATTTCAGTGCTTTTGACAGACATGCAGTTTAGCCAATCAGTTCAGACCCCTAAATAACTCATGGGAGTGAGCACAATGTTATCTATATGACACACATGAACTAGTATTGTCTAATTGTGAAAACTTTCAAAATGCTCTGAGCTAAGAGATGGTTTTCAACAGTTTAGAAATCAGTTTGAGCCTACCTAGGTTTAGCTTTTAAAAAATACCAAGAAGGGAACAAAGCAAATTTGATGATAAAAGTAAATTGGAAAGTGGTTTAAAATGTCATGCCCTATCTGAATCATAAAAGTTTAATTTTGACTAGACTGTCCCTTTAAGGCTGAGTAGTGGATTGAAATGTTGCAATTTCTGCCTGTACTGCTAATATTTTGTGGCTGAGCTGACTTGTGCACATTAAAACTACACACTTCCCAACATCTCATAGAGTCTTTCCAGGACAAGGAGGTGAAGAGATTTGTTACTGGTGCCTCACTGGTATTTTGAGCTTAGGGCCATGATGGGAAAGGCAAGTCTTGGGTGTTTCATAGGCAGGGCAAACCCTAAACCTGGGACATTTGCCCTGGCTAGAGAGGCTGCGGTAAGGATAGGACGCAGATCTTCCAACTCTGACAATCCTGCAAAATCTAAGATCATTGGGAGGGCTGACACAACAACAACTGACAAATGGTAAAAAATGATGAGTTACTAAACAGTTAAGAAGATGTGTATGAGTTTATCATGGGCTTTCAAGTTAGTTCCCTCCACAATTGTAAAGTAGTCCTCAGCCAGGGGCTTACCACATCAGAAATTCCAGAGCTAAAGGGAAGATCCAGGATGAAGCGTCTCTTAGCTTCAGGGAAGCTACCAAAGGACAGTAGCGAGCATTCAAGCATGTAGGAGCAGTGTGTGAAGTCTCCCTGTAGACTTACTTAGTTTAGCCAGACTCAATCCTGAAGCAAGAAGCTGGTGTGTCCAACCCCAAGAGTAAAAGATCAGACTGTTCCTGAGCTCTTGTAATTCGTAAGGACGACTGGTCCCAGAGGAAGAAGCTGGTGTTCCAGCCCCAGAGTGCTAAATCAGACTGTTCCTGAGCTCTTGTAATTTGTAAGGACGATTGGTCCCAGAGGAAGAAGCTGGTGTTCCAGCCACAAGAGTACAAGATCAGACTGTTCCTGAGCTCTTGTAAGGACGACTGGTCCCAGAGGAAGAACCTGGTGTTCCAGCCCCAGGGTGCTAAATCAGACTGTTCCTCTGTTACATAAGTTGACTGGACTGGAAGTGAGTGTCTTCCTGCCTTTGGGTGAGCATTTACAGTGCATGGGGGATTAGCACTGTATCTCCTTTGCCCATTTCGTGAGAAAAGACCATATGGTGACATACAGTGGAGCAATTGCATAATCCTGCGCTAAATAACAGAAGTGAAACTTACTTACTATGGCACTACTGCATGCTCTTTACTGTGCCACTACTGTGTGCCCTTTACTATGGCACTACTGCATACCCTTTAAAATGGCACTACTGCATACTCTTTACTATGGTACTACTGCATGCCCTTTACTATGGTACTACTGCATACCCTTTACTATGGCACTACTGCATACCCTTTACTATGGCACTACTGCATGCCCTTTACTATGGTACTACTGCATACCCTTTACTATGGCACTACTGCATGCCCTTTACTATGGTACTACTGCATACCCTTTACTATGGCACTACTGCATGCCCTTTACTATGGTACTACTGCATGCCCTTTACTATGGCACAACTGCATGCCCTTTACTATGGTACTACTGCATGCCCTTTGCTATGGCACTACTGCATGCCCTTTGCTATGGCACTACTGCATGCCCTTTACTATGGCACTACTGCATGCCCTTTACTATGGCACTACTGCATGCCCTTTGCTATGGCACTACTGCATGCCCTTTGCTATGGCACTACTGCATGCCCTTTACTATGGTACTACTGCATGCCCTTTACTATGGTACTACTGCATACCCTTTACTATGGCACTACTGCATACCCTTTACTATGGCACTACTGCATGCCCTTTACTATGGCACTACTCCATACCCTTTACTATCGCACTACTGCATGCCCTTTACTATCTCACTACTGCATACCCTTTACTATGGCACTACTGCATGCCCTTTACTATGGTACTTCTGCATACCCTTTACTATGGTACTACTGCATGCCCTTTGCTATGGTACTACTGCATGCCCTTTGCTATGGCACTACTGCATGCCATTTACTATGGTACTACTGCATACCCTTTACTATGGCACTTCTGCATGCCCTTTACTATGGTACTACTGCATACCCTTTACTATGGTACTACTGCATGCCATTTACATATGGCACTACTGCATACCCTTTGCTATGGCACAACTGCATGCCCTTTGCTATGGAACTACTGCATGCCCTTTACTATGGCACTACTGCATACCCTTTACTATGGCACTACTGCATGCCCTTTACTATGGTACTACTGCATACCCTTTACTATGGCACTACTGCATGACCATTACTATGGTACTACTGCATGCCCTTTACTATGGTACTACTGCATGCCCTTTACTATGGCACTACTGCATGCCCTTTACTATGGCACTACTGCATGCCCTTTACTATGGTACTACTGCATACCCTTTACTATGGCACTACTGCATGACCTTTGCTATGGCACAACTGCTTGCCCTTTACTATGGCACTACTGCATGCCCTTTACTATGGCACTACTGCATGCCCTTTACTATGGCACTACTGCATGCCCTTTACTATGGCACTACTGCATGCCCTTTACTATGGCACTACTGCATGCCCTTTGCTATGGCACTACTGCATGCCCTTTGCTTCGCACTACTGCATGCCCTTTACTATGGCACTACTGCATGCCCTTTACTATGGCACAACTGCATGCCCTTTACTATGGTACTACTGCATGCCCTTTGCTATGGCACTACTGCATGCCCTTTGCTATGGCACTACTGCATGCCCTTTGCTATGGTACTACTGCATGCCCTTTGCTATGGCACTACTGCATGCCCTTTACTATGGCACTACTGCATGCCCTTTGCTATGGCACTACTGCATGCCCTTTGCTATGGCACTACTGCATGCCCTTTGCTATGGCACTACTGCATGCCCTTTACTATGGTACTACTGCATGCCCTTTACTATGGCACTACTGCATGCCCTTTACTATAATACTACTGCATACCCTTTACTATGGTACTACTGCATGCCCTTTACTATGGCACTACTGCATGCCCTTTGCTATGGCACTACTGCATGCCCTTTGCTTCGCACTACTGCATGCCCTTTACTATGGTACTACTGCATGCCCTTTACTATGGCACAACTGCATGCCCTTTACTATGGTACTACTGCATGCCCTTTGCTATGGCACTACTGCATGCCCTTTGCTATGGCACTACTGCATGCCCTTTACTATGGCACTACTGCATGCCCTTTACTATGGCACTACTGCATGCCCTTTGCTATGGCACTACTGCATGCCTTTTGCTATGGCACTACTGCATGCCCTTTACTATGGTACTACTGCATGCCCTTTACTATGGTACTACTGCATACCCTTTACTATGGCACTACTGCATACCCTTTACTATGGCACTACTGCATGCCCTTTACTATGGCACTACTCCATACCCTTTACTATCGCACTACTGCATGCCCTTTACTATCTCACTACTGCATACCCTTTACTATGGCACTACTGCATGCCCTTTACTATGGTACTTCTGCATACCCTTTACTATGGTACTACTGCATGCCCTTTGCTATGGTACTACTGCATGCCCTTTGCTATGGCACTACTGCATGCCATTTACTATGGTACTACTGCATACCCTTTACTATGGCACTTCTGCATGCCCTTTACTATGGTACTACTGCATACCCTTTACTATGGTACTACTGCATGCCATTTACATATGGCACTACTGCATACCCTTTACTATGGCACAACTGCATGCCCTTTGCTATGGAACTACTGCATGCCCTTTACTATGGCACTACTGCATACCCTTTACTATGGCACTACTGCATGCCCTTTACTATGGTACTACTGCATACCCTTTACTATGGCACTACTGCATGACCATTACTATGGTACTACTGCATGCCCTTTACTATGGTACTACTGCATGCCCTTTACTATGGCACTACTGCATGCCCTTTACTATGGCACTACTGCATGCCCTTTACTATGGTACTACTGCATACCCTTTACTATGGCACTACTGCATGACCTTTGCTATGGCACAACTGCATGCCCTTTACTATGGCACTACTGCATGCCCTTTACTATGGCACTACTGCATGCCCTTTACTATGGCACTACTGCATGCCCTTTACTATGGCACTACTGTATGCCCTTTACTATGGCACTACTGCATGCCCTTTGCTATGGCACTACTGCATGCCCTTTGCTTCGCACTACTGCATGCCCTTTACTATGGCACTACTGCATGCCCTTTACTATGGCACAACTGCATGCCCTTTACTATGGTACTACTGCATGCCCTTTGCTATGGCACTACTGCATGCCCTTTGCTATGGCACTACTGCATGCCCTTTGCTATGGTACTACTGCATGCCCTTTGCTATGGCACTACTGCATGCCCTTTACTATGGCACTACTGCATGCCCTTTGCTATGGCACTACTGCATGCCCTTTGCTATGGCACTACTGCATGCCCTTTGCTATGGCACTACTGCATGCCCTTTACTATGGTACTACTGCATGCCCTTTACTATGGTACTACTGCATACCCTTTACTATGGCACTACTGCATACCCTTTACTATGGCACTACTGCATGCCCTTTACTATGGCACTACTCCATACCCTTTACTATCGCACTACTGCATGCCCTTTACTATCTCACTACTGCATACCCTTTACTATGGCACTACTGCATGCCCTTTACTATGGTACTTCTGCATACCCTTTACTATGGTACTACTGCATGCCCTTTGCTATGGTACTACTGCATGCCCTTTGCTATGGCACTACTGCATGCCATTTACTATGGTACTACTGCATACCCTTTACTATGGCACTTCTGCATGCCCTTTACTATGGTACTACTGCATACCCTTTACTATGGTACTACTGCATGCCATTTACTTATGGCACTACTGCATACCCTTTACTATGGCACAACTGCATGCTCTTTACTATGGCACTACTGCATACCCTTTACTATGGCACTACTGCATGCCCTTTACTATGGTACTACTGCATACCCTTTACTATGGCACTACTGCATGACCATTACTATGGTACTACTGCATGCCCTTTACTATGGTACTACTGCATGCCCTTTACTATGGCACTACTGCATGCCCTTTACTATGGCACTACTGCATGCCCTTTACTATGGTACTACTGCATGCCCTTTAATATGGCACTACTGCATGACCTTTGCTATGGCACAACTGCATGCCCTTTACTATGGCACTACTGCATTCCCTTTACTATGGCACTACTGCATGCCCTTTACTATGGTACTACTGCATGCCCTTTACTATGGCACTACTGCATGCCCTTTACTATAATACTACTGCATACCCTTTACTATGGTACTACTGCATGCCCTTTACTATGGCACTACTGCATGCCCTTTGCTATGGCACTACTGCATGCCCTTTGCTTCGCACTACTGCATGCCCTTTACTATGGTACTACTGCATGCCCTTTACTATGGCACAACTGCATGCCCTTTACTATGGTACTACTGCATGCCCTTTGCTATGGCACTACTGCATGCCCTTTGCTATGGCACTACTGCATGCCCTTTGCTATGGTACTACTGCATGCCCTTTACTATGGCACTACTGCATGCCCTTTACTATGGCACTACTGCATGCCCTTTGCTATGGCACTACTGCATGTCCTTTGCTATGGCACTACTGCATGCCCTTTGCTATGGCACTACTGCATGCCCTTTACTATGGTACTACTGCATGCCCTTTACTATGGTACTACTGCATACCCTTTACTATGGCACTACTGCATGCCCTTTACTATGGCACTACTCCATACCCTTTACTATCGCACTACTGCATGCCCTTTACTATCTCACTACTGCATACCCTTTACTATGGTACTTCTGCATACCCTTTACTATGGCACTACTGCATGCCCTTTACTATGGTACTTCTGCATACCCTTTACTATGGTACTACTGCATGCCCTTTGCTATGGTACTACTGCATGCCCTTTGCTATGGCACTACTGCATGCCATTTACTATGGCACTACTGCATGCCCTTTACTATGGCACTACTCCATACCCTTTACTATCGCACTACTGCATGCCCTTTACTATCTCACTACTGCATACCCTTTACTATGGTACTTCTGCATACCCTTTACTATGGCACTACTGCATGCCCTTTACTATGGTACTTCTGCATGCCCTTTACTATGGTACTACTGCATGCCCTTTGCTATGGCACAACTGCATGCCCTTTGCTATGGCACTATTGCATGCCCTTTTCTATGGCACTACTGTTTACCATTTACTATGGCACAACTGCATGCCCTTTGCTATGGCACAACTGCATGCCCTTTGCTATGGCACAACTGCATGCCCTTTGCTATGGCACTACTGCATGCCCTTTTCTATGGTACTACTGCATGCCCTTTACTATGGCACTACTGCATGCCCTTTGCTATGGCACTACTGCATGCCCTTTGCTATGGCACTACTGCATGCCCTTTACTATAATACTACTGCATACCCTTTACTATGGTACTACTGCATGCCCTTTGCTATGGCACTACTGCATGCCCTTTGCTATGGCACTACTGCATGCCCTTTACTATGGCACTACTGCATGCCCTTTGCTATGGCACTACTGCATGCCCTTTGCTATGGCACTACTGCATACCCTTTACTATGGTACTACTGCATGCCCTTTGCTATGGCACTACTGCATGCCCTTTGCTATGGCACTACTGCATGCCCTTTGCTTTGGTACTACTGCATGCCCTTTGCTATGGCACTACTGCATGCCCTTTGCTATGGCACTACTGCATACCCTTTACTATGGCACTACTGCATGCCCTTTACTATGGCACTACTGCATGCCCTTTACTATGGTACTACTGCATGCTCTTTGCTATGGCACTACTGCATGCCCTTTACTATGGCACTACTGCATGCCCTTTGCTATGGTACTACTGCATGCCCTTTACTATGGCACTACTGCATGCCCTTTACTATGGCACTACTGCATGACCATTACTATGGCTGAGTGCCTCTAAATGTGTGTTTAACTCTCGCAAAAGGGGTAATTAAAGTCAGCTCTAGAGAGACAATTCACTGCTGCTCCTGAGCTGGTTATGCACATATACCAAGCCCCAACTGGCTTACTGCCCATGTCCACCTCAGGAGCAAAGTGCGGTTATAATGATGCTGGTACTGGAACACAGGATGGCAGGAGGGCAGAGTGTGGTTATGATGTAGTTGGTACTGGAACACAAGATGGCAGGAGGGCAGAGTGTGGTTATGATGTAGTTGGTACTGGAACACAAGATGGCAGGAGGGCAGAGCATGGTTATGATGAAGCTGGTACTGGAACACAGGATGGCAGGGGGGTAGTCTGTGGTTATGATGTAGTTGGTACTGGAACACAGGATGGCAGGAGGTCAGACCGTGGTTATGATGTAGTTGGTACTGGAACACAGGATGGCAGGAGGGCAGAGTGTGGTTATGATGAAGTTGGTACTGGAACACAGGATGGCAGGAGGGCAGAGTGTGGTTATGATGCAGCTGGTACTGGAACACAGGATGACAGGAGGGCAGAGTGTGGTTATGATACAGCTGGTACTGGAACACAGGATGGCAGGAGGGCAGAGTGTGGTTATGATGTAGTTTGTACTGGAACACAGGATGGCAGGAGGGCAGAGTGTGGTTATGATGCAGTTCGTACTGGAACACAGGATGGCAGGAGGGCAGAGTGTGGTTATGATGCAGTTGGTACTGGAGCACAGGATGGCAGGAGGGCAGAGTGTGGTTATGATGCAGTTGGTACTGGAACACAGGATGGCAGGAGGGCAGAGTGTGGTTATGATATAGTTGGTACTGGAACACAGGATGGCAGGAGGGCAGAGTGTGGTTATGATGCAGCTGGTACTGGAACACAGGATGGCAGGAGGGCAGAGTGTGGTTATGATGCAGTTGGTACTGGAACACAGGATGGCAGTGTGTGGTTATGATGAAGCTGGTACTGGAACACAGGATGGCAGGAGGGCAGAGTGTGGTTATGATGCAGTTAGTACTGGAAAACAGGATGGCAGGAGGGCAGAGTGTGGTTATGATGTAGCTGGTACTGGAACACAGGATGGCAGGAGGGCAGAGTGTGGTTATGATGCAGCTGGTACTGGAACACAGGATGGAAGGAGGGCAGAACGTGGTTATGATGCAGCTCGTACTGGAACACAGGATGGCAGGAGGGCAGACCATGGTTATGATGTAGTTGGTACTGGAACACAAGATGGCAGGAGGGCAGAGTGTGGTTATGATGCAGCTGGTACTGGAACACAAGATGGCAGGAGGGCAGAGTGTGGTTATGATGCAGCTGGTACTGGAACACAAGATGGCAGGAGGGCAGAGTGTGGTTATGATGTAGTTGATACTGGAACACAGGATGGCAGGAGGTCAGACCGTGGTTATGATGCAGCTGGTACTGGAACACAGGATGGCAGGACGGCAGAGTGTGGTTATGATGTAGTTGGTACTGGAACACAGGATGGCAGGATGGCAGAGTGTGGTTCTGATGCAGCTGGTACTGGAAAACAGGATGGCAGGAGGTCAGACTGTGGTTATGATGCAGCTGGTACTGGAACACAGGATGGCAGGAGGGCAGAGTGTGGTTATGATGTAGTTGGTACTGGAACACAGGATGGCAGGAGGGCAGAGTGTGGTTATGATGTAGTTGGTACTGGAACACAGGATGGCAGGAGGGCAGAGTGTGGTTATGATGCAGCTGATACTGGAACACAGGATGGCAGGAGGTCAGAGTGTGGTTATGATGCAGCTGGTACTGGAACACAGGATGGCAGGAGGGCCGAGTGTGATTATGATGTAGTTAGTACTGGAACACAGGATGGCAGGAGGGCCGAGTGTGATTATGATGTAGCTGGTACTGGAACACAGGATGGCAGGAGGTCAGAGTGTGGTTATGATGTAGTTAGTACTGGAACACAGGATGGCAGGAGGGCCGAGTGTGATTATGATGTAGCTGGTACTGGAACACAGGATGGCGGGAGGGCAGAGTGTGGTTATGATGCAGCTGGTACTGGAACACAGGATGACAGGAGGGCAGAGTGTGGTTATGATGTAGTTGGTACTGGAACACAGGATGACAGGAGGGCAGAGTGTAGTTCTGATGTAGTTGGTACTGGAACACAGGATGGAGAGAGGGCAGAGTGTGGTTATGATGCAGTTGGTACTGGAACACAGGATGGCAGGAGGGCAGAGTGTGGTTATGATGTAGTTGGTACTGGAACACAGGATGGCAGGAGGGCAGAGTGTGGTTATGATGTAGTTGGTACTGGAACACAGGATGGCAGGAGGGCAGAGTGTGGTTATGATGCAGCTGGTACTGGAACACAGGATGGCAGGAGGGCAGAGTGTGGTTATGATGCAGCTGGTACTGGAACAAGGATGGCAGGAGGGCAGAGTGTGGTTATGATGCAGCTGGTACTGGAACAAGGATGGCAGGAGGGCAGAGTGTGGTTATGATGCAGCTGGTACTGGAACACAAGATGGCAGGAGGGCAGAGTGTGGTTATGATGCAGCTGGTACTGGAACACAAGATGGCAGGAGGGCAGAGTGTGGTTATGATGTAGTTGATACTGGAACACAGGATGGCAGGAGGTCAGACCGTGGTTATGATGCAGCTGGTACTGGAACACAGGATGGCAGGACGGCAGAGTGTGGTTATGATGTAGTTGGTACTGGAACACAGGATGGCAGGATGGCAGAGTGTGGTTCTGATGCAGCTGGTACTGGAAAACAGGATGGCAGGAGGTCAGACCGTGGTTATGATGCAGCTGGTACTGGAACACAGGATGGCAGGAGGGCAGAGTGTGGTTATGATGTAGTTGGTACTGGAACACAGGATGGCAGGAGGGCAGAGTGTGGTTATGATGTAGTTGGTACTGGAACACAGGATGGCAGGAGGGCAGAGTGTGGTTATGATGCAGCTGATACTGGAACACAGGATGGCAGGAGGTCAGAGTGTGGTTATGATGCAGCTGGTACTGGAACACAGGATGGCTGGAGGGCCGAGTGTGATTATGATGTAGTTAGTACTGGAACACAGGATGGCAGGAGGGCCGAGTGTGATTTTGATGTAGCTGGTACTGGAACACAGGATGGCAGGAGGTCAGAGTGTGGTTATGATGTAGTTAGTACTGGAACACAGGATGGCAGGAGGGCCGAGTGTGATTATGATGTAGCTGGTACTGGAACACAGGATGGCGGGAGTGCAGAGTGTGGTTATGATGCAGCTGGTACTGGAACACAGGATGACAGGAGGGCAGAGTGTGGTTATGATGTAGTTAGTACTGGAACACAGGATGGCAGGAGGGCAGAGTGTGATTATGATGTAGCTGGTACTGGAACACAGGATGGCAGGAAGGAAGAGTGTGGTTCTGATGTAGTTGGTACTGGAACACAGGATGGCAAGAGTGCAGAGTGTGGTTATGATGTAGTTGGTACTGGAACACAGGATGGCAGGAGGGCAGAGTGTGGTTATGATGCAGCTGGTACTGGAACACAGGATGGCAGGAGGGCAGAGTGTGGTTATGATGTAGATGGTACTGGAACACAGGATGGCAGGAGGGCAGAGTGTGGTTATGATGTAGTTGGTACTGGAACACAGGATGGCAGGATGGCAGAGTGTGGTTCTGATGCAGCTGGTACTGGAAAACAGGATGGCAGGAGGTCAGACCGTGGTTATGATGCAGCTGGTACTGGAACACAGGATGGCAGGAGGGCAGAGTGTGGTTATTATGTAGTTGGTACTGGAACACAGGATGGCAGGAGGGCAGAGTGTGGTTATGATGTAGTTGGTACTGGAACACAGGATGGCAGGAGGGCAGAGTGTGGTTATGATGCAGCTGATACTGGAACACAGGATGGCAGGAGGTCAGAGTGTGGTTATGATGCAGCTGGTACTGGAACACAGGATGGCAGGAGGGCCGAGTGTGATTATGATGTAGTTAGTACTGGAACACAGGATGGCAGGAGGGCCGAGTGTGATTATGATGTAGCTGGTACTGGAACACAGGATGGCAGGAGGTCAGAGTGTGGTTATGATGTAGTTAGTACTGGAACACAGGATGGCAGGAGGGCCGAGTGTGATTATGATGTAGCTGGTACTGGAACACAGGATGGCGGGAGGGCAGAGTGTGGTTATGATGCAGCTGGTACTGGAACACAGGATGACAGGAGGGCAGAGTGTGGTTATGATGTAGTTGGTACTGGAACACAGGATGACAGGAGGGCAGAGTGTAGTTCTGATGTAGTTGGTACTGGAACACAGGATGGAGAGAGGGCAGAGTGTGGTTATGATGCAGTTCGTACTGGAACACAGGATGGCAGGAGGGCAGAGTGTGGTTATGATGTAGTTGGTACTGGAACACAGGATGGCAGGAGGGCAGAGTGTGGTTATGATGTAGTTGGTACTGGAACACAGGATGGCAGGAGGGCAGAGTGTGGTTATGATGCAGCTGGTACTGGAACACAGGATGGCAGGAGGGCAGAGTGTGGTTATGATGCAGCTGGTACTGGAACACAAGATGGCAGGAGGGCAGAGTGTGGTTATGATGCAGCTGGTACTGGAACACAAGATGGCAGGAGGGCAAAGTGTGGTTATGATGTAGTTGATACTGGAACACAGGATGGCAGGAGGTCAGACCGTGGTTATGATGCAGCTGGTACTGGAACACAGGATGGCAGGACGGCAGAGTGTGGTTATGATGTAGTTGGTACTGGAACACAGGATGGCAGGATGGCAGAGTGTGGTTCTGATGCAGCTGGTACTGGAAAACAGGATGGCAGGAGGTCAGACCGTGGTTATGATGCAGCTGGTACTGGAACACAGGATGGCTGGAGGGCAGAGTGTGGTTATGATGTAGTTGGTACTGGAACACAGGATGGCAGGAGTGCAGAGTGTGGCTATGATGTAGTTGGTACTGGAACACAGGATGGCAGGAGGGCAGAGTGTGGTTATGATGCAGCTGATACTGGAACACAGGATGGCAGGAGGTCAGAGTGTGGTTATGATGCAGCTGGTACTGGAACACAGGATGGCAGGAGGGCCGAGTGTGATTATGATGTAGTTAGTACTGGAACACAGGATGGCAGGAGGGCCGAGTGTGATTATGATGTAGCTGGTACTGGAACACAGGATGGCAGGAGGTCAGAGTGTGGTTATGATGTAGTTAGTACTGGAACACAGGATGGCAGGAGGACTGAGTGTGATTATGATGTAGCTGGTACTGGAACACAGGATGGCGGGAGTGCAGAGTGTGGTTATGATGCAGCTGGTACTGGAACACAGGATGACAGGAGGGCAGAGTGTGGTTATGATGTAGTTAGTACTGGAACACAGGATGGCAGGAGGGCAGAGTGTGATTATGATGTAGCTGGTACTGGAACACAGGATGGCAGGAAGGAAGAGTGTGGTTCTGATGTAGTTGGTACTGGAACACAGGATGGCAGGAGGGCAGAGTGTGGTTATGATGTTGTTGGTACTGGAACACAGGATGGCAGGAGGGCAGAGTGTGGTTATGATGCAGTTGGTACTGGACCACAGGATGGCAGGAAGGCAGAGTGTGGTTATGATGCAGTTGGTACTGGAACACAGGACGACAGGAGAGCAGAGTGTGGTTCTGATGTAGTTGGTACTGGAACAAAGGATGGCAAGAGTGCATAGTGTGGTTATGATGTAGTTGGTTCTGGAACACAGGATGGCAGGAGGGCAGAGTGTGGTTATGATGCAGCTGGTACTGGAACACAGGATGGCAGGAGGGCAGAGTGTGGTTATGATGTAGATGGTACTGGAACACAGGATGGCAGGAGGGCAGAGTGGGGTTATGATGCAGCTGGTACTGAAACACAGGATGGCAGGAGGGCAGAGTGTGGTTATGATGCAGTTGGTACTGGAACACAGGATGGCAGAAGGGCAGAGTGTGGTTCTGATGCAGTTGGTACTGGAACAGGATGACAGGAGGGCAGAGTGTGGACTGGTTATGATGTAGTTGGTACTGGAACACAGAATGGCAGGAGGTCAGACCGTGGTTATGATGCAGCTGGTACTGGAACACAGGATGGCAGGAGGGCAGAGTGTGGTTATGATGTAGTTGGTACTGGAACACAGGATGGCAGGAGGGCAGAGTGTGGTTATAATGCAGCTGGTACTGAAACACAGGATGGCAGGAGGGCAGAGTGTGGTTATGATGCAGTTGGTACTGGATCACAGGATGGCAGAAGGGCAGAGTGTGGTTATGATGCAGTTGGTACTGGAACACAGGATGACAGGAGGGCAGAGTGTGGTTCTGATGTAGTTGGTAGTGGAACACAGGATGGCAGGAGGGCAGAGTGTGGTTATGATGTAGTTGGTATTGGAACACAGGATGGCAGGAGAGCAGAGTGTGGTTATGATGTAGATGGTACTGGAACACAGGATGGCAGGAGGGCAGAGTGTGGTTGTGATGCAGCTGGTACTGGAACACAGGATGGCAGGAAGGCAGAGTGTGGTTATGATGCAGTTGGTACTGGAACACAGGATGACAGGAGGGCAGAGTGTGGTTCTGATGTAGTTGGTACTGGAACACAGGATGGCAGGAGGGCATAGTGTGGTTATGATGTAGTTGGTACTGGAAAACAGGATGGCAGGAGGTCCGAGTGTGGTTATGATGCAGCTGGTACTGGAACACAGGATGACAGGAGGGCAGAGTGTGGTTATGATGTAGTTGGTACTGGAACATAGGATGGCAGGAGGGCAGAGTGTGGTTCTGATGTAGCTGGTACTGGAACACAGGATGGCAGGAGGTCAAACCGTGGTTATGATGTAGTTGGTACTGGAACACAGGATGACAGGAGGGCAGAGTTTGGTTCTTATGTAGTTGGTACTGGAACACAGGATGGCAGGAGGGCAGAGTGTGGTTATGATGTAGTTGGTACTGGAACACAGGATGGCAGGAGGGCAGAGTGTGATTATGATGTAGTTGGTACTGGAAAACAGGATGGCAGGAGGGCAGAGTGTGGTTATGATGCAGCTGGTACTGAAACACAGGATGGCAGGAGGGCAGAGTGTGGTTATGATGCAGCTGGTACTGGAACACAAGATGGCAGGAGGGCAGAGTGTGGTTATGATGTAGTTGGTACTGGAACACAGGATGGCAGGAGGTCAGACCGTGGTTATGATGCAGCTGGTACTGGAACACAGGATGGCAGGAGGGCAGAGTGTGGTTATGATGTAGTTGGTACTGGAACACAGGATGGCAGGAGGGCAGAGTGTGGTTATGATGCAGCTGGTACTGGAACACAGGATGGCAGGAGGGCAGAGTGTGGTTATGATGCAGTTGGTACTGGAACACAGGATGGCAGGAGGGCAGAGTGTGGTTATGATGCAGTTGGTACTGGAACACAGGATGACAGGAGGGCAGAGTGTGGTTCTGATGTAGTTGGTACTGGAACACAGGATGGCAGGAGGGCAGAGTGTGGTTATCATGTAGTTGGTACTGGAACACAGGATGGCAGGAGGGCAGAGTGTCATTATGATGTAGTTGGTACTGGAAAACAGGATGGCAGGAGGGCAGAGTGTGGTTATGATGCAGCTGGTACTTAAACACAGGATGGCAGGAGGGCAGAGTGTGGTTATGATGCAGTTGGTACTGGAACACAGGATGGCAGAGTGTGGTTATGATGCAGTTGGTACTGGAACACAGGATGGCAGGGGGGCAGAGTGTATTTATGATGTAGTTGGTACTGGAACACAGGATGGCAGGAGGTCAGAGTGTGGTTCTGATGCAGCTGGTACTGGAACACAGGACGGCAGGAGGGCAGAGTGTGGTTATGATGTAGTTGGTACTGGAACACAGGATGGCAGGAGGGCAGAGTGTGGTTATGATGTAGTTGGTACTGGAACACAGGATGGCAGGAGGTCAGAGTGTGGTTATGATGCAGCTGGTACTGAAACACAGGATGGAAGGAGGGCAGACCATGGTTATGATGCAGCTGGTACTGGAACACAGGATGGCAGGAGGGCAGAGTGTGGTTATGATGTATTTGGTACTGGAACACAGGATGGCAGGAGGGCGGAGTGTGGTTATGATGCAGCTGGTACTGGAACACAAGATGGCAGGATGGCAGGAGGGCAGAGTGTGGTTGTGATGTAGTTGGTACTGGAACACAGGATGGCAGGAGGGCAGAGTGTGGTTATGATGCAGCTGGAGCGCAAATTAACACTCCTGCTTAAGCATTAATTGCATTAGAAGTACAATTTTTGTGCTCGTTGGGTTGTGCTCATATTATGAGTTGAAAGTAAACTGTTTTCACTCTAGTGGTAACTTGACGAGCGCAAAAATCCAAAGTTAAAATATCACGTGCAAGTTCTCTTGGAGCACGAATTATGGTGAGGTATTCAACTTAAAGAAAATGGATGAACCGGTTTAGCTAGTTAGCGGATGAGAATCACAGGTATCGTTGTTATACCTCCCTGGATGTAAGATTGGGATAAAAAATACATATACTTGTAACTCAAGTTACATAATATACGTCATCAAATGCCCATGTGGGCCTGCATATGTGGGTGAGACTAGAGTGTCAGGGACTGTATAAGACAACATAAGGCAGCCATAACTAACTGAGATTTAGATGCACCTGATGCACATAATTTCATTACTCATTCTCACAATAAGAGTCAACTTAGGTTTCAAGTTGTTGATGATGCTCCATTACCCAGAAGAGGGGGTGATAGACAGAAGTCTCAGTTTAGAAATGAGGCCCAATGGATTCCACAGGTACTCTGTCTCCCAGGGGGCTGAATAGAGATATCCCCTGGGTTTTTTATATAGAGATCTGCTTTAATTAGAGATCCCTATTTTCTATTATAATGGGACCGGTATCTACTGTTAAATATAGCTGGGAGGCTACTAGTGTGTGAACGCCAAAATATGTGGGATTAGAGGTATTATATATGTACCGTAATGATCCATAGGAGTTGTAGGAAATGTCCTCCTTAATTGACACAAGTAAATATTTGGTAATGATAAACAATGTAGATGCATACTGACGCTGTATATATATATAAATATTAGATTTCTCAAATGTGCATATTTGTATTAGATAGAAGTAGTGTTCACTGTGAACTTGATAAAGGAGTGTGCGGGAGTTTTGTCATGTATGAGAGGTGTGTTTTTTCTATCCAATCAAAGCATGCATAAGCACTATATGAAGGGGTGGACACTGAGGTGTAATATACTCCTTGAAAAATGTTGGAGCCCCAAATCGCATGTTGGAGTGTGTTACCGAGGTGGTCATCTCAAGTTTTCTATGCCTAATGGCCCTCTTGCCAGGTTTTGATATCCAGACCACTGAACCTACCTGTGGAAGCGGACTTGTGGATGAATAGCATTACGCTCTTGGAGCACAAATTATGGTGACGTCTTCAACTTAAAGGAAATGGACTAACCAGTGTAGCTAATTAACGGATGAGAATCGCAAGTATCATTGTTATACCTCCCTGTTTACTATATGGGCCGCACCATCCTAATGGCAAGTTTGGGCTCTTTGGGGTTGATTTGATACGCTAGCTGACACACCGCATATTGGAGCTATCTGTCACATCCACACAAGTCATAACAGAGCTTGCTGTATGATTCTGGGACACTGTTATACAGATTACCGTTTTATGGATATAACGTATACCCCAGGCTTGGGAATTTTCCATATTAACACCGCTCTGTCATATATATTTACACAGATGAAGTATGAGGTTCAGGAGGAGAGGTGTGCAATACTTTCACTGCATTAAAGGAGACACTGGGGATTGAACTTTGTTATGTTTGTTGCAACTTCAATCAATAATCACGTGTTTTGTTTCACTACAAGTGGATTACAATAAGTTCTCTTTACCCCTGTGCTTTTGATTGATGAACTGGGCTTCTTTTTTGAACTGCACTGAGTTTGGAGATGACCCCTTTTTTTCTTTCCCCTAGGGACGCCTAAGGGAAATGTATGAGTTTGTTTGGAGTGCGTGTGCTGTATGCAGGTTTGATTGGGGATGGGCTGGGTCCCTTTCACCTTTATTCACGGTTTGGTATTCTGATATCATTAAATACTTATCTAATTAATCTTGTTGATGTGCTGAGTGTTTGTTGTCAATGATATAAACTACCTTTAGGTTACATGTATAAACTGCATTATATAACATATAAATATTACTGTCTGATTATAGTACTGTCTGTCTGAGGGTGCTGTGTATAAACATGATATAAAACTACCTTTAGGTTACACGTATAAGCTGTATTATATAACATATAAATATTACCTGTCTGATTACTGTACTGTCTGTCTGAGGGTGCTGTGTATAAACATGATATAAACTACCTTTAGGTTACATGTATAAGCTGTATTATATAACATATAAATATTACCTGTCTGATTACAGTACTGTACTGTCTGTCTGAGGGTGCTGTGTATAAACATGATATAAAACTAGCTTTAGGTTACATGTATAAGCTGTATTATATAACATATAAATATTACCTGTCTGATTACAGTACTTTCTGAGGGTGCTGTATATAAACATGATATAAAACTACCTTTAGGTTACATGTATAAGCTGTATTATATAACATATAAATATTACCTGTCTGATTACTGTACTGTCTGTCTGAGGGTGCTGTGTATAAACTGATATAAAACTACCTTTAGGTTACATGTATAAGCTGTATTATATAACATATAAATATTACTGTCTGATTACAGTACTGTCTGTCTGTCTGAGGGTGCTGTGTATAAACATGATATAAAACTACCTTTAGGTTACATGTATAAGCTGTATTATATAACATATAAATATTACCTGTCTGATTACTGTACTGTCTGTCTGAGGGTGCTGTGTATAAACATGATATAAAACTACCTTTAGGTTACATGTATAAGCTGTGTTATATAACATATAAATATTACTGTCTGATTACTGTACTGTCTGTCTGAGGGTGCTATGTATAAACATGATATAAAACTACCTTTAGGTTACATGTATAAGCTGTATTATATAACATATAAATATTACTGTCTGATTATAGTACTGTCTGTCTGAGGATGCTGTGTATAAACATGATATAAAACTACCTTTAGGTTACATGTATAAGCTGTATTATATAACATATAAATATTACTGTCTGATTACAGTACTGTCTGTCTGAGGGTGCTGTGTATAAACATGATATAAAACTACCTTTAGATTACATGTATAAGCTGTATTATATAACATATAAATATTACCTGTCTGATTACAGTACTGTCTGTCTGAGGGTGCTGTGTATAAACATGATATAAAACTACCTTTAGGTTACATGTATAAGCTGTATTATATAACATATAAATATTACTGTCTGATTACAGTACTGTACTGTCTGTATGAGGGTGCTGTGTATAAACATGATATAAAACTACCTTTAGGTTACATGTATAAGCTGTATTATATAACATATAAATATTACTGTCTGATTACTGTACTGTCTGCCTGAGGGTGCTGTGTATAAACATGATATAAAACTACCTTTAGGTTGCTTGTATAAGCTGTATTATATAACATATAAATATTACTGTCTGATTACAGTACTGTACTGTCTGTCTGAGGGTGCTGTGTATAAACATGATAAAAAACTACCTTTAGGTTACATGTATAAGCTGTATTATATAACATATAAATATTACCTGTCTGATTACTGTACTGTCTGTCTGAGGGTGCTGTGTATAAACATGATATAAAACTACATTTAGGTTACATGTATAAGCTGTATTATATAACATATTAATATTACCTTTCTGATTACTGTCCTGTCTGTCTGAGGGTGCTATGTATAAACATGATATAAACCTACCTTTAGGTTACATGTATAAGCTGTATTATATAACATATAAATATTACTGTCTGATTACTGTACTGTCTGTCTGTGGGTGCTGTGTATAAACATGATATAAAACTACCTTTAGGTTACATGTATAAGCTGTATTATATAACATATAAATATTACCTGTCTGATTACAGTACTGTCTGTCTGAGGGTGCTGTGTATAAACATGATATAAAACTACATTTAGGTTACATGTATAAGCTGTATTATATAACATATAAATATTACCTGTCTGATTACAGTACTGTACTGTCTGTCTGAGGGTGCTGTGTATAAACATGATATAAAACTACCTTTAGGTTACATGTATAAGCTGTATTATATAACATATAAATATTACCTGTCTGATTACAGTACTGTCTGTCTGAGGGTGCTGTGTATAAACATGATATAAAACTACCTTTAGGTTACATGTATAAGCTGTATTATATAACATATAAATATTACCTGTCTGATTACAGTACTGTACTGTCTGTCTGAGGGTGCTGTGTATAAACATGATATAAACTACATTTAGGTTACATGTATAGGCTGTATTATATAACATATAAATATTATCTGTCTGATTACAGTACTGTCTGTCTGTCTGAGGGTGCTGAGTATAAACATGATATAAAACTACCTTTAGGTTACATGTATAAGCTGTATTATATAACATATTAATATTACCTGTCTGATTAAAGTACTGTCTGTCTGAGGGTGCTGTGTATAAACATGATATAAACTACATTTAGGTTACATGTATAGGCTGTATTATATAACATATAAATATTACCTGTCTGATTACAGTACTGTCTGTCTGAGGGTGCTGTGTATAAACATGATATAAAACTACCTTTAGGTTACATGTATAAGCTGTATTATATAACATATAAATATTACCTGACTGATTACAGCACTGTACTGTCTGTCTCAGGGTGCTGTGTATAAACATGATATAAAACTACCTTTAGGTTACATGTATAAGCTGTATTATATAACATATAAATATTACTGTCTGATTACAGTACTGTACTATCTGTCTGATTACAGTACTGTACTATCTGTCTGAGGGTGCTGTGTATAAACATGATATAAAACTACCTTTAGGTTACATGTATAAGCTGTATTATATAACATATAAATATTACTGTCTGATTACAGTACTGTCTGTCTGTCTGAGGGTGCTGTGTATAAACATGATATAAAACTACCTTTAGGTTACATGTATAAGCTGTATTATATAACATATAAATATTATCTGTCTGATTACAGTACTATCTGTCTGAGGGTGCTGTGTATAAACATGATATAAAACTACCTTTAGGTTACATGTATAAGCTGTATTATATAACATATAAATATTACCTGTCTGATTACTGTACTGTCTGTCTGAGGGTGCTGTGTATAAACATGATATAAAACTACCTTTAGGTTACATGTATAAGCTGTATTATATAACATATAAATATTACTGTCTGATTACAGTACTGTCTGTCTGTCTGAGGGTGCTGTGTATAAACATGATATAAAACTACCTTTAGGTTACATGTATAAGCTGTATTATATAACATATAAATATTACCTGTCTGATTACAGTACTGTCTGTCTGTCTGAGGGTGCTGTGTATAAACATGATATAAAACTACCTTTAGGTTACATGTATAAGCTGTATTATATAACATATAAATATTACTGTCTGATTACAGTACTGTACTTTCTGAGGGTGCTATGTTTAAACATGATATAAAACTACCTTTAGGTTACATGTATAAGCTGTATTATATAACATATAAATATTACCTGTCTGATTACTGTACTGTCTGTCTGAGGGTGCTGTGTATAAACATGATATAAAACTACCTTTAGTTACATGTATAAGCTGTATTATATAACATATAAATATTACTGTCTGGTTACAGTACTGTACTTTCTGAGGGTGCTATGTATAAACATGATATAAACCTACCTTTAGGTTACATGTATAAGCTGTATTATATAACATATAAATATTACTGTCTGATTACTGTACTGTCTGTCTGTGGGTGCTGTGTATAAACATGATATAAAACTACCTTTAGGTTACATGTATAAGCTGTATTATATAACATATAAATATTACCTGTCTGATTACAGTACTGTACTGTCTGTCTGAGGGTGCTGTGTATAAACATGATATAAAACTACCTTTAGGTTACATGTATAAGCTGTATTATATAACATATAAATATTACCTGTCTGATTACAGTACTGTACTGTCTGTCTGAGGGTGCTGTGTATAAACATGATATAAAACTACCTTTAGGTTACATGTATAAGCTGTATTATATAACATATTAATATTACCTGTCTGATTACAGTACTGTCTGTCTGAGGGTGCTGTGTATAAACATGATATAAAACTACCTTTAGGTTACATGTATAAGCTGTATTATATAACATATAAATATTATCTGTCTGATTACAGTACTGTCTGTCTGTCTGAGGGTGCTGTGTATAAACATGATATAAAACTACCTTTAGGTTACATGTATAAGCTGTATTATATAACATATAAATATTATCTGTCTGATTACAGTACTGTCTGTCTGTCTGAGGGTGCTGTGTATAAACATGATATAAAACTACCTTTAGGTTACATGTATAAGCTGTATTATATAACATATAAATATTATCTGTCTGATTACTGTACTGTCTGTCTGTCTGAGGGTGCTGTGTATAAACATGATATAAAACTACCTTTAGGTTACATGTATAAGCTGTATTATATAACATATAAATATTATCTGTCTGATTACAGTACTGTCTGTCTGTCTGAGGGTGCTGTGTATAAACATGATATAAAACTACCTTTAGTTACATGTATAAGCTGTATTATATAACATATAAATATTACTGTCTGATTACTGTACTGTCTCTCTGAGGGTGCTGTGTATAAACATGATATAAAACTACCTTTAGGTTACATGTATAAGCTGTATTATATAACATATAAATATTATCTGTCTGATTACTGTACTGTCTGTCTGAGGGTGCTGTGTATAAACATGATATAAAACTACCTTTAGGTTACATGTATAAGCTGTATTATATAACATATAAATATTACTGTCTGATTACTGTACTGTCTGTCTGTGGGTGCTGTGTATAAACATGATATAAAACTACCTTTAGGTTACATGTATAAGCTGTATTATATAACATATAAATATTACCTGTCTGATTACAGTACTGTCTGTCTGAGGGTGCTGTGTATAAACATGATATAAAACTACCTTTAGGTTACATGTATAAGCTGTATTATATAACATATAAATATTACTGTCTGATTACAGTACTGTACTGTCTGTCTGAGGGTGCTGTGTATAAACATGTTATAAAACTACCTTTAGGTTACATGTATAAGCTGTATTATATAACATATAAATATTACTGTCTGATTACTGTACTGTACTGTCTGAGGGTGCTGTGTATAAACATGATATAAAACTACCTTTAGGTTACATGTATAAGCTGTATTATATAACATATAAATATTACCTGTCTGATTACAGTACTGTCTGTCTGAGGGTGCTGTGTATAAACATGATATAAAACTACCTTTAGGTTACATGTATAAGCTGTATTATATAACATATTAATATTACCTGTCTGATTACAGTACTGTACTGTCTGTCTGAGGGTGCTGTGTATAAACATGATATAAACTACATTTAGGTTACATGTATAGGCTGTATTATATAACATATAAATATTATCTGTCTGATTACAGTACTGTCTGTCTGTCTGAGGGTGCTGAGTATAAACATGATATAAAACTACCTTTAGGTTACATGTATAAGCTGTATTATATAACATATTAATATTACCTGTCTGATTACAGTACTGTCTGTCTGAGGGTGCTGTGTATAAACATGATATAAACTACATTTAGGTTACATGTATAGGCTGTATTATATAACATATAAATATTACCTGTCTGATTACAGTACTGTCTGTCTGAGGGTGCTGTGTATAAACATGATATAAAACTACCTTTAGGTTACATGTATAAGCTGTATTATATAACATATAAATATTACCTGACTGATTACAGCACTGTACTGTCTGTCTGAGGGTGCTGTGTATAAACATGATATAAAACTACCTTTAGGTTACATGTATAAGCTGTATTATATAACATATAAATATTACTGTCTGATTACAGTACTGTACTATCTGTCTGAGGGTGCTGTGTATAAACATGATATAAAACTACCTTTAGGTTACATGTATAAGCTGTATTATATAACATATAAATATTATCTGTCTGATTACAGTACTATCTGTCTGAGGGTGCTGTGTACAAACATGATATAAAACTACCTTTAGGTTACATGTATAAGCTGTATTATATAACATATAAATATTACCTGTCTGATTACTGTACTATCTTTCTGAGGGTGCTGTGTATAAACATGATATAAAACTACCTTTAGGTTACATGTATAAGCTGTATTATATAACATATAAATATTACTGTCTGATTACAGTACTGTCTGTCTGTCTGTCTGAGGGTGCTGTGTATAAACATGATATAAAACTACCTTTAGGTTACATGTATAAGCTGTATTATATAACATATAAATATTATCTGTCTGATTACAGTACTGTCTGTCTGTCTGAAGGTGCTGTGTATAAACATTATATAAAACTACCTTTAGGTTACATGTATAAGCAGTATTATATAACATATAAATATTACCTGTCTGATTACTGTACTGTCTGTCTGAGGGTGCTGTGTATAAACATGATATAAAACTACCTTTAGGTTACATGTATAAGCTGTATTATATAACATATAAATATTACTGTCTGATTACAGTACTGTCTGTCTGTCTGAGGGTGCTGTGTATAAACATGATATAAAACTACCTTTAGGTTACATGTATAAGCTGTATTATATAACATATAAATATTATCTGTCTGATTACAGTACTATCTGTCTGAGGGTGCTGTGTATAAACATGATATAAAACTACCTTTAGGTTACATGTATAAGCTGTATTATATAACATATAAATATTACCTGTCTGATTACTGTACTGTCTGTCTGAGGGTGCTGTGTATAAACATGATATAAAACTACCTTTAGGTTACATGTATAAGCTGTATTATATAACATATAAATATTACTGTCTGATTACAGTACTGTCTGTCTGTCTGAGGGTGCTGTGTATAAACATGATATAAAACTAC
The DNA here is from genome assembly GCF_027579735.1 of Bombina bombina. Classification (NCBI taxonomy): domain Eukaryota; kingdom Metazoa; phylum Chordata; class Amphibia; order Anura; family Bombinatoridae; genus Bombina; species Bombina bombina. Next base: position 28,142,246 of record NC_069509.1, read on the forward strand.
CTTTAGGTTACATGTATAAGCTGTATTATATAACATATAAATATTACCTGTCTGATTACTGTACTGTCTGTCTGAGGGTGCTGTGTATAAACATGATATAAAACTACCTTTAGTTACATGTATAAGCTGTATTATATAACATATAAATATTACTGTCTGGTTACAGTACTGTACTGTCTGAGGGTGCTATGTATAAACATGATATAAACCTACCTTTAGGTTACATGTATAAGCTGTATTATATAACATATAAATATTACTGTCTGATTACTGTACTGTCTGTCTGTGGGTGCTGTGTATAAACATGATATAAAACTACCTTTAGGTTACATGTATAAGCTGTATTATATAACATATAAATATTACCTGTCTGATTACAGTACTGTACTGTCTGTCTGAGGGTGCTGTGTATAAACATGATATAAAACTACCTTTAGGTTACATGTATAAGCTGTATTAAATAACATATTAATATTACCTGTCTGATTACAGTACTGTACTGTCTGTCTGAGGGTGCTGTGTATAAACATGATATAAAACTACCTTTAGGTTACATGTATAAGCTGTATTATATAACATATTAATATTACCTGTCTGATTACAGTACTGTCTGTCTGAGGGTGCTGTGTATAAACATGATATAAACTACATTTAGGTTACATGTATAGGCTGTATTATATAACATATAAATATTATCTGTCTGATTACAGTACTGTCTGTCTGTCTGAGGGTGCTGTGTATAAACATGATATAAAACTACCTTTAGGTTACATGTATAAGCTGTATTATATAACATATAAATATTATCTGTCTGATTACAGTACTGTCTGTCTGTCTGAGGGTGCTGTGTATAAACATGATATAAAACTACCTTTAGGTTACATGTATAAGCTGTATTATATAACATATAAATATTATCTGTCTGATTACAGTACTGTCTGTCTGTCTGTCTGAGGGTGCTGTGTATAAACATGATATAAAACTACCTTTAGGTTACATGTATAAGCTGTATTATATAACATATAAATATTACTGTCTGATTACAGTACTGTACTATCTGTCTGAGGGTGCTGTGTATAAACATGATATAAAACTACCTTTAGGTTACATGTATAAGCTGTATTATATAACATATAAATATTATCTGTCTGATTACAGTACTATCTGTCTGAGGGTGCTGTGTATAAACATGATATAAAACTACCTTTAGGTTACATGTATAAGCTGTATTATATAACATATAAATATTACCTGTCTGATTACTGTACTATCTTTCTGAGGGTGCTGTGTATAAACATGATATAAAACTACCTTTAGGTTACATGTATAAGCTGTATTATATAACATATAAATATTATCTGTCTGATTACAGTACTGTCTGTCTGTCTGAAGGTGCTGTGTATAAACATTATATAAAACTACCTTTAGGTTACATGTATAAGCTGTATTATATAACATATAAATATTACCTGTCTGATTACTGTACTGTCTGTCTGAGGGTGCTGTGTATAAACATGATATAAAACTACCTTTAGGTTACATTTATAAGCTGTATTATATAACATATAAATATTACTGTCTGATTACAGCACTGTACTGTCTGTCTGAGGGTGCTATGTATAAACATGATATAAAACTACCTTTAGGTTACATGTATAAGCTGTATTATATAACATATAAATATTACTGTCTGATTACAGTACTGTCTGTCTGTCTGAGGGTGCTGTGTATAAACATGATATAAAACTACCTTTAGGTTACATGTATAAGCTGTATTATATAACATATAAATATTATCTGTCTGATTACAGTACTATCTGTCTGAGGGTGCTGTGTATAAACATGATATAAAACTACCTTTAGGTTACATGTATAAGCTGTATTATATAACATATAAATATTACCTGTCTGATTACTGTACTGTCTGTCTGAGGGTGCTGTGTATAAACATGATATAAAACTACCTTTAGGTTACATGTATAAGCTGTATTATATAACATATAAATATTACTGTCTGATTACAGTACTGTCTGTCTGTCTGAGGGTGCTGTGTATAAACATGATATAAAACTACCTTTAGGTTACATGTATAAGCTGTATTATATAACATATAAATATTACCTGTCTGATTACTGTACTGTCTGTCTGAGGGTGCTGTGTATAAACATGATATAAAACTACCTTTAGTTACATGTATAAGCTGTATTATATAACATATAAATATTACTGTCTGGTTACAGTACTGTACTGTCTGAGGGTGCTATGTATAAACATGATATAAACCTACCTTTAGGTTACATGTATAAGCTGTATTATATAACATATAAATATTACTGTCTGATTACTGTACTGTCTGTCTGTGGGTGCTGTGTATAAACATGATATAAAACTACCTTTAGGTTACATGTATAAGCTGTATTATATAACATATAAATATTACCTGTCTGATTACAGTACTGTACTGTCTGTCTGAGGGTGCTGTGTATAAACATGATATAAAACTACCTTTAGGTTACATGTATAAGCTGTATTAAATAACATATTAATATTACCTGTCTGATTACAGTACTGTACTGTCTGTCTGAGGGTGCTGTGTATAAACATGATATAAAACTACCTTTAGGTTACATGTATAAGCTGTATTATATAACATATTAATATTACCTGTCTGATTACAGTACTGTCTGTCTGAGGGTGCTGTGTATAAACATGATATAAACTACATTTAGGTTACATGTATAGGCTGTATTATATAACATATAAATATTATCTGTCTGATTACAGTACTGTCTGTCTGTCTGAGGGTGCTGTGTATAAACATGATATAAAACTACCTTTAGGTTACATGTATAAGCTGTATTATATAACATATAAATATTATCTGTCTGATTACAGTACTGTCTGTCTGTCTGAGGGTGCTGTGTATAAACATGATATAAAACTACCTTTAGGTTACATGTATAAGCTGTATTATATAACATATAAATATTATCTGTCTGATTACATTACTGTCTGTCTGTCTGTCTGAGGGTGCTGTGTATAAACATGATATAAAACTACCTTTAGGTTACATGTATAAGCTGTATTATATAACATATACATATTATCTGTCTGATTACAGTACTGTCTGTCTGTCTGAGGGTGCTGTGTATAAACATGATATAAAACTACCTTTAGGTTACATGTATAAGCTGTATTATATAACATATAAATATTACTGTCTGATTACTGTACTGTCTCTCTGAGGGTGCTGTGTATAAACATGATATAAAACTACCTTTAGGTTACATGTATAAGCTGTATTATATAACATATAAATATTACTGTCTGATTACTGTACTGTCTGTCTGAGGGTGCTATGTATAAACATGATATAAAACTACCTTTAGGTTACATGTATAAGCTGTATTATATAACATATAAATATTATCTGTCTGATTACAGTACAATCTGTCTGTCTGAGGGTGCTGTGTATAAACATGATATAAAACTACCTTTAGGTTACATGTATAAGCTGTATTATATAACATATAAATATTACCTGTCTGATTGCTGTACTGTCTGTCTGAGGGTTCTGTGTATTAACATGATATAAAACTAACTTTAGGTTAACGGGACAGTCAACACCAGAATTTTTGTTGTTTTAAAAAATAGATAATCCCTTAATTACCAAATTCCCAGTTTTGCATAACCAACACAGTTATAATTATACATATTTTACCTCTGTAATTAGCTTGTATCTAAGCCTCAGCAGACTGCCCCCTTTAAATGTATAAGCTGCATTATATAACATATAAATATTACCTGTCTAATTACAGTACTGTACTGCCTGAGGGTCCTGTGTATAAACATTATATAAAACTACCTTTAGGTTACATGTATAAGCTGTATTATATAACATAAATATTATCTGTCTGATTACTGTACTGTCTGTCTGAGGGTGCTGTGTATAAACATGATATAAAATATCCTTTAGGTTACATGTATAAGCTGTATTACATAACATATAAATATTACCCGTCTGATTACAGTACTGTCTGTCTGTCTGAAGGTGCTGTGTATAAACATGATATAAAACTACCTTTAGGTTACATGTATAAGCTGTATTATATAACATATAAATATTACTGTCTGATTACAGTACTGTCTGTCTGAGGGTGCTGTGTATAAACATGATATAAAACTACCTTTAGGTTACATGTATAAGGTGTATTATATAACATATAAATATTACTGTCTGATTACAGTACTGTCTGTCTGAGGGTGCTGTGTATAAACATGATATAAAGCTACCTTTAGGTTACATGTATAAGCTGTATTATATAACATATAAATATTACTGTCTGATTACTGTACTGTCTGTCTGAGGGTGCTGTGTATAAACATGATATAAAACTACCTTTAGGTTACATGTATAAGATGTATTATATAACATATAAATATTACTGTCTGATTACTGTACTGTCTGTCTGAGGGTGCTGTGTATAAACATGATATAAAACTACCTTTAGGTTACATGTATAAGCTGTATTATATAACATATAAATATTACCTGTCTGATTACTGTACTGTCTGTCTGTCTGAGGGTGTTGTGTATAAACATGATATAAAACTACCTTTAGGTTACATGTATAAGATGTATTATATAACATATAAATATTACTGTCTGATTACTGTACTGTCTGTCTGAGGGTGCTGTGTATAAACATGATATAAAACTACCTTTAGGTTACATGTATAAGCTGTATTATATAACATATAAATATTACCTGTCTGATTACTGTACTGTCTGTCTGTGGGTGCTGCGTATAAACATGATATAAAACTACCTTTAGGTTACATGTATAAGCTGTATTAAATAACATATAAATATTACCTGTCTGATTACAGTACTGTACTGTCTGTCTGAGGGTGCTGTGTATAAACATGATATAAAACTACCTTTAGGTTATATGTATAAGCTGTATTATATAACATATAAATATTACCTGTCTGATTACTGTACTGTGTGTCTGAGAGTGCTGTGTATAAACATGATATAAAACTACCTTTAGTTACATGTATAAGCTGTATTATATAACATATAAATATTACCTGTCTGATTACTGTACTGTCTGCCTGAGGGTGCTGTGTATAAACATGATATAAAACTACCTTTAATTTACATGTATAAGCTGTAATATATAACATATAAATATTACTTGTATGATTACTGTACTGTCTGTCTGTCTGAGGGTGCTGTGTATAAACATGATATAAAACTACCTTTAGGTTACATGTATAAGCTGTATTATATAACATATAAATATTACTGTCTGATTACAGTACTGTCTGTCTGAGGGTGCTGTGTATAAACAGGATATAAAACTACCTTTAGGTTACATGTATAAGCTGTATTATATAACATATAAATATTACCTGTCTGATTACAGTACTGTCTGTCTGAGGGTGCTGTGTATAAACATGATATAAAACTACCTTTAGGTTACATGTATAAGCTGTATTATATAACATATAAATATTACTGTCTGATTACAGTACTGTCTGTCTGAGGGTGCTGTGTATAAACATGATATAAAACTACCTTTAGGTTACATGTATAAGCTGTAATATATAACATATAAATATTACTTGTCTGATTACTGTACTGTCTGTCTGTCTGTCTGAGGGTGCTGTATATAAACATGATATAAAACTACCTTTAGGTTACATGTATAAGCTGTATTATATAACATATAAATATTACTGTCTGATTACAGTACTGTCTGTCTGAGGGTGCTGTGTATAAACATGATATAAAACTACCTTTAGGTTACATGTATAAGCTGTAATATATAACATATAAATATTACTTGTCTGATTACTGTACTGTCTGTCTGTCTGAGGGTGCTGTATATAAACATGATATAAAACTACCTTTAGGTTACATGTATAAGCTGTATTATATAACATATAAATATTACCTGTCTGATTACTGTACTGTCTGTCTGAGGGTGCTGAGTATAAACATGATATAAAACTACCTTTAGGTTACATGTATAAGCTGTATTATATAACATATAAATATTACCTGTCTGATTACAGTACTGTCTGTCTGAGGGTGCTGTGTATAAACTGATATAAAACTACATTTAGGTTACATGTATAAGCTTTATTATATAACATATAAATATTACCTGTCTGATTACAGTACTGTCTGTCTGAGGGTGCTGTGTATAAACATGATATAAAACTACCTTTAGGTAACATGTATAAGCTTTATTATATAACATATAAATATTACCTGTCTGATTACAGTACTGTCTGTCTGAGGGTGCTGTGTATAAACATGATATAAAACTACCTTTAGGTAACATGTATAAGCTGTTTTATATAACATATAAATATTACCTGTCTGATTACTGTACTGTCTGTCTGAGGGTGCTGAGTATAAACATGATATAAAACTACCTTTAGGTTACATGTATAAGCTGTATTATATAACATATAAATATTACTGTCTGATTACAGTACTGTACTGCCTGAGGGTGCTGTGTATAAACATGATATAAAACTACCTTTAGGTTACCTGTATAATCTGTATTATATAACATATAAATATTACCTGTCTGATTACAGTACTGTCTGTCTGTCTGAGGGTGCTGTGTATAAACATGATATAAAACTACCTTTAGGTTACATGTATAAGCTGTATTATATAACATATAAATATTACCTGTCTGATTACTGTACTGTCTGTCTGAGGGTGCTGTGTATAAACATGATATAAAACTACCTTTAGGTTACATGTATAAGCTGTATTATATAACATATAAATATTACCTGTCTGATTACTGTACTGTCTGTCCGAGGGTGCTGTGTATAAACTGATATAAAACTACCTTTAGTTACATGTATAATCTGTATTATATAACATATAAATATTACCTGTCTGATTACATTACTGTACTGTCTGTCTGAGGGTGCTGTGTATAAACATGATATAAAACTACCTTTAGGTTACATGTATAAGCTGTATTATATAACATATAAATATTACCTGTCTGATTACAGTACTGTCTGTCTGAGGGTGCTGTGTATAAACTGATATAAAACTACCTTTAGGTTACATGTATAAGCTGTATTATATAACATATAAATATTACCTGTCTGATTACTGTACTGTCTGTCTGAGGGTGCTGTGTATAAACATGATATAAAACTACCTTTAGTTACATGTATAAGCTGTATTATATAACATATAAATATCACCTGTCTGATTACAGTACTGTCTGTCTGAGGGTGCTGTGTATAAACATGATATAAAACTACCTTTAGGTTACATGTATAAGCTGTATTATATAACATATAAATATTACTGTCTGATTACAGTACTGTCTGTCTGAGGGTGCTGTGTATAAACATGATATAAAACTACCATTAGGTTACATGTATAAGCTGTATTATATAACATATAAATATTACCTGTCTGATTACTGTACTGTCTGTCTGAGGGTGCTGTGTATAAACTGATATAAAACTACCTTTAGGTTACATGTATAAGCTTTATTATATAACATTACCTGTCTAATTATATTATTTTTATTATTATACTTTATTTATGAAGTGCCATCATATTCTGCAGAGTTGCCCATGGATACAGTTAATTTAAATAAAACAATAATATAAAACTTCTAAGACACAGGACAAAATTTACAAACACATACAGGAAGAATTGAGGGCCCTATTCCTGTGGGAATTTATAATCTATGCTGGATTGCCTATCTGTTAATGAATCCTGCCTGTCTGACAACTCTGCTTGTTTAACCCCTGAATTGCTGGATTGCCTAACTGTTATTGAACTCTGCCTGTCTGACCACTCTGCTTGTTTAACCCCTGAATTTCTGGATTGCCTAACTGTTAATGAACTCTGCCTGTCTGACCACTCTGCTTTCTTAACCCCTGAATTGCTGGATTGCCTAACTGTTAATGAACTCTGCCTATCTGACCACTCTTCTTGTTTAACCCCTGAATTAATTGATTTCTTAAATGTTAATTAATTCTGCCTGTCTGACCACTCTGCTTGCTTAATCCCTGAATTGCTGGATTGCCTAACTGTTATTGAACTCTGCCTGTCTGACCACTCTGCTTGTTTAACCCCTGAATTGCTGGATTGCCTAACTGTTAATGAACTCTGCCTGTCTGACCACTCTGCATGCTTAACCCCTGAACTGCTGAATTGTCATACTGTTATTGAGCCCTGCCTACCTGGATTTCCTTTGTTGCTGACACCTGCCTGTTCCTGGTCATTCTATTGGTTTACCCCTGAACTGCTATACTGCAGGATTACCTTCTTATTGTCGTGAAGGACTACCCTGCCTACCGTGAGTACTGCTTACCTCTTTTCATAAACTCACTCTGTTCTGGGATATTTCCTATCATTCCACTTGACGCCGAGATAAGAGACTACTGGCCAAGTTTGGTCTGATATCCCACGAGCATTACAGAAGCAAATTTGCTAATAGAAGTAAACTGAACATTTTTGGGTTTAATTTTCCTTTAAGTGTCTTATCATTCGGTGCAGTTTCATTTGCTATATGACATCAATACAGTTAGATATATCTGTATGACTAAAGAATATTAACCTTATTCATGTAAAGGGAAACAAGTGAAGTGGCATAGCTGTTAGTGCAAATAAAAATGTGCTGTATCACAAGTTCTTATAAATATATTGTTGCTTTTAATGTTATTAATTTTATTGTATCATTATGTCACAAGCATAGGTCATCTCTAGTTAAGATCTCCACCTTTGGTGAACGTGATATCGATGATTATCTTCAGCAAGAGTTTACTAGCACCATCCTTTTTAAATGATTCAGTTTAACAGGGTAAGCTGTGAGCTTTAGGTTCATAACATTTCTTTTTTAGATCATTTAATAAAATCTGTGACGAGTCCTATGTCATAAAAATGATTAGAAAAGTCACCATCCATGTAATAAGAATTGGAATACAAAGTGCTGATGTGCTGGAAGCTGAATTCATTAGGCCCATGCTGCCATAACTTATATTTAGGAATGAATTCGGTGTGAAGCTAACATTTTGCACAACTGCTGAGGCTTCAGGAGCATTTCTTACTATCCAGTCTGCATAAGCCGGCAGGCGAGTGTACACTCCAGGGCGGTTCTCAATACCACAACCCTCTCCGAAACTTACCAACCCAGCTAAGTACCAGCGCCCATCCTGGGCACACACCAAAGGTCCACCAGAGTCCCCCTGATATGTAAGATACAATGCGTAATTACTAATGTGTAGAACAATACATGACACTTTAGTATAATCAGTAATAGAAGCTGTATAAGTTAACGCTATTACATCTTTTCAGGGTCACTTGTTCTGGCCTGGGCTAGTGGGTTTATCTTTTTACCTTGATTTATAATTGTATTGTATCTGAGAATCTTAAATGGACATGAAAGTCAAAATTAAAGTCCATGATTCAGAAAAACCATTCAATTAAAAAAAAAAATACATTTCAATTTATGTCCATTTTCAAATTGATTTATTTTACTTGGTAAAAAATTGGAGGACTGGGCAAATAAATGGGATCTTTAAGAAAAAGACGTACATTTAAAAATTAAATTACATTAATCTGGAAATCTCTATAGGGTCAATGAGGGCATTGTCTCTCCAAATGCCAGCAAATGCCTTATTATTATTAATATTATAATTAATAATAATAATAATAATATATGTGGTTCTCAAATGTCCATTTTAGGCTATTAATTACTTAGATAACTTTTTATATTGCTAGTTTTTTTTTAATCTAAATATTATACATTGCTTTAATGCTTCATACATCCATGAAATACCTTATTGACAAGACAACTGTTATTGCTCTCTTCTATCTTTTTGGGCAATTCCTAAACTGGCCAATGCAACAATGTAATTTGTAGATCATAAAATCACCTTTAAAACCTTACAGAACAAATTAATTTAAAAAAGAAAACACCTTCTACAAAACAGCCCTGGCTTATAAATGCAAAATAGAACACAAGAACATAAATAAATAAAAATGGAACAACCTTGTCAGCTTTGAAATTGTGAGACATAATCACAAGACAAGATGCTTGACAGGGGTAATAGCGTTCTGCATGCTGGGCTGAGGTGTAGGAAAATCCCACCCATACCTCTAGAATGCCCATGGCGAGTCCCTGTAGACACCTTAGATCCTACCCAGTGAGGTTATATAACAGAACAGACGTGAATATTTTACAATCACCTTTACATAAACTAATACGTTCTTGTTTAATATGTGAGATATCATGTATTAGCCGCTCACGCAACTATGTATTAGCCGCTCACGCAACTATGTATTAGCCGCTCACACAACTATGTATTAGCCGCTCACACAACTATGTATTAGCCGCTCACACAACTATGTATTAGCCGCTCACACAACTATGTATTAGCCGCTCACACAACTATGTATTAGCCGCTCACACAACTATGTATTAGCCGCTCACGCAACTATGTATTAGCCGCTCACACAACTATGGGTGTCAATGGCAGAAACGCCCACTATCAAAGTGCTTAGGGAAAGTTCAATGAATATGATCTTGTGCTCACGAGCACCCTATGCAACCTTATGAGCATCTATAAACCTAGTTCAAATTTTATTTCAAAGCTATTTTATTAAGTATATTTCTTAAAGGGGCAGTAAACTTAAAATGAAACTTTCATGATTCAGACAGAGCATGCAATTTCAAACAACCGCCGTTTCTCTGCCCGCTCTTCTTATCTCTTATTGTATTTAGCGTATTGATGACGAATCCGGCTTCCTCCAATCGTTGCGTGCCCCCTTTGGTAACTGGGAACTAATTCCTTAAACTTTACTATCATCTTAAAGGACCATTAAATACTTGGGAATTGCATAATCAAATGCAAAATTAAAAGAAAATGCAATAACATAATTTTCTTCTCTAATGTATCATGTGACAGCCATCAGCCAACCACAACATGCGTATATATATATACTGTGAGCTCTTGCACATGCTCACTAGGAGCTGGTGCATATAAAACAATTGTGCACATTATGAAATTGAAATGTTTTTTTCAATTGCTGCTCTATCTGAATCATGACAGTTACATTTTTACTTTAGTGTTCCTTTAATAAAGGTCTATTTTTATTTAGGAATATGGATTTATCACTCATTAAAAATATTAATAATTAAAAATATCTACAAAAAATTATATTATTAATACGCCTAGGGCTAGAGTACGAATGGCGCACTAACAGTTATGCACAAGCAAAAAGGGGTTTATTGGGAATGTTTGTGCGCGTCGTGTTTTTCACTCGTATTGCAAATTGAAAGTAAACGCAATCACTTGAGCTCAACTGAAGTGAATACGTGTCAGAGTTCTGGTTAACTGTTTCGCAAAACAAAATTAAAAATACATTACAAAGTACAGTTGCACTCATAATAACACCATCTAATAAATATACATTACACAGTACAGTTACACATAATAACACTATCTAATAAATATACATTACACAGTACAGTTACACACATAATAACACTATCTAATAAATATACATTACACTGTACAGTTACACTCATAATAACACCATCTAATAAATATACATTACACAGTATAGTTACACACATAATAACACTATCTAATAAATATACATTACACAGTACTGTTACACTCATAATAACACTATCTAATAAATATACATTACACAGTACAGTTACACTCATAATATCACTATCTAATAAATATACATTACATAGTGCAGTTACACACATAATAACACTGTCTAATAAATATACATTACACAGTACAGTTACACTCATAATAACAATATCTAATAAATATACATTACACAGTACCGTTACACTCATAATAACACTATCTAATAAATATGCATTACACAGTACAGTTACACACATAATAACACTGTCTAATAAATATACATTACACAGTACAGTTACACTCATAATAACACTATCTAATAAATATACATTACACAGTACAGTTACACTTATATTAACACTGTCTAATAAATATACATTACACAGTACAGTTACACTTATAATAACACTATCTAATAAATATACATTACACAGTACAGTTACACATAATAACACTATCTAATAAATATACATTACACAGTACAGTTACACTTATATTAACACTGTCTAATAAATATACATTACACAGTACAGTTACACTTATAATAACACTATCTAATAAATATACATTACACAGTATAGTTACACACATAATAACACTATCTAATAAATATACATTACATAGTACAGTTACACACATAATAACAATATCTAATAAATATACATTACACAGTATAGTTACACTTATAATAACACTATCTAATAAATATACATTACACAGTAGAGTTACACTTATATTAACACTGTCTAATAAATATACATTACACAGTAGAGTTACACTTATATTAACACTGTCTAATAAATATACATTACACAGTACAGTTACACTTATATTAACACTGTCTAATAAATATACATTACACAGTACAGTTACACTTATAATAACACTATCTAATAAATATACATTACACAGTAGAGTTACACTTATATTAACACTGTCTAATAAATATACATTACACAGTACAGTTACACTTATATTAACACTGTCTAATAAATATACATTACACAGTAGAGTTACACTTATATTAACACTGTCTAATAAATATACATTACACAGTACAGTTACACTTATAATAACACTATCTAATAAATATACATTACACAGTAGAGTTACACATAATAACACTATCTAATAAATATACATTACACAGTACAGTTACACACATATTAACACTGTCTAATAAATATACATTACACAGTACAGTTACACTTATAATAACACTATCTAATAAATATACATTACACAGTAGAGTTACTCATAATAACACTATCTAATAAATATACATTACACAGTACAATTACACACATAATAACACTGTCTAATAAATATACATTACACAGTACAGTTACACACATATTAACACTGTCTAATAAATATACATTACACAGTACAGTTACACATAATAACACTATCTAATAAATATACATTACACAGTACAGTTACACACATATTAACACTGTCTAATAAATATACATTACACAGTAAAGTTACACTTATAATAACACTATCTAATAAATATACATTACACAGTAGAGTTACTCATAATAATACTATCTAATAAATATACATTACACAGTACAGTTACACACATAATAACACTGTCTAATAAATATACATTACACAGTACAGTTACACACATATTAACACTATCTAATAAATATACCTTACACAGTACAGTTACACACATATTAACACTATCTAATAAATATACCTTACACAGTACAGTTACACTCATAATAACACCATCTAATAAATATACATTACACAGTACAGTTACACACATATTAACACTATCTAATACATTACACAGTACAGTTACACTCATAATAACACTATCTAATAAATATACATTGCAGAGTACAGTTACACACATAATAACACTGTCTAATAAATATACATTACACAGTACAGTTACACACATAATAACACTATCTAATAAATATACCTTACACAGTACAGTTACACACATAATAACACTGTCTAATAAATATACATTACACAGTACAGTTACACACATAATAACACTATCTAATAAATATACATTACACAGTATAGTTACACACATAATAACACTATCTAATAAATATACATTACACAGTACAGTTACACACATAATAACACTATCTAATAAATATCGTGGCCGGACTTTTAGCCGACAGACACTTGGCCGACGGACACTTGGCCGACGGACATTTGGCCGACGGACATTTGGCCGAAACACAAGTGGCTGTCACATAACAGTCCGGCCACGAGATAGATAGATTTGATAGATAGATACATAGATTAGATAGATAGATCAATAGATGCAATAGATACATTTGATAGATACGATAGATAGATAGATTTGATAGATAAATAGATAGATTTGATAGATAGATAGTTTCCCAGACAGAGAATTACAAAACGTGCGGCCTAGGACCCATGGTAAGGTTCCCAGAGGCAGTTGCGGCGCCCGAGGCTCTGATTAGAACAGAGCACTCTGGAACGTATCTGCCCTCGGCCGAAATCGGAACATTCTTTAGCTTTCTGTCTGTCAGCCAAATGTCCGTCTGCCAAATGTCCGTCTGCCAAATGTCCTTCTGCCAAATGTCTTTCTGCATTTTGTCAGAGCACCAATAAATATACATTACACAGTACAGTTATGCACATAATAACACTATCTAATAAATATACATTACACAGTACAGTTATGCACATAATAACACTATCTAATAAATATACATTACACAGTACAGTTATGCACATAATAACACTATCTAATAAATATACATTACACAGTACAGTTACGCTCATAATAACACTATCTAATAAATATACCTTACACAGTACAGTTACACACATAATAACACTATCTAATAAATATACATTACACAGTACAGTTACACACATATTAACACTGTCTAATAAATATACATTACACAGTACAGTTACACTTATAATAACACTATCTAATAAATATACATTACACAGTACAGTTACACACATAATAACACTATCTAATAAATATACATTACACAGTACAGTTACACAAATAATAACACTATCTAATAAATATACAGTACACAGTACAGTTACGCACATAATAACACTATCTAATAAATATACATTACACAGTACAGTTACGCACATAATAACACTATCTAATAAATATACATTACACAGTACAGTTACACACATAATAACACCATCTAATAAATATACATTACACAGTACAGTTACACACATAATAACACTATCTAATAAATATACATTACACAGTACAGTTACACTCATAATACCACTATCTAATAAATATACATTACACAGTACAGTTACACACATAATAACACTATCTAATAAATATACATTACACAGTACAGTTACACTCATAATGACACTATCTAATAAATATACATTACACAGTACAGTTACACTTATAATAACACTATCTAATAAATATACATTACACAGTACAGTTACACTCATAATAACACTATCTAATAAATATACATTACACAGTGCAGTTACACTTATAATAACACTATCTAATAAATATACATTACACAGTACAGTTACACTCATAATAACAATATCTAATAAATATACCTTACACAGTACAGTTAGACTTATAATAACACTGTCTAATAAATATACATTACACAGTACAGTTACGCACATAATAACACTATCTAATAAATATACATTACACAGTACCGTTACACTCATAATAACACTATCTAATAAATATAAATTACACAGTACAGTCGCACTCATAATAACACCATCTAATAAAAATTATTTAAAAACAAAATTGCACTAAAAAGTTATAAGGGCTCATAGATATGAGATCTCAGGTGTTAAAACAAAAAAGTCTGCAAAGTGCTTTAAGATTGATATATATACATATACATGTCTAAAGATTTTTATGTATGGAAATATATATATATATGTTTATATGTGTGAACATATGTATTTATATATGTGTATACAGACATATATACATATATAAACACATAAATATATATGTACACATTTATAGACATATATATAAGTGCATTGGAGCCCTTTGCAGTTAAGTAGATGAAAACATGTAAAAGCATATTTATGCAATATTCATATTTAATAAAGTGTTATAGTGTGTATTTACTGTAAATATTTCACATTCCTATCTTCTGCACATAGCAGAATAAGTTCTGTTTTTTAATTAGATATTCCTATATATATATATATATATATATATATATATATATATATATATATATATATATATATACAATATATATATATATATATATATATCTGTATATATCTATTCCTATATATAATCATGTATAAATATAGGTATAGATATATATTTTACAAATGTACTATCAGATATATATAGAAATCTGTATTTATGAATAAATAGAACATATTCTGCTATGTGAAGAACATTGGAATGTGAAATATTTGTATTTTCATGTCGGGTTAGCGCACTTGAGAAAATGTGATCGGGTTTGCGTGCGAGTAGGTTGGGTTTTTTTAGATTTCTTTTTTTCCATTGAATTCTATGGGGTACCGGTGCATGATATTGTAAGTTCGGCTTTTTACACTCGTCGGGTTAGCGCACAAGCGAAAACAGTTTACTTTTAAAATTGTAGTTCAAGCGCAACCAGACGCGTTAAGCGGAAGCAGTAAATAACACTCCACTTGCAATCTGGTCCTTAATGTCTCAAATCATAGGGCACATATGCAGGGGAGGTGCAGAATACTCTGCTTTACTACATTTAACTGTCACCAGCCGCTATAGGGCTAGTGGAGAACTATTTATCGTACCTGCTCGCGCATTAGCTCCGCTAGAAGTAAGCTTTTTACCCGCATCATGTAGTGCTCGTATTACAAGTTGAAAGTAAAAGGTTTTCGCACAAGCGCTAACCCAACAGTCGCATTATCGTATTCCCCAAAAAACTTCAATGGAGCAGGAAAAGTAGACCTTACTCGTGCGCAAACCAGATCCCATTTTCAAGTGCTCTAACCTGACATGAAAATATTAATATTTCACATTCCATTATTTTTCATCTAGAAGAATACGTTCTATTTATTCTTAAATTGAATGTAAAATTTCATGAATGAGTGCCCGGTTTTTAAAAATACTAATAAAAACAGGGGCACTTTCATTCATTAAACTTTACATTGCAGCGTTTTTTTTTTAAATACCTTTTTGTTTAGCAAACACAGACCGCGATGCCCTCAGCTCCTCTGTACGTACCTCAGATATGACTAAACCGTCTTCCTCCAATCACGGCGTGGCCTCGCGAGATGGATGCTCTGGGGTGCACGCCATTATTGGAGGAAGATGGTTTAGTCATATCTGAGGTACGTACAGAGGAGCTGCGGGCATCGCGGTCTGTGTTTGCTAAACATAAAGGTATTTTTAAAAAAACCGCTGCAATGTAAAGTTTAATGAATGAAAATGCTCCTGTTTTTAATAGTATTTTTAAAAACCGGGCACTCACTCATGAAACTTTACATTCACTTTAAATATATATACAGTATATATAACACACAGAGAAAGTCCAGCACTCACTTACAAGCTCTCAGCTAAGATTTAAAAGCAAAAATGGAAAGGTTAGTTACCGCATCTGGCCAAATGGGACAAGCCCAGGTACCACATAAAGGTCTCTTCCAAAACCTAATGCGCATAAAACAAATATAAAAACTTACATTTCCAGCTAGACGTAATAACTTTTACTTCTGCTCAGTGGATAATATTGTATGTTTTTATATTTCTTTTATGCGCATTAGTTTGATGCCCGCATCTTATACTCATCTCTTATAGATTGTTTGTCATCTGTACTGTATTTGGTTTGCTTCCTTTTCAGAGACATTTTTCATATATTTTTTACACATTTCTTGTATTACTACTTCTTTTATTAAAGGGACAGTCAACACCAGAATTTTTGTTGTTTAAAAAGAAAGATAATTTTTTTACCCATAATTTATTATCCATTCCCCAGCTTTGCATAAACAACACAGTTATAATAATACACTTTTTACCTCTGTAATTACCTTATATCTAAGCCTCTGCAGACTGCCCCCTTATTTCAGTTCTTTTGACAGACTTGCATTTTAGCCAATCAGTGCTCACTCCAGGGTAACTTCACGTGCATGAGCTCAATGTTATCTATATGAAACACATGAACTAATGCCCTCTAGTGGTCAAAATGCATTATGATTAGAGGCAGTCTTCAAGGTCTAAAAAAATTAGCATATGAAGCTCCTAGATTTAGCTTTCCACTAAGAATACCAAGAGAACAAAGAAAAATTGGTGATACAAGTAAATTGGAAAGTTGTTTAAAATTACATTCCCTATTTAAATCATGAAAGTTTTTTTTGGACTTGACTGTCCCTTTAAATAGTGTATTTTGACATATTTATATTTCTAGCTCTGTTTTGATAATCAGCTCTTTTTTAGGAGTACTTCTCCCTATCCCCATTATTCATATTTTGGGACTTTAAAATTTAAAACATTGGGACTGTTTAATAAAAGTTTGTTTATTTCTAGAAATACATAAATTAGAAAAAAAACATATGTTGTGATCTAGGGGCCAAATTATCAAGCTCTGAATGGAGCTGGATGCCCCTGTTTCAGCGCAAGCCTTCTCGCCTCTGAGGCTGTGGTCTGCAATCCGCCCGATCCTATACGATCGGGCTGATTGACACCCCCTGTTAGTGGCCGATTGACCGTGAATCCCAAGCAGTTCTGGTGAACTGCTTGTGCAATGTTAAATGCCGACAGTGTATGATGTCAGCATTCAGCAATGTCTGTCGGACATGATACGCTACATTGGGCATTGATCTGTTGTTAGGCTTTAAGCCAAACTTTTAAATTGCCAATGTTGAAATTAGGATATAGCACTTATTCACATTATTAGAACCATAGCGTTATAATTGCGAATGGTGAATAACCACGTTATATGAATGAATGGTGGAAGTAATGTGTATTGTAATTTATAGAAAATCCTTATAGCAAAGTTCATTAGAAAACTACCATAGTGACCAAATCACACCTATACAATATAGAACGGCTAAGCGCCAAGTGCATGAATGTAAGGTGGACCGCCACACAAATGAAGTTATTGAACTAGCTATATAAACTAAAAGCTAACTGTAGTTTGTTGCACAACAATAGCAAGCTGTGCTAGTAGGATTTAATTAATCGATGCTGTTTTAGTGCAGCTCTTGGGCATTTGAGCATGAATGGAAGACAAATGATTGTACTATAAGATTAAAGGCTAGTTACATAGAATTATAAGTTAATAGCAGCGCATTGGATAATAACAGCGTGAAATACTAATAGTATTTAATTACTCCATACTGTTGGTACAAAGTACCTGGGGATTTGTGTCAAATATCCTCAGCAAAACATAACCCAATAACTTGTGTATAAATCCACACTGTGTGGACTCGCATAACCGCTACGTTTAAATGGCAACATTTGTATCAATGCATGAACATTACATACAGCCCTGAAATAGCAATACGTACATGTTAATACACTGGAGTTCTTACATCCAATACTATTGGGGCATACCATTTAGTTATGCAATTCAATTTATTACCTTATTTTTATTTAGAACATAGTTAAATTCACCGTTAAAATTTAAGGTAATAATAAGTTCATGATATCAACTGTATGTCTAGAAATTAATGACTTACAAGTATCAACAATAACAAGCATCAGGTATCAATAATAATATACCTATATCACCTAACTTGAAATAAGTACTATATGGTATAAATGCCCTTAAGAATATAAAGAAGTGAGAGTGGACTCTATAACAGAGTGTGACCAAAGTCAATAACGGCCACTATTTCACACCCTCAATTTGAATTATAAATCCTGCTCTATTAACTAAAGGAGAAATTCAATGACCATAAAACTGGATCATTAGAATTAAGGACATTATCAGCCTTTGAAATACAGCTATCATTCTATTGATAGCACCAATGTTATGAACTAAATGTGCATGCCCAAGAAGCACATACATTTATATCTATAGGTACTATATTACAGAATAAACTTATTTTAAGAATATTCCTGTGACCACGAATAATAGAAGTACCCTAGTGAGGAAAAAGCATATATAATTGTATTTACAAGCATTATATTATATACTTAAGCAGCTTTAATAAGGAAATATCCCCGGGACCAGGAATACTTTAATCTAGAGATATTTAATCTAGAGATAAGGTCCAGAGATATTTCTCAGCGCATACAACTTCGTTTAGCTCCTATACCCTGCATACAGTATCCTCTTCAACATTTTGCGTTTTTATTTATATATGTTTGTGTTTGTCTTGTGGAAGTCTTTTTAAAGTAATCCTAATAAAGGTTATATTTTAACTTTACGGCATAGACCGTCCCCCTTTGGAACTATATGTTCTAAATTCATAGCCACACTTTCTCAGATGTGAGTGCTAATACGTGTACACGTTTCAATCTCAGTATTGAATCAACCTTCTTTTTTTATGATACGCTACATTGTATCATGTCGGACAGACATTGATAAATCGGCCCCCTAGTGTTGAATGATATAGAACAAATGTATAATAATACAAAATGCAAGAATGTGGGTAATAACATAAATACTATTTCTAAAAAGGGCTCCAATGCACACATATATATATATATATATATATATATATATATATATATATATATATATATATATATATATATATACACAGTATCTCACAAAAGTGAGTACACCCCTCACATTTTTGTAAATATTTTATTATATCTTTTCATGTGACAACACTGAAGAAATGACACTTTGCTACAATGTAAAGTAGTGAGTGTACAGCCTGTATAACAGTGTAAATTTGCTGTCCCCTCAAAATAACTCAACACACAGCCATAAATGTCTAAACCGTTGGGAACAAAAGTGAGTACACCCCTAAGTGGAAATTTTCCCTCCCCGGTGTCATGTGACTCATTAGTGTTACAAGGTCTCAGGTGTGAATGGGGAGCAGGTGTGTTAAATTTGGTGTTATCGCTCTCACACTCTGTCATACTGGTCACTGGAAGTTCAACATGGCACCTCATGGCAAAGAACTCTCTGATGATTTGAACAAAAAGAATTGTTGCTCTACATAAAGATGGCCTAGGCTATAAGAAGATTCCCAAGACCCTGAAACTGAGCTGCAGCACAGTGGGCAAGACTATACAGCGGTTTCACAGGTCAGGTTCCACTCAGAACAGGCCTCGCCATGGTCGACCAAAGATGTTGAGTGCACGTGCTCAGCGTCAGATCCAGAGGTTGTCTTTGGGAAATAGACGTATGAGTGCTGCCAGCATTGCTGCAGATGTTGAAGGGGTGGGGGGTCAGCCTGTCAGTGCTCAGACCATACGCTGCACACTGCATCAAATCGGTCTGCATGGCTGTCATCCCAGAAGGAAGCCTCTTCTAAAGATGATGCACAAGAAAGCCCGCAAACAGTTTGCTGAAGACAAGTAGACTAAGGACATGGATTACTGGAACCATGTCCTGTGGTCCGATATTGGAAAAATTGGCCATAATCGCTATACTTGATGAAAACAGAGTCACGTGATCTACACACTGCAGTAGTCGTAACAGGTTGTCCTCCTGGATGCGGATGGAGCCGCTGAGAGGAACCGCAAAAACGAACTGCAGTACAAGCACCTCCACAAGTGGTCTATCTGATGTTAAAGGTACTTTACCTTTGGCGGTCCTTGTTGTGACAAATCGGGACTTTGTTGTCCGTGTGCTATTAAGCGCTTGCCCCCTCCCTATTGGTGGTTGTTTGGCAATATATGTATTGCTCAGAATATATATATTTAATTGTGTCTAGAGACTATATCAGCCTGGGTTTCTACTATTGATACTGGCTTCTATTATTGATTCTGGCTAATATTTATTTTAACCTCTTTTATTATTGATAAAGGGAAACGTCCCATTTTATATCATTTTTATATATTATTACTATATGCATTGCATTCTTGTATGTATTATGTGTGAGTCTTACTAATATATGTTACGTTGTCTATGTTCATTTAGATTAAATTTTATCCGTGTTTTCAACGCTCCTCTTTTTTCTTTTACTGTGGTCCGATAAGACCAAGATAAGCTTATTTGGTTCAGATGGTGTCAAACATATGTGGTGGCAACCAGGGGAGGAGTACAAAGACAAGGGTGTCTTGCCTACAGTCAAGCATGGTGGTGGGAGTGTCATGGTCTGGACCTGCATGAGTGCTGCGGCCTTGCGGGCACTGGGGAGCTACAGTTCATTGAGGGAACCATGAATGCCAACATGTACTGTGACATACTTAAGCAGAGCATCCTCCATTCAGAGACTGGGTGGCAAAGCAGTATTCCAACATGATAAAGACCCCAAACACACCTCCATGTCGACCATTGCCTTGCTAAAGAAGCTGAGGGTAAAGGTGATGGACTGGCCAAGCATGTCTCCAGACCTAAACCCTATTGAGCATCTGTGGGGCATCCTAAAACAGAAGGTGGGGGAGCACAAGGTCTCTGACATCCACCAGCTCCATGATGTTGTGATGGAGGAGTGCAAGAGGACTCCAGTGGCAACCTGTGAAGCTCTGGTGAACTCCATGCCCAAGAGGGCAGTGCTGGAAAATAATGGTGACCACACAAAATATTGACACTTTGGGCCCAATTTGGACATTTACACTTAGGGGTATACTCACTTTTGTTGCCAACGGTGTAGACATTAAAGGGACAGTTTACCCAAAAAGCGTTCAATTTTTAAACACAATAGCAGGAATAGTTGAGTATAGTGGTGCTGAACATTCTGTTTTAATGATGCTCTGTATTTAGAAATATTTTTTTGAAATGTCTGTATACAATGCACTTTGCCTAAACCCCTTAGAAAATGTTCTGGCCGCACGGCCAGTCTGCTGTTACTCCCCCTCAGTGCATTGTGCATGTGCTCTCCTCAACTAAAGCTTTTGCAACAAGCTGCCTGATGAGCTGTGCCTGACATTGTATAGCTGTTTACTTGCTCAGATGCCGTGGCTGCCCTGCATTGCCTGCTAAACATTCCTATGTGTAATAAAAGTCAGAGCTTTGACTGCAGACATCAGCTCTGTAAGATTTATGAGACTGAGAACGGCAAGACAACCAGAGAGATCACTTCAGCTAAACTTCTTACAGCGTGTAGTAGTGAGCATATCAGGAGGACTACGTACTTGCAACAAAACATTCTCACTGCAGAAATACATACGCTGTCTGCACAAATACAGAGGTAAGAATTTCAGGTCAAATGATGTCTGTGTTGTTACAAGTACGTAGTCTTCCTGATATGCTCACTACACGCTGTGAGAAGTTTAGCTGAAGTGCTCTCTCTGCTTGTCTTGCCATTCTTCAGCCTGTCCCAGTCTCATCAATCTTACAGAGCCAATGGCCTCTAGTTATTAAGCAGTCAACTTACCTGCATTCGACGGCCCCAATACGCTCACCTAAGTTCGCCTAACATCGCTGCCGCGGACTTGAATACGTTCTCCAAAATTATCAAAAAAGCTGTCAAAAAGCCGCGCACCAAGTACGGTGCGATGAGCAGCGGACTGTTGTTAACTAACAGTCAATCGATCTCGCTGCTATTCGGCTTTTTTACAGCTTTATTGCTACCCTGTCAATATACACCCACACTATACTATACTGTTTTACCCCCTATACCGCTGCTCCAGGAGCCCCCCGTAACTACATTAAGTTATTAACCACTAAACCGCCGCTCCCGGAGCCCCCCGCAACTAAATAAATTTATTAACCCCTAAACCGCCACTCCCGGAGCCCCCCGCAACTAAATAAAGTTATTAACCCCTAAACCGCCGCTCCTGGAGCCCACCGTCACCTACATTATACATATTAACCCCTGATCTGCCACCCCCTATACCACTGCCACCTACATAAAGTTATTAACCCCTATCCTTCCACTCCCGGACCCTGCTGCAACTAAACAAAGTATTTAACCCCTAAACCGCCGCTCCCGGAGCCCACCGCCACCTACATTATATTTATTAACCCCTAATCTACCCCCACCTACACCGCCGCCACTATATTAAATTTATTAACCCCTAAATCTAAGTCTAAGTCTAACCCTAACACCCCCTAACTTAAATATAATTTAAATAAATCTAAATAAATATTCCTATAATTAACTAAATTATTCCTATTTAAAACTAAATACTTACCTATAAAATAAACCATAAGATAGCTACAATATAACTAATAGTTACATTGTATCTTATTTTTATTTTACAGGCAAGTTTGTATTTATTTTAACTAGGTACAATCGTTATTAAATAGTTATTAACTATTTAATAACTACCTAGCTAAAATAAAGACAAATTTACCTGCAAAATAAAACCTAACCTAAGTTACACTAACACCTAACACTACACTACAATTAAATTAATTAAATAAATTAACTACAATTAAATAAAATTAACTAAAGTACAAAAAAAACAAACACTAAATTACAGAAAATAAAAAAATAATTACAAGAATTTTAAACTAATTACACCTAATCTAATCCCCCTAATAAAATAAAAAAAGCCCCCCCCAAATAAAAAAAAAGCCCTACCCTATACTAAATTTCAAATAGCCCTTGAAAGGGCCTTTTGCAGGGTATTGCCACAAAGTAAATAGCTCTTTTACCTGTAAAAAAAATTACAATACCCCCAACATTAAAACCCACCACCTACACACCCAACCCTACTTTAAAACCCACCCAAACCCAACACTAACCCCTTGAAGATCACCCTACCTTGAGGTGTCTTCACCCAACTGGGCCTAATTCCTCAACAAAGCCGGGCAAAGTGGTCCTCCAGACGGGCAGAAGTCTTCCTCCAATCCGGGCAAAAGAGGTCCTCCAGATGGGCAGAAGTCTTCATCCAGATGGCATCTTCTATCTTCATCCATCCGACGAGGAGCGGCTCCATCTTGAAGACATCCGACGCGGAGCATCCATCCTGGCCGACGACTACCCGACGAATGACCGTTCCTTTAAATGACGTCATCCAAGATGACGTCCCTTGGATTCCGATTGGCTGATAGAATTCTATCAGCCAATCGGAATTAAGGTAGGAAAAATCCTATTGACAGGTAAAAGAGCTGATTACTTTGGGGCAATGCCCCGCAAAAGGCCCTTTTAAGGGCTATTTGTAATTTAGTGTAGGGTAGGGCTTTTTATTATTTTGGGGGGCTTTTTATTTTATTAGGGGGACTAGATTAGGTGTAATTAGTTTAAAATTCTTGTAATTATTTTATTATTTTCTGTAATTTAGTGTTTGTTTTTTTGTACTTTAGTTAATTTTATTTAATTGTATTTAATTGTAGTTAATTGTAGTTAATTTATTTAATTAATTAATTTAATTGTAGTGTAGTGTTAGGTGTAATTGTAACTTAGGTTAGCTTTTATTTTACAGGTATATTTTTCTTTATTTTAGCTGGGTAGTTATTAAATAGTTAATAACTATTTAATAACTATTCTACCTAGCTAAAATAAATACAAACTTGCCTGTAAAATAAAAATAAACCCTAAACTAGCTAAAATGTAACTATTAGTTATATTGTAGCTAACTTAGGGTTTATTTTATAGGTATTTAGTTTTAAATAGGAATAATTTAGTTAATTGTAGTAATTTTATTTAGATTTATTTAAATTATATTTAAGTTAGGGGGGTGTTAGGGTTAGGGTTAGACTTTAGTTGTATTTAGTTGCGGTGGGGTCCGGGAGCGGCGGTTTAGGGGTTAATAAGTATAATGTAGGTGGCGGCGGTGTAGGGGTTAAACACTTTATTTAGTTGCGGCGGTGTAGGGGGTGGCAGATTAGGGGTGTTTAGACTCGGGGTACATGTTAGGGTGGTAGGTGTAGACATGACCATAGGAATCAATGGGATATCGGGCATCAGTGAACATAAGCTTTCGCTGCTGTCAGACTCCCATTGATTCCTATGGCATCCGCCGCCTCCAGGGCGGCGGATTGAAAACCAGGTACGCTGGGCAGGAAAAGTGCAGAGCGTACCTGCTAGTTATTTGATAACTAGCAAAAGTAGTCAGATTGTGCCGAACTTGCGGCGGATCGTATGTTACGTCACTATATTCTACTTTTGTCGGTCTATAGCCTTTGACAACTAAGACGAGTTAGGCTTGCCACAAATACGCTGCAGAATTCCAGCATATTTGCGGTTGACGGCTTGATAAATAGAGGCCAATGTCTGCAGTCAAAGCTCTGACTTTTATTACACACAGGACATTTTAAAAATGATGTATTTTTACTGTTAGGATTAGAGAGGATTTGTTGTGCAGGCAAATTTCTAATGCTCATTTGACATAGGAATTTGCATATAGCCAGTGGGACTCAAAGCGCTTTTTCAGCGCACGCTCTCGGAATTAACCAAATCGGCAGTTGTTATTATTATATATGTCTGCTAATACATATATACACATATAAAGACATAAATACATATATACACATATAAATACATAAATACATATATACACATATAAAGACATAAATACATATATACACATATAAACACATAAATACATATATACACATATAAAGACATAAATACATATATACACATATAAAGACATAAATACATATATACACATATAAATACATAAATACATATATACACATATAAATACATAAATACATATATACACATATAAAGACATAAATGCATATGCACACTTATATATATAGAGATGATTTTTTTGTATCTATATGTTAAAGCCCTTTGCAGCCTTTTTATTCTAACACCTTAGATCTCATATCTTTGAGCCCTTATAACATTGTATTGCATTTTTTTATTATTATTTTTATTCGATAGCGTTATTATGAGTGTAACTGTACTTTTAAATATGTTTGATGTGTCAATTTTTTA